>NW_025935716.1:0-471955 GCF_000764305.2 Hyalella azteca | reverse complement strand
CATACGGTGAGCGGGGCGTGCTCTTCTTCAGGCTCGCGCATACGGTGAGCGCGCCGTGCTCTTCTTCAGGCTCGTGCATACGGTGAGCGGGGCGTGCTCTTCTTCAGGCTCGCGCATACGGTGAGCGCGCCGTGCTCTTCTTCAGGCTTGCGCATACGGTGAGCGAGACGTGCTCTTCTTCAGGCTCGCGCATACGGTGAGCGGGCCGTGCTCTTCTTCAGGCTCGCGCACACGGTGAGCGGGACGTGCTCTTCTTCAGGCTCACGCATACGGTGAGCGGGGCGTGCTCTTCTTCAGGCTCGCGCACACGGTGAGCGCGCCGTGCTCTTCTTCAGGCTCGCGCATACGGTGAGCGAGACGTGCTCTTCTTCAGGCTCGCGCATACGGTGAGCGGGCCGTGCTCTTCTTCAGGCTCGATCATACGGTGAGCGGGCCGTGCTCTTCTTCAGGCTCGCGCATACGGTGAGCGCACCGTGCTCTTCTTCAGGCTCGCGCATACGGCGAGCGAGACGTGCTCTTCTTCAGGCTCGCGCATACGGTGAGCGGGGCGTGCTCCTCTTCAGGCTCGCGCATACGGTGAGCGCGGCGTGCTCTTCTTCAGGCATGCGCATACGGTGAGCGGGCCGTGCTCTTCTTCAGGCTCGCGCATACGTTGAGCGGGGCGTGCTCTTCTTCAGGCTTGCGCATACGGTGAGCGGGGCGTGCTCTTCTTTCGGCTTGCGCATACGGTGAGCGGGCCGTGCTCTTCTTCAGGCTCGCGCACACGGTGAGCGGGGCGTGCTCTTCTTCAGGCTCGCGCACACGGTGAGCGCGGCGTGCTCTTCTTCAGGCTTGCGCATACGGTGAGCGGGCCGTGCTCTTCTTCAGGCTCGCGCACGCCTGCTCTTTTTCAGACACATTCTTCTAATAAGAGCGAGTTTTATTATAAAATATTATATTATGATGAAATTCTTATTATTTTTATTAACGCTAGTGGAGTGAAGTATTCTTTATGACGTGTTTGCTCATACGTTTGTCACTTGACGTATCGCTAATGCTCTTTTTAAGGTATTCTTTATAGAATTGAAAAGAAGTGACGGCATTGAAGAAAATAGGCCCATGACCTGTTGCCCATTCTTGAATTTTTCGTGACTTGATTGTGAATAAAAAGTTTTTGCTCATACGTTTGTCCCTTTAACGTATCGCTAATGCTCTTAATGAGGTATTCTTTATTAAGTTTTTGCTTATACGTTCGTCCCTTGACGTATCGCTAATGCTCTTTTTGAGGTATTATTTATGAAGTTTTTGGCTCATACGTTCGTCCCTTGACGTATAACTAATGCTCTTATTGAGGTTTTATATATGAAGTTTTTGCTCATTCGTTCGTCCCTTGACGTATCGCTAATGCACTTATTGAGGTATTCTTTATTAAGTTTTTGCTTATACGTTCGTCCCTTGACGTATCGCTAATGCACTTATTGAGGTATTCTTAATGAAGTTTTTGCTCATACGTTCGTCCCTTGACGTATCGCTAATGCTCTTCTTGAAGTATTATTTATGAAGTTTTTGCTTATACGTTCGTCACTTTAACGTATAACTCGCGACGCAGGCGCTGACGAAGCTGGAGCAGGCGGAGGTGCAGGTTGCAGGGGAGGATGGAGCAACCCTGCGTCACCAGCGCCTCTCCACCGTGGTGGGGCTGGTGGAGGAGGCCGTACAGCCCGCGCTGCACGAGGGCTATGCGGTCATTGAAGTCACGGGGGGCCGACACCAGCCCCACAACCAGGTGTGCACCCGCGGGGCCACGGACAGTCTTGGATATTACAGTGTATTGCATTTAATAAGAATGCAGTATTTATTAGTATTTAATTCAATATTAGAGTATATTGCATTTAATAATAAATTTATTATTTATTAGTATTTAATCAAATATTACAGGATATTGTATTTAATAAGAAATTTTAATTTAGTAGTATTTAATTCAATATTATAGGGTATTTTATTTAATAAGAAATTTTTATTTAGTTGTATTTAATTCAATATTAGAGGATATTGTATTTAATAAGAAATTTTTATTTAGTAGTATTTAATTCAATTTTACAGGATATTGCTTTTAATAAGAAATTTATTATTTAGTAGTATCTGATTTATTATTACCTACAATATATTGCATTTATTAATAAATTTTTTTATTTAGTAGAATTTGATTTATTATTACAGCATATTGCATATAATAAGAAATTTATTATTTATTAGTATTTAATTCAATATTGCAGTATACTGCATCTAATATTAAATTTTTATTTAGTAGTATTTGATTCATTATTACAGGATATTGCATTTAAAATATATATTAAATAAATATTGGTGGCGCAGAACAGTATTAAACAGGAAACGTACAACAATATCAAATAAATAAATACATATCGAATGTATGTAGAAAATTTATTAAGAAATTTATTATTTAATATTATAGTATTATGCATTTGATAAGAAATTTATTATTTATTAGTATTTAATATAATGTTACAGTATATTGCATTTAATAAGAAATTTATTATTTATTAGTATTTAATTTATAATTACAGTATATTGCATCTAATTTGACCACTTGCTCCTCATGACCAAATCTAGAAAACCTTACATGAATTTCGGCCTGTTTAATGAGACCACCCGATTGTAGGGATAAAAAAAATCGCGTTCTGATGTTTGTGAATGTTCTGTATACTTGATTAATTATTCACAGTATTTGCTATGAGGTCACATGACGGCTGTCGGATCATTTTTGTCTATGTTTTGATTGCAGAACGTTATTAAAATTATTGTACTCTTTGTTTATTTGTAAACAAACGCTTTAATGCGGTATGCGTGACTACATTATACTGAAGGCATTTGTATTAACATCCTGTAATTCCTAACACATAATTTTTCTGGGAAAATGTAAGCGGGCGATATTCTGTTCCTAGATTAGTCATTCCTAAAACTGAGTAGTATGTTTTTAACAGAAAAAATTATCTCACGACAGTCCCATCAAACAAAAAATGAATTCGGTACAATATCATTGCTTTTTCGTATTTGTCCTCTGAAGCTTCCTTTCACACTCTAACAGCGGCCGTGGAACATTCAAAGCCGACGTGTGGCAAATAATCTTGAAAAATTTATCGTAAAAACTCATTATCAATTGACGTCCACTGACTTGAAATATTGACCGTTAAAACTTTTAATCATACGACTTCCACTGAATCTCTTCAAATAATCTTGAAATATTGATCCTTAACATTTTTAATCAATTGACGTCCACTGAATCTTTTGCTTCGTCCCTCTAGGGAGTGACGTGTGTAGTGGAGGAGCTGGAGAGACGACGCGAGGCTTTCTCAGCTCTGTGCGCTGACACCACCGAGCTGCAAGTCCAGCGCACTCAGCTCCTCAACCAGTTCCTTGAGATGTACAACTCGGTACGTTGAACAGCTGATGTGCTTCATTATGCTAATACATAAATACATACATAATACATACTAATACACCTCATAGATCAGCGCACTCTTCTCCTCAACTAGTTCCTTGAGATGTACAACTCGGTACGTTGAACAGCAGTTGTGCTTCATTATACTAATAAATAAATATATACATAATACATACTAATACACCTCATACATCAGCGCACTCAGCTCCACAACCAGTTCCTTGAGATGTACAACTCGGTATGTTGAACAATAGTTGTGCTTCATTATACTAATACATAAATAAATACTTTTGAGATGTACAACTCGGTATGTTGAACGGGAATTGTGTTTCATTATACTTGTACATAAATACATACATAATACCATACTAATACACCTCATACATCAACTTAAACGTCAACGCTAACTCAACGTCACCTGGAATAATGAAAAAATTTGTTGTTCATGCTATTACTGAATTGTTTTTACGCAGCATTACTGTTTTAATTATTCTAGATCAATGTTAAATTAATCTTGCTTATTCTTAACTGTCGCTAAACATTAAAAAACATCGTCCAGATAACAAAAAACTCGTCCTTGCTATTGCCGCTATAAAGTTCATGGTTAGACTGCAATTAATTCGTACCGGGTATATAGCCAGTGTGTGCTTTGTATTAATTATGTATATTCGTGTCTGGTTTAATTGCTTTGCGTTCATACCTAATATAGCTGGTATATGATCGAACCTGGTGTTATTGTTATGAAAACGTACCAGGCTCAGCTAACATGCATAAACTCTCTGCTGGTATAACTGTTGTTAACGTTTATCTGATATAGTTTCAATAAACGTGTACCTGGCATAACTGTGGTAAACGCGTATCGGTTACGAATGCTTTAAAGTCCAACATGGTATGAATGGTACCACTTTTTCTTGGTATACTAGCTTCAAACTTGCGCCTGGTATAGGTGGTATTAACCCTCTACCGCCGTATGTCACTCTCCGGGAACATAATTTTGAACTTAAATTATACGTAAACTATTGAGTGTAGCAACCTGAGGACGTTTGTACGCAACAGAGAACATTTTAAAGTTGTCGTACGTGGCGGCAAATTACACGTAAACTATTGCGTGTAGCAACCAGAGGACGTTTGTACGCAACAGAGAACATTTTAAAGTTGTCGTACGTGGCGGCAACCATCAGTGCAAGTCATTTTGCGCTCACTAGAATGTATCTTTTGTGGGAAGTAGACTTGTGACAATATTGCTCCGGTTACTCATGTCAGGCGGGAGAGGGTTAAGTGGTGCCTTGTACTGATTTGTTCTGATTTATGATTCACCTGATCTTAAATGATTTATACGCGCACCTGGTATGAGTGGTGTTAATCTGTGCCTCGTGAAGCCGCTATCAACGTTCACCTGGTATGAGTGGTATTAATCTGTACCTTATGAAGCCGCCATCAACGTTCACCTGGTATGAGTGGTATTATTCTGTACCTTATGAAGCCGCTATATCAACGTTCACCTGGTATGAGTGGTATTAATCTGTACCTTTTGACGCCGCTATCAACGTTCACCTGGTATGAGTGGTATTATTATGTACCTTATGAAGTCGCTATATCAACGTTCACCTGGTATGAGTGGTATGAATCTGTACCTTTTGACGCCGCTATCAACGTTCACCTGGTATGAGTGGTATTATGGTGAGTCCTGCACCTGCACCTGCACCTGCACCTCATGGCTGACACTAAGGTGAGTCCTGCACCTGCACCTGCACCTGCACCTCATGGCTGACACCAAGGTGAGTCCTGCACCTGCACCTCAAAGCCGACCATAAGGTAAGGCCTGAACATGACTTGAATTCTTGCAGATCGACGAGTTCGGCGGACATTCGTCTTGTGAAGTAACAACTTCCTTTCCACATTTCCAGTCTCCCAACGATGTCAATGCACTTTAAAATACTTGACAAATTCTCTTAGTGTCCACTTGTTTCAGAATACGTTCAGTTAACGTTCACTTTCGCGAGTGTGCGCGTATCATCTTTAAATCGATTGAGTTGTCCAAAACTTCGCTGCTAAAAACACAATTTTTTGTTTCCTTACTTACACCGTTAGCAGGTATCAAAGAATGAGCTCAGCTAGAGCTGCAATTTCATCACGGTTGTCACGGCAGATGGTCGGTATAATTAAACGTACGGAGAGGCGCTAATACATGTGCGAGAGTTCCTAACTTCTGTTACTTGGTCAAGACGATGTTTTATCGATTTTCTGGTAGTTGCTACCGCCATAAAAGACTTGGGAATTTTAATCTTTGAAATACTACTTAGAATCTTACTCGAATGGGTTTTACTCGAGTTCTACAATTGTTTCTGTTGTGTTTGCACTTTAATAATCGCTGATGTGTGGAAATCTTCTTTATTATTGTTATTGTCAAGTTATATAATTCCCTTAATCTTCATTACCCTAGTGTATTTTTTATTATTTTATCAATGAATGCAACATATCTTAATACTAATATCTATAACAATGTATAAAAAAATGATTTTATAAAAAAGTGTTTTTATTATATATTTATAAAGTGTTTTATAAAATATTTTTATTCTACAATATTTAAACAAAAAATGACATGTTAAAGGTGCGGTTAAGGAAAGAAAATTTGAAGCAGTGAATTGCGAATTCAAGGCGCAATATGCTGTGGACGTTCTGCAATGTTAAGAATCAGCGACGGGCCTACGGCATATAATAAACGCTGAAACCGCTATAATACGTAATATAATTTGAGTTTTAAAGTAATTTTCGGAAGTAAGTTCGCATAATAATTTTTATTACATTCAATTAGAAACAATAAATATAATAATGTTTCTAATTTTAGGCCAAAAACGGCGACATGGACGCCATCGACCGTTTCCTCGCCGAGGCGAAGAAAGATTTACCGGACGAGGAACACCGCGACTGCGCTGACAAGGCCGCCGCTCTGCGCCACCACTCCGCATCCATCATCAAATCTCTTGGTAAATAATATAATTACTCACAAACATTAAGTATTTGTAAATAAATCTCGCGGTATCATTGCAGCACCATGAAAACGCCATGAAATTAAGTTTTAATTCGTCCGTATAAGAAAATTTGTCAGAATTTAACAGATTCGTCCGCACAAGAAAAATTGTCACAATTTAACAGATTGCAGGTATTTGACAATTATTTTTATAAGTGATATCAAAATTGTCTGAGGATTGTTTATCCTTTGTTCTTAGTACTTGGCTGATAGTGAACACAATGTCGGTATGTACAATGCAAACTAGGGTAGTGAGAAATGACTAATTGAACTTGTGTCGAGAAATGAAAACGTGAGACAATTCACGCACTCTCTGAACAATTACGTTCAAGCTTCAAAACGAAGAAGATAAATCAATAGAAGAAGTGTAGGGAATCAATAGAATCAATAAGATAGAAGAAGAGAATCGATAAAAGTTTTACAAGATAAATCGATAGAATTCAAATTCAAATTGAATATATTTTATTGTGCCTTCAGAGACGCGAGTGAGCCTCATAGAGAAGTATGTACATTTCCTGGAGTCTGCCGAGAAGATCCAGAGTGACCTGGAGCAGCTGGAGAAGTTGCTCCGTGCTCCAGCGGCTGAAGACGCTGGTCCTGTGATCGAGGAGACCTGGCAGACCATCCGGGGCATGATTACAGACCTCGGTGACATGGGGTCTGCCTTCATCAACTCGGCACAAAAGGTGCCGTATGCCTATTGTTTTTTTTAGAATTATTATTTCTACTTGCTTGCAAAATTTCGATGAATATTGTGTCTTTATTTCGAATTTGAATTTCCCCTTCGTCATTGTTTAAAATGGTTAAGAGTCGAGCTTCATTCAAGTCAAAACATTTATTGTTGGCAATGCGAAACTTTTGAACATTAATTCCACAGTAATCATTAAAGTATATTCTTACTGTTAAAAATTATATTAATTTATATTAATATAATTTTATATCATGTATATTTTTTATAAATATCATTAAATTATATTCTTGTTGTTCAAAATGTGTTTATTCCCTCATCAATATTCAATATATCCTGGTCAAGTTATTATTATTATTATTATTATTTTTATTTAAAATGTGTTTATTCCCTTATCAATATTCCATATATCCTGGTCAGGTTGACGACCCTTACCTGGACAGCAAGCGCGCGGTGCTGTGCGTCCAGACCATCCTGGAGTCGCTGAACAAGAAGCAGTTGTTAGTGACGGACCTTCACTCGCAGTACAAACTCACCATCACCAACACTAAGGAGATGATCACTATCTGGAACACTTACAAACGCAACATTGACGCTGTGAGTCTATAGCACTATTATTGGCTTGATACTTTATAGTCACTATCTTTACCTCATTTGTAAGGTGCAATCAATGTTATTTTTAAGGCACTATCATTAATATGTAGTGTGAGTCTCAACACACTATCATTTCAATGCTTATTGGCAATAAAATTATTTTCTAAAGAAATTTATGAAGAAAAAGTATTAAATTCAAACAAAGATCGCGGTTAGGAGCGTCGGAGTAAGAATACTTGTTATACTTGTTAGACCTTGTGACTTCTTCCCTATAGAATCTTCAATATTTATTATGGCGCTCCAAGTATGAACGCGTTCAAGAACAGACTAGATAAAGCTATGGAAAAATATATGTTCAGATTTGAAATGCCTAGCACCATATCGAACCCGGTGGAAGTCTAGTAGGTAGCTACTTCAAACTATCGTCAGTCATGAAAAGATCCGGTCAAATGACACGAGTTTAGATCTTCTGTGAACAAGGCACGAAAAGGAAAAGAACCGGCGACAGGCCACATCAGGCCTACACTTCAGCGCCGAGATCACTATGTTATGTTGTCTTATGTTGTTAGTTTCAATATTTTTCATTGTACAGCTAAAAATTCTATAAGATATTCTTTCTAGCAATATTGTTCATTTTACTATCATTGCGCGTTAAAGACAGGATTGGTGAAATAATGAAAAATTATTTTACGTCTCTGTTGATCGAAATTATGTGCCGTTTTTAGCGCATTTTCTCATTTATGGAAAAAATGCACTATTGTGCTCGCCATGTCCGTCTGTCTGTCTGTCCGTCTGTCTGTCCGTCCGTCTGTCCGTCTGTCCGTCCATCCGTGACCTCAAGTTTACGTCGACGAGAAAATGCGCTCTGTCACTCACTGCAGTGAGTTCTGAGTTATTTTTTTATTATTTGAGCGGAATTTCAGCGTTGGTTATAGTTATTGTCATTTTATAACAACAATTCTCAACTCAAGGTCAGAAAGATGGAAACAAAATTATTAACACTTCAAGTGCGGCACGACACACCGGTGTGTTGCAGGGTATTTTTCTGGACAAATTCCGCAAGTTAGTTTTTTTTTCAATTGAATTTGTTGACAAAAATTTACGATGGCAGCAATACTTCATTTAATTAAAAAAAACGGAAAACAGGAAAATTAATTACAAAAATTTTGATGGTTGTACTACTTCATTGAATTTTAAAAAGTTCGGAAAAAGGAAAATTTAATTTTTGCACCGGAACCTACAAATTTACTAGTATATTTTGAATTATAGGCCTTTTTATCCGAGGATTTGGCCGTTTTTAGGCCATCTTACAGCACTGGTGCTGTAAGCCACACTTAACGTGCTAAATCTATCGCATCTTTCATGTTTGACCTGTTATTTCATAACAAAAATCCTCGTATCAAAGTCAGAAGATGCGAACACCATTTTTTGCGCATTTTCTCATTTATGGAAAAAAGGCGCTATATTGTGCCCGCCATGTCCGTCCGCCTGTCTGTCCGTCCGCCTGTCTGTCCGTCCGTCCGTGACTTCACGTTTTCGTCGACGAGAAAATGCGCTCTGTCACTCACTGCAGTGAGTACTGAGTTATATTTTTATATATTTACTAACATATTGGACGTTCACTTGCATGGCAGCTACGTGACGATCTGGACGTCATGGAACGTCAGTTCTGCCCGTTGCTGCGTGGCGACGTTGATGATCCAGACGAGCTGGCCGCTGGGCTGGACCGGCGGCTGCTGGACTACGTCGCTGAAGTGAAGGAAGCCCAGCAGAAAATCCAGGAAATGATCACCAAGGCCGAGGTCGCCGGAGTGCCCAGTGAGTCGTCCAAAATAAAAAAAAAATAATCGGGAACGAGAATAATACATAAATTAGTTAATAAATATTCAAATTATTGAGTTCTCTGGCATGGGAATATAATAGCATAGGTTAAATCGAGTACATATTATAATTATAAATTACAGATTATTCATTTGGTCGCTGAATAGTATAGGGAAATTAACTTAGAATCTGCTATGCGCTGGCCTTTCATTGAAACTTATTGTTGAGGAGAATCGTTTTCAAATTTGCGACGTATTATTTAAGTCAAGTTTTTTCTACCTGCGACCGGTTATTATTCTAAGCCTTTTCGAAATTGATCTGTCTTGCTTGAGTCTGATCTATTTTCTTTATAAAGATGAAGTGGGTTTTTTTATATGAGCTTCGTTTTTTTACTACGATAACCCGAGAGTTGATGAGTGTTCGCTTCAGGGAGAATTCACATTTTTGAAACGGTCGATTTGCGAATGTAGTTGCTTATAACGCATTAAATATCCAGATACAGTAAAAAATGGCAAAATATTTTGAAAACGATCTAACGCCTAACGCTTACAAAAGCTGCTTTAGCGAAATAGCGATATTTGTTTAAAAGGTTCACGCTAACTTCTGAGTCGTGATTTTGTCAAAAAATTTGCGTGGAATTATTTACGAAATTATCGACTTCCGGGGTTTCTCTGCTCATGGATTGTCGGTTTCAATTTTTCATTACTTAAAATTTTCAAAAAATCCTACACTATTAAAATATTTTCATATCTTATATTATTTATATTTTAAAATAATCTTTTCATATTTCAATAATCATTTAAATAATCTTTCATATTTTAAATAATCTTTATTATTTTATTTATCTTTATTACTCTTTTTTAAATAATTTTTTTAAGTTAAAAATCGTGCTTTAAAACATGCTCAACTCAACCCCAGACGTGCCGTCGAGCGGCGCCAGGGATGAGGTGGTGCGAGGGCTGCTCCAGTTTTTCCAGCGACTCCAGGCCTCCTCCACCAACTTCCAGATCCTGGCCTCCATGTTGAGCCAGTGGTGTCGCAACATCGCCGAGGTATTAACATATAACATCTCATTATTGGCGATCTCGATCTTTATCTCTGAACATATCAACTTAATTGTTCTCTTGTCTTGTCTTAATTATCAATTATTGTTCTCTTGTCTCAAGATCGCGAACATATAAACTTTGTCGATTGCTATCGTGTCTCAAGATCGCGAATCCAAACATTGTTTGGACTTATTCCTGTCTGTCACAACTGAGATGGACATTATTATTCTGCATGTATCCTCAATTCATCTGTAATTATTGAGATTCAAATTCTCCCCAAGATTCACAGGTCGATCCATTATCCCTGGTTATTATCGTTCTTTCTCCTCCATATCCATAATTTGCTAATCCCCAAGATTTTTATCGTAATCCGTCTTCCCCCAGATTCACAGGTCGTGCTCTCCTCTTCCCCCAGATTCACAGGTCGTCCCCTCTTCCCCCAGATTCACAGGTCGTGTCCCTCTTCCCCCAGATTCACAGGTCGTGCCCCTCTTCCCCCAGATTCACAGGTCGTGTCCCTCTTCCCCCAGATTCACAGGTCGTCCCCTCTTCCCCCAGATTCACAGGTCGTGTCCCTCTTCCCCCAGATTCACAGGTCGTGCCCCTCTTCGTGCCCTTCATCCCCCAGATTCACAGGTCGTGTCCCTCTTCCCCCAGATTCACAGGTCGTGCCCTTCTTCCCCCAGATTCACAGGTCGTGTCCCTCTTCCCCCAGATTCACAGGTCGTGCCCCTCTTCCCCCAGATTCACAGGTCGTGCCCCTCTTCCCCCAGATTCACAGGTCGTGCCCTTCTTCCCCCAGATTCACAGGTCGTGTTCCACCTTCGAGTCGGAGTTCACGACGGCGCCCGTGGCGGGGGCGGGGGCCGCTGAGCTGAAGCAGCACCACGCAGCGCGCCAGGCCGTCCACGAGCTCAACAAGTTCGCGCGCTCCGAGGCCGATGCAATCATGGCGAAGATAACCAATCAGGTGAACACTCAAATAATGTTAATTTTAATTAATGAATAATTTTGAATGAAAATTTTTATGTAATTTTCATTCAATAACTTACTGGTCTCAAAAGATGAAAAGTCTCCTAACAACATCTATGGCGTTATAGGTCGGATTACTGGGATCGATTTGTACGCTCTGCCAACCGATGCAATTTAGGAATCGAAGGAATGCATTTACCACTGAAATAATTCAACTGAAAGTAGCCGTATTTGATTACAGTGGCCTTTTTAAGTCAGTAAAGAATGGCCTAAAATGGCCTGTAAATAGAAAATCACTTTCAATATTCATAGTCTTTCATGGATGTAATGCTAATGCCTGATGGCAGTGCCCCGCGGAGGCCGGCGCACAGGACCTCGCGATGATGGAGGAACTGCTGCGTCGCCGCCAGCAGCGCTTCGAGGAGGCCTGGACCACTCGCCTGCAGGAGCTCGAGGCTGCCAGCACCCGCTGCCAGCACCACCGTGACCTCCAGGTACTGCTGTTAGTAGTACTGCTGGTAGTGGTACTGCCGATACTGGTACCTACTGTTGGTACTCAGCACTGCTGTTACTGTTGTTAAGACTACATCAGTATTGCTGATGTCAACCATCAGTGTCGATATTCTACTTGCAAATTCTTATTCTGATGCTTGTGTTGATGCTGAGCTATGTTTGTTATGCTGATGCTTGTTGTTGATGCTTCGCTATGTTTGTTATTCTAATGCTTGTTGTTGATGCTTCGCTTTATTACTTATCATCACCTTTGTCCGGTCAGGTCATCATTCGTCAGCTGGAGGAACTGAGCGGTCAGCTCGAGCGCATGCAGTGCCGCTACGGTGAATCCCTGTCAGCTGCTATCAGCACCCGTGACGTCTTCCAGCAATTCCGGCACACTGTCACGGTGAGTGACAGCACCGTCAACGTAAGTGACAGTACCGTCACGGTGAGTGACAGCTTCGTCACGGTAAGTGACAGCAATGATTTGTTATCATCTGACTTGCGGTGAGACCTACGCATGACCACCCAAAAACTAAACGTGTCTTCTCGCGTATATATATTCCTCTTGAAAGCTTACGAACATTATGAAATGTTGACGTTGATTATGTTGATTTTGTCTAGTTGATGTATTGTTGTTAAGTCGCTGTATTGTTATCAAGTTGATGTATTGTTGTTAAGTTGATGTATTGTTGTCAAGTTGATGTATTGTTGTTAAGTTGATGTATTGTTGTCAAGTTGATTTATTGTTGTCAAGTTGATGTATTGTTGTTAAGTTGATGTATTGTTGTCAAGTTGATGTATTGTTGTCAAGTTGATGTATTGTTGTTAAGTTGATGTATTGTTGTCAAGTTGATGTATTGTTGTCAAGTTGATGTACCTATTGTTGTCAAGTTGATGTATTGTTGTCAAGTTGATGTATTGTTGTCAAGTTGATGTATTGTTGTTAAGTTGATGTATTGTTGTCAAGTTGATGTATTGTTGTCAAGTTGATGTACCTATTGTTGTCAAGTTGATGTATTGTTGTCAAGTTGATGTATTGTTGTCAAGTTGATGTATTGTTGGCAAGTTGATGTATTGTTGTTAAGTCGATGTATTGTTGTCGAGTTGATGTATTGTTTTCAAGTTGATGTATATTTTGTTGATATGGTGTGTGGTTTTGACAGCTGCTGCAGGAGAGGATCGAGGCGTTCCTGAGGACGGGAGAACGCGCTGCTGACGGCGACGGTGATGACCTGCGCCACAGCCTGGGTGACCTGCAGAAGCAGTGGTCGGCCTTCCACAAGCAGGTCGACAACACAGAGAAGAATATCGAACTTTCCATCGAGTTCTTCAGACATGTTAAGGAGGTTTGTGTGAAGCATTTCAGTGTGAACGTAGAATTGAGGGAGTTCTAATTTATATATTATACGGGACTCCAAATTCAAATTAGAACTGCAGCAACATTGTTAGAACCATCAACATTGGAATTTTCAATGATCTATCTTGGGTTAATTATAGGTTGTGTTTAATTTTATGTTAATTATTGGTTTTAATTAAGAAAAATCAAAATCCCTGTGAATGGGATTTCTAAACCCTGGCTGATGGTGTTAACGATTGTCCATTTCCTCGCGATCGTGTGCCTATCTCGGCCTTGAAGATTTCTGTGATTGAAATTGTCATTGGAACAATCCTTATGATTTTACTTCATTCGATTGAGAATTTTCGGTGACGACGTTCAACCTATTGGACCGTGCCTATTTTCGTCGACCAAACATAATGTACCAGACAACAGTGACCCAAAAGTTGTCCAAATGTCTCAGTAAATTGTCAAAATTTTCTACCAAAACTTGTCAACTTTCTCGTGTACATGACTAAAATTTTCACAAATTTTTTCAGTAACCCTTAAAATTTGACTCTTCTGCTGAAAAATTTTGCCTATACCCCACCAAGTCGACCTAACTGTCCCCATAAAATATTTCCCTCTATTTTATTCTCCCCGCATTTTATTATTCCCTCCCCATAAAATAGTCTTAACAGCCAAGTGCGACCAATTTATTCACGCGAATATACTGGTATTATTTATAGTAATGCCAACATTCTCACGCCAGTTTTTTTTATTTACGCAGACGGAGGAGTGGTTTAAGAAGGGCAGTCGGCTGCTGGTGGAGGTCGCAGGCGAGTCTTCGTCGGTGCGCACACCAGACGAGGCGCATAAACTGTGCACGCGCATCGAAAGTTTCCTGAAGGAGGGCGAGCCTGAACAGCAACGACGTATCACCACCATCTCTGCCCTCGTCAAGGACCTCTACGGCCGGGATGAACCTCCCCAGGTGGGGTGAAGGATGCGGGGACCTTACGTGTATTGGGGCCTGCTGTAGTGGTTGGGGATGGCTGGGTCTACGGCCGAGAACAAGGGAGGCCACAGTGTCTGGGGGAGATGCTGGCAGCTGCGTAGGGCAACAGTTGATATTGTTGAGTTGATGTTGTTAAGTTGATGTTGTTGAGTTGATCTTAAGTTGATTTTATTTTAATTTTAAGTTGATCTTAAGTTAATGTTAAGTTGATGTTGCTAAGTTGATATTGTTAAGTTGATGTTGCTAATTTGATGTTGCTAAGTTGATGTTGTTGAGTTGATCTTAAATTTATCTTAAGTTGATTTTAAGTTGATTTTAAGTTAATTTCAAGTTGATCTTAAGTTAATGTTAAGTTTATGTTGCTAAGTTGAAGTCAAGTTGATGTTAAGTTGATGCAGATTTACCGGCCGCAGGTCGAGGCGCTGTGCCAGCAGAACGCCTACATTCTGGACAGCCTGCGCGTCATCACCAAGAACCTGCGCTCCATCGAGACCAACCTGCGACTTGCTGATGACCACCGCCGCCAGCAGGAGCAGGTGCGTGAGGGGAGCAGGTGCGTGAGGGGAGCAGGTGCGTGAGGGGAGCAGGTGCGTGAGGAGAGAGCAGGTGCGTGAGGGGAGAGCAGGTGCGTGAGGGGAGCAGGTGCATGAGGGCAGCAGGTGCATGAGGGCAGCAGGTGCGTGAGGGCAGCAGGTGCGTGAGGGCAGCAGGTGCGTGAGGTGTACGTCCAGCTGCCCGTCCAGGAGAAGCCCGTGCAGGTACGTCCAGCTGCCCGTCCAGGAGAAGCCCGTGCAGGTACGTCCAGCTGCCCGTCCAAGAGAAGCCCGTGCAGGTACGTCCAGCTGACAACCCTTTGTGCAACCCGTCCTTGGACGTTCGGCTCATCTGTTATATGACAATACATCGCCACAACTGATGTCAATGATGGAGGCTTTGGAGTGGCTTGAATATCGTACATAACTGTTGAAAAAAATAGATAGGACGTAAATTTTAAATCGAAGATAGTTCAAACAGAAGGAAATTCTTGCTCTACCCGAGACTAAAGAGGGTTAACGAAATCCCTTATATCGACCTAGCAAACGTAACTAATAGGTTTGCTGTATTGTGGCTCAAAATTAAGAATCCTTAGTTCTACCTGTCATGACAGTTAAATAAAATACTTAAAAAAACCTTTAAAAAAAACACGTTTTTCTTGTGGACTAAAAAGTAGAAAATAAAATATGGCTCGCACCAAAAAACGTGGGTCGGGTAGATTCATGATTAAAGCGAAAAGCACACAACACACGAATTTTGGCAATTAGATGGTAAACGTACAGCCCGACCCACGTTTTTTGGAGCGAGCCATAATTTATTTTCTACTTTTTAGTCCACAAGAAAAACGTGTTTTTTTTAAAGTTTTTTTTAAGTATTTTATTTTCTCCTTTTTAGTCCGTTGCTGCACGGACTAAAAAGCATGACTTGACATACGTATCGATGATACGCAGCGTCAGCGCCTGCTCGTCTATAACGTCAGCGCCCGTAGCTAAGCTAAGAAAAACGTTTTAAAAACGAAGTAATCAATACGGTAACACGATAATATTAAAGTAATAAATTGATGACCAGGGGCCATGCTTTCAAAAAAGTTGAGAGATAGTAAGTTCATCAGCCAATCATTGACGGCCTTTCAAGTAAAATCCACCAATCAAAGGCAAGAAAATAGTATTATATTCTTAAGTACTTACGTTCACTTAGCGAGTTTTGAAAGTATGGCCCCTGATGATTCTGTTCTTCTCAAGGTGGAAATTGACATCCAGACGGAAGCAATCCCACTGTCTTCGGATGAGGAACTTCCACCACCACCGCCACCTCCTCCTGAGGAAGATGACGCCGCAAGCAAGAGTAAACTCAAGGACGACCAACCCGACCACGTGCCCCCGGTGTTCCTCACTCCCCTGGTGGGGGCCACCGTGCAGGAGGGAGTCAAGTTCACTTTTGAGTGCAGGTCTTTAGAACTTGAGAGAATATCTGACGTATACCTCGTATAATTATCATTATTTGGTAGAGAATATGTGACGGAGACCTCGTATTATTATCACTATTTTGGTAGAGAATATTTGACGGAGACCTCGTATTATTATCATTATTTTGGTAGAGAATATGTGACGTATACCTCGTATTATTATCATAATTTTGGTAGAGAATTTGTGACGTATACCTCGTATTATAATCATTATTTTGGTAGAGAATTTGTGACGTATACCTCGTATTATTATCATCATTTTTATTGCTCGAGTATCGATTAACACTTTTGGCGCTAGCAAAAAGGTCATGCTAATTTAAAGAGATCGTGATTATTTTACGTAAAGCTATACTTGCACATTTTCTTCCTCTGATGTTTAATACAACGAGCTGCATACTGTCAGCTCCTGACACTTGTGTCAATGATGTGTCACATATTCTTAACACTCACTTGAAAGTAATGTTATAATAATAGAATTAATAGAATATGATTATATTCTTATCCTGTCCCATTTAACGCTTTGCACATTAAATGTTCTTCAAGACTGTATTAAGGGTTAATAAGTTATTTAGACCCTGAAAATTTCACATTTAGTTTGTTTAGACCTAAAAATTCCTTGACCAGGATTAATCAATAAAAAACGAGTGAAAACAATTATATTATTGATAACGATGTCTCGCTCACACCTCAGAGTGATGGGATACCCCATGCCCGACGTTGAGTGGTTCAATGTATTAAGGGTTATAAAGTTATTTCGACCCTGAAAATTTCACATTTAGTTTGTTTAGACCTAAAAATTCCTTGGCCAGTATTAAGCGATAAAAAACAAGGGATAACAATTATATTATTGACAACGATGTTTTGCCCACACCTCAGAGTGATGGGATACCCCATGCCCGACGTTGAGTGGTTCAAGGACAACCTGAGCATCTCCAAGAACCCCGTCCAAAAATTATATTATTGATAACGATGTTTTTGCTCACACCTCAGAGTGATGGGATACCCCATGCCCGACGTTGAGTGGTTCAAGGACAACCTCAGCATCTCCAAGAACCCTGACTACAAGACCAGCCTCGAGGACGGCGTGTGCTGCTTGACCATCGAGGAGACCTTCGCTGAGGACTCGGCCCTCTTCACCTGCAAGGCTTACAACGCCTCGGGCCGCGCCCAGACATCGGCGTCGCTCACTGTTAAAGGTAACTTAAATAAAGGTAACTTCAAAATGAAATTTAAATTTCAGAACATTTATTTTTAAAGGCAACTCGAAAATCAAATTTTTGAACATTCGCTGTTGAGGGTGACTCGTAATGGAATTTAAAATTACAAGAAAAAATTATCAACCCTCAAAGGTTCTTTTCTCATTTGAGATTAGAGGGCGACTTTAAAATTCAGCTCCATAATAGACTCTCGTAATTTACAGTTGATTATTTATTATCGCAACAACTATAGTTGATTGGATAGATCTGATTGACGAATCTGTGCATTTAAAAGTAATTGAAATCATGAACGGCTTCCACTTTGCTCCGCCTGAACCCGTTTATATGGGCTGTTCAGAGACAGAGCCCGCGGAAGTGCTGTGTCCGCCGACCTTCACCCGCCGCCTTCCTCCCGCCGTGTCCGCCGTCGAGGGGTCGGAGCTGCAGCTCGAGGCCACCGTCACCGGTGAGATCATCCTTACATGATCTTAAACATTACTTAATTATCCATCATCCTTTTTTCAATCATCCTGAAGAAATAATAATCTAAACTAAACTATTAATAAATAAATAATAATATCAACTAAATAACATTGAACATTACTTAATTAGCCGTCATCCTTTTTTAAACCATCCTGACATAATCTTAAACATTACTTAATTATCCATCATCCTTTATTAAACCATCCTGACATAATCTTAAACATTACTTAATTATCTACCATCCTTTTTTCAACCATCCTGACATAATCTTAAACATTACTTTATTATCCATTATCCTTTCATTCATTTATGCAAGAATATTGTTTTCAGTTATCCGCGTCTTAAGATGCGTGTGGACATAATAAGTTGGTTTTTACTAAAAATCAATTAAGAATTAGAATTATTTAACTGGTTGCTCGTAGTGACCAGAGTATCTCTGGAATGGACATTTCAATATTCAAATAATTTTAAATTTGACACGTGATTGGCAGCATTTACCATCAATACCTGGACTAATGAGACTACCAATGCTATTGACCAAACAGAAATAAATAAAATATAAGCAAGAATCCCTTACCACAGCAATATACCACGTTGAGAATTTAATTTAGCTTACCGCAGTAATAAATAACGTTAAGAACTTCATTTGACTTTCATTCTATGAAGCTTAGCATAGTTTTCTGTATTATCATTTGCCGATCAGAATAAAATAACTGGATTAAAATCAGTCGTATAATAATTAATATTTTTTCTTATGAAGCATGGTAAAGATTTGGTGAATTTTTCAAGAATATCACTGTCTAGTTTCATGCATTGGAGAATTTCTGTCTTGAATTTTTGTTTGTTGATTTCAGGCCACCCGCTGCCCGTAGTTTCGTGGATGAAGAACGAGGTGTGCGTGGACGAGTCCCCCGATTACGTGATAACCTACAACAACGGCGAGTGCGTGCTTAGGTTCGAGGAGGTCTTCGTGGAGGACGCCGCGAGGTACCTCTGCCGGGCCACCAACGATTTGGGGGCGGACACTACCGCCACCACCATGACCGTTGCTGGTTAGTTGTGGCCACCACCATGACCGCTATTGGTGTGGCAACCATGACCCATTTTATCCTCCGTGCCCCCAATCAAGTAACTTTTCTCATCCTCTGCCCCCCAGCTAAGTAACTCGTCTCACCCTCTGTCCCCCAGCCAAGTCCGTGTCGAGGGCTCCCGTGTTTGTGATGCCGCTCAACAACCTGATGGCGCGCGCTGGCCAGAAGTTCAAGCTGGAGTGCCAAGTGAAGGGCGACCCTCAACCAACCGTGGCTTGGTTCCACAACGGCAGACCCGTCAAAGAGACGCCTGACTGCAAAGTGAGTGTGATTTTTATTACAAAATATCACAGGTGTATTATACTGTGCATAGCGGCAGACGCTGCGTTATATCCTAGTTTCCTTAGTGTTAAGAGACAGTAAGTAACTAAAAGGCTTGTTGTATTGTGGTTCAAAATTAAGCAAAAATTATATTTTTGCTTCCCTCAACGTTTGGAACGTGGCAGCCCCAGGCCAAGATGGATCGCCGCCTCTGATTATCGTTCATCCGCCCTCATTTGGGCCACCTGATGCACGATGCTGTTGCTTGCTTCTCGCCGCTGGTAGTGTTGCAGGGGAGGTCGATCTGGGATTTTGCCCAGGAACACATCCAGTTGTGCCACAACTATATTTATCACGCACTCCGATAGTTCATAAAACTTACTCGCACACTAAGACTAGTAATTCACTAGAGTTTCTAACCTCAGATAACTTGTTTCTATTCCAGCTCTCCTTCGATGCCGATGCCGGCGTTGCCACTCTGTTGATGTCAGAGGCTTTCCCTAAAAACGGTGGCCAGTACGTCGCTGTCGCTAAAAACACCGCCGGCGAGGCGCAGAGTTCTGCCACCGTCTCGGTCAAGGTTGGTGCAATTGAGATCAGTTTGTCAGAATCTCAGTCTATCAGAATCTCAGTCTGTCAGAATCTCAGTCTGTCAGAATCTCAGTCTGTCAGAATCTCAGTCTGTCAGAATCTCAGTCTGTCAGAATTTAAGTCTGTCAGAATCTCAGTCTGTCAGATGACTTGAAATGGAACTGTCGGTTGGTCTGCTAGTTTTTGCTGAAGTAGATTTGGACGCCTTTCATCCGCAAGTTTTATTTCACTAAATCTAGCGTCTCCACGGCGACACAAGTTTATAAGCTTAAAAAGAAATAAAAAATAAAATTAGGTACACACTGCAGTGAGTGACCGAGAGCGCATTTTCTCGTCGACGAAAACGTGAAGTCACGGACAGACGGACGGACATGACGAGCGCAATAGGGCATTTTTAGCGCATTTTCTCATTTATGGAAAAAATGCACTATTGTGCTCGCCATGTCCGTCTGTTCGTCTGTCTGTCTGTCTGTCTGTCCGTCTGTCTGTCCGTGACCTCAAGTTTTCGTCGACGAGAAAATGCGCTCTCTGTCACTCACTGCAGTGAGTGCTGAGATATATTTTTTCCATTAAAGGGAAGATGCGCTAAAAACACGTATTTCTGTATTGGTATAAAACTGCCAGTAATAGTTCTTCTATCCTTGTCAGGGTCGTATTCCGACTGAGACGAGCGACTCAGAGCTGCCGAGCGACGCGGACGTGGAGTTGGTGCGGCCGTCCGTGCAGCTCGCGCTGCGCGACACTGAGATGCAGGAGGGCGGCACTGCAAGACTCGACTGCGTCATCGTCGGACAGCCAGAGCCTGAGGTGCGTACTAGCTCAGTTCACAGCTTCGTCGCCTAGCTGGCCGTATCTAGTTCTTGATGTCATTTTTTATAGTTCCAGATGTCATTTTTCTAGTTCTTGATGTCATTTTTTCTATTTCTACAATACGTAATTTTTCTAGTTTTTGATGTAATTTTTTCTAGTTTCATACAATATAATTTTTTATAGTGCTTCAATATGTCATTTTTCTAGTTCTAGATGTCATTTTGTCTCCCATGCTTGGAATTTTATCTGGTTGCAATTTTGTATGGATCTGTTGGCCTATTTTGCCACTGTTGCTAGGTTAATTTGCCATTTTACTAGTTCTAGTCGACAGTTTATCGGGATACTCGTTTGTATAATCCAGTGTGTAATTGCGTCTAGTTCCTGGATATTCTAACGTATTAATTGTGACAACCGCGGCTGGTTTAGTAGGTTATTGTTAGATGCATGATCTTAACGTGATCTTAAGAATATATTACTTAAACCTCCTAGCCGCCATGGGGGTCTAGTATCACTTACCGAACACAGCACGTCCTAGTGATCAAATACCTTCAACACTCCCCTTGTTCCCTCGATTATATCTTGTACCATAAACCGCACACTATCTTCTGGTGACCAATACCTCTAACACTCCACTTGTTCCCTCGATTATATCTACCACAAACCGAACACTGTTGATTTTCTGGTGAACAATACCTCTAACACTCCACTTAGTACCTCGATTGAATCTTGTACCACAAACCGAATAATGTTTATGTTCTGGTAGAATAATATCACAATATTTCGCACTTATTACCTACTGGTGGAAGGATAACTGAGTGAGTGTGCCTGCAGGTGATCTGGTATCACGATGACAAGCCGGTGAAGGAGTCGTCAGACTTCAAACTGCTCTTCCACGGCGACCGCTGCTCGCTGGTGATCCACGAGGCTTACCCTGAGGACGCGGGCACCTACAAGGTGGTGGCCCGCAACTCTGCCGGCGAGGCCTCCACGTCCTGCTTCCTTTCCGTCACGCGTGAGATTTTTGTTTCCGTTTAGCTTTTTGTTTCCGTTTAGCATTTTGTTTCCGTTTAGCTTTTTGTTTTAGTTGTTCACCGTGGGAATGGGGAGGGGAGTAAAGGGGCAGTAGAGTATGGACTAGGATAAGTAGAATAGGCATCGTTTGAATGCTCGGACAGCCTAAAATAGTCTTTTTCTGGAAAAGCTAGGGTTTTCATTTGCATCAAGGCCGGGAAACTTCCAAATAATTGTTTGCGAGCCAACTAGTGTGGGGCTTTTCAGTGGAATAAGTTACTTACATTGCAGATTTTGAAGGAAAAAATATAGGTTTCGTAAAATTAATGATTAGATGTTAACATTACGCACCTTAGCTAAATGAGAACGAACTTATTTTCGATTAACCGAAAATTTTCGTTGGAATTCAAATATTAATGTAAACAATATACGTTATTAATTATACGTTATTAAGTATACGTTATTAATTTTGAATCTGTTTGCCGACAATATCGACTGATCATCTCATTTCGGTTCGCCATTTGAAGGATTTAATAGCAATCATTGTCTGATATCGTTCTGTGAAATGTAACAATTTATCTCGTTTTACAATGGATTCGGTTTATTTTAATTTTTCAATCGATATTTTTTCATTAGTGAAGCTTTTTTCTATCAATTGTGCATGGATTAATCGTGCAGCCGCGCCGGAGCCCGAGCCACCGACACCTCCGGAGCCTGCGGTGGCGCCCCGCTTCACGTGCCTGCTGCAGGACAACCACGTGACGGAGGGCGGGCCGGTCTATCTCCGCACCTCCATGTCGGGGTCGCCACGCCCCGACATCGCCTGGTTCAAGGACGGAAAGCCGCTCATGCCCGATCTTACGTTAACGGTTCGTTAAAAATGATAATTTATGTATCAAATGCTAAAATATTTGATTATCGGCCTTTATCGACAATCTTTAATTATCGGCTTGTATCGATAATCTTTAATTATCGGTATTTATCGACAATCTTTAATTAATGATGATAATAATTCCTGACATGTGGTTATTTTCTAACATCGAATTACCTCTTACGAGCCTTGTTAGCTAACAATAATTGACATGGACTGCTTCTTCGCAACTGATTTCCCTGTTACCACAGATCCAGCAAGACGACTCGGGTAACGCAAGCGTCGTCATTCCTAATGCAACTTTGGAACACACCGGCCAATACGAAGTCGTGGCCTCGAACTCAGCAGGCACAGCCAAGTGCATTGCGTTCTTGAGCATTGAACAACGACTCCCAACTCCTCCTGCCAGGGAACCCGACACCCCGCCAGTTTTCACGAGACTTCTGAACGACGTGGTGCTCACCCCGGGCGAGTCCATCATCTTCGAAGTGGACGTCAAAGGTTCCCCGAAGCCTGTGGTAAGTTCAGAGAGTCATGCTTTCTTAGCACCTCTCGACCCTAAGCTTATTGATGATGAACTTGCGTCTTTTGAAGAGAACGAGAAACTTATTAACGAGAATTACGATGACTTTGATCGTAAAGAAGAACTTTCCCCTACCAACATTGCGCTCGAGGAAGGTTATGAGTCTTCTGATGATGTGGAGGAAAGTTACTTGGATTCTGTGGTTGATTTTGACGTAACGTTGTCGGAAGATTTGCTGTGCGAGAACTCGAAGCATTTTAAGGTCAATTTTGTAGATAACAGCTTACAGTCCACGCGTGATGTAATTGATGATCCGATTGAGTCCCGTTATGGTCACAAAAAATATTATTTTGATCATCCTGAAGATGATTTGCATCTGCTCCGCCGCGCTCTTAAAACTGAATTCGATGATCTTATGTTAGAATCTGACGCAGATTTGTACAACGAATTTAACGATCCTCATGTGGACGTTTCCTCTTTATTTTTGAAGTGCAAAATAATGTCGCCGAAAGAATATCATCAAGTGTATCCATTTTTCTATCGGATTCCTTCCAACGAATATTGCAAGGCAAAGGCAATCAACGATCTAACAAATACTCCAGAAAATGATAATTTAACACGATCGAATAGAAACATGTTTGAGGAAGAGTCGGGTTATCTTTCTGGATCGCCGAAAGGTTCTCACTTACAGAGCAGCGACTCGTCTTCATCTCGGAATAGCTTAGAATATGTGGAGGAAGACAGCGAAGTCCAGAGTCACTTACGACTGTCTGATGAAACGATCAGTAAACTCGACTCCTACAGGGACGGGTTACAGTCTGTAAGTCAGTGTGCTCGATATGTTCCCTCCATCGCAGACTTGGAGTGCAATGATGTGATGAAAACCCAATACGTATACCCTAGCTGGTCCGCCCTCAGCTACGCTGACAGTGACTTGCGACCAGTCAGCGTTCTGTCCGCAATCTCGGAGGAGAGCAGCGGCAGCGCTGATACAGAGCCTGAAAACGTCTTCAATTACATGGAATCTGTACAAATTTGGCCAAGCTTGACTGAATCAAAATTGACCAGCGCTCGGAATAGAGCCGCCTCTGAGTATGACAGCGCCCAAGGGTTTGTGGACCATGAATTCAAAAACATGAATGTGGTGATCCAGTCTCCTCAACCCGGCGAAGTAACTGAAAGTCACCGCCAGCAACACTTAACAGAATCCAGTTCAGCTTCTAGTTTTAATGCTTGTGAATCTGATGAACACATCAGGACTGCTGATTTCCTACTCGTCAAGTGCCCCAATAAACGGAGAAGGATTCGTCTGCTTAAATTGAAGTATTTCACTCGAGCGCTCTCTAGGCCTCCATCCTCCGAAATTCTGCCAAGCGTCACCGCGTCTCTTACGTCAGAGGGAAATAACCTGTCGGCTGAACGACAAATGCAGCCTTTTTTGATTCACAAGCACAGAAAGATTAGCTTAATGTCATTTGATTTTTCATGTGCGAACGATGCCTATAAACTCGGTGAGGCCGGAAATCAACTTTGTCTCCGAGACTCTGGGAACATTGATACGTCGGTCTCGAATGGCGTCTTTACGTTTTTATTGAAGACCGTTCAGTCGTTAAGTATTTCCCAATTCAAACTTTTAGTCAAGGACAAATTACGTAAAGTTTTCAAGTTAGCAGACTCTGTCTTGGATCGTCTACATCTTCCGTTGGTTCGTACGGATTACGCTAGTGTCTGTGAGCCCGGTGTTGTGGACAACCTCACGCAATCATGTCAGCAGGCGGCGCACTCCATCGTTTTCGAAGCCAATTTCCCTCCTGACGAAGATTCTCCTGGTGACTGTGAAGATGACGCCCTATCGTTTCTTTCGTTGAATGCCGGACTTTTCATGGTTTTTGTCATTTTGCGTAATTGGGACTGATTCGACTTGGATTAAATAGAAGCCGACTATACTTCCTTGTAAGCCTGTATTGACTATGTCGAGTTAAGGCTGATTATTGAGGAGATTTGACGCAGTTTCTCCGTTATTTTGACCAGTCTTGCTTATGATATCATTTGATGGACTCCGTTCAGTGAACTTTCTGCTAGAAATTAGGTGTAGAATTAACTTGCGAAATTCTGTATGTGTTTCATCTATTCAGTGATGTTTTTCATGCGTCTATGCATGATGCTTTGCAGAGAAATTTTTTTGAAGGGTGCCTAGGACGCTGCTGCGAGCACTGAGCATTAGTTAAGCTGTAATTAATCTGATTCTGAGGCGCATTTTACTTAGTCTTGACTCTTGACTCGTTCACTATTGAAACCTGATGTAGCACGCTCATTATCGTAAGTAATTAGCTTCGGTGCATCTATCACCGTGTCTCTAGAATAGTTGATTGAGTGGATAGAGGATTGCCTATAAAAGTAATGGATATAATATGTTGTGAAAATATCTGATTTTTACGTGATTGGTGTTATTTTCGCCTGATCGTGTTAATATTTAGAGAAAAATATTTCTGTATTGAATTCAACGGCGACTAAAAGTGGATGGGCCATTTTCTACCTTATGGAATGGTAGTTGCTGATCATATGCAGGGAGCCTAGCTGCTAAAATCCGCGGGGCATTCGGCACACTCTTAATGTCAAAAAGTGATGGAACTAAGTGATTATTAAAGTCTCTTAATGAAAGAAAATTTTCAGAGGACAACAATTTTTTCGCTTTCAAAACTTCTATACATGAAAAAGACGGCCGCAATCGGTTTTGAAGCCTCGTTGTAAATCTTCATTATGATTAAGGTTGTTATTTGGCTGCGTTCTCACGGTCCACTTCAATGGCTGTCCGCCTAAACTTGTCCGTGTTGGATCTTCGGGAAACTGGATAATGATGGCAAGTTATTTGCCTCATCACGGGACGTCTGCTGGATGACAGATCCCTGCCCATTTACTTATTCATTGATTCATTGTATTTAAACACGTTTCATTGACGTGAGAACGCAAGCGAGAGTAGAACGAAGATTCTTTTGATGATTTACATAAGAATTTATAAATTGTTTGTCCATTAAATGAAATGATGTTGGCGCTTCGGCTCGTTCTCGACTTGTTAACTCAACTTAAAAATTTTACGCCCTTTTTTCGGATACGAATCTCTTTTTAGTTTTATCTGTATCAAGTTAGTTGTCTGGTTTTTATGCGTTATTTTTCAAACTATTGCAAAATTGCTTCTAGATGTGTAAGAAAATATTAGACTTCTAATCTCTTTATCGTGTTTCCATGACCTTGGGCATTGACTTCATCTGTGCGATGGTTTACTGGAGAACTGCTGGTTGCGATGGTTACTTACTGGTGAACTGCTCAGTTCTTTTCTTTACCTCCACGAACACGTAGAGGTGCACGAAACGTTGTCGTTTCATGCACGCACGCATGAAACGCGTGCGTTCTCAGCTAACAATGCCAGTCTTGCCAGGATGGTGGATTAATGCGTTTGGTTGTAGCCTAATGGACAGTTGTTTCCCTAAAAAATTTAGAGTCACCCCAGCTTCTGGTAATCCAAATCAGAAGCTGCTGCGTCTGTAAATTTTCAGCGTCTGTAAATCAGCAGCTTTAAGTCGATTTGAAGCACTCGTAATACCAAATGCCGATGTTTCTACCTGAATACCATTTTCAGGGTAGAATGACCAAATTAATAAAATCAATGCAATAATTTATCTTTCAATAAATTTTCCATAGAAGGTCGTTGTAAAAAGCAATTTGTGCAAAATCTGCTTCAGGGGCTGAGTACATTTTTTATCTTCAACTTTTTGCCTAAATTTCAGCTAAACATTATTATATTTTAAAATTTAAATCGCTTTCCAAAATATTCACCCGTGACGTTAAAGACAAATTACTACTTTCGTCTCCTGACTAATCAATGTGTGTACGACTCAGCCAGCAATTACTTCAGGTTCATTTGCATGTTGATGACTCGACGTTCATGTATTTGGACTCCAGCAGACATCAACGTAACGTCTTAAGGGATTACAATTTGATGGATCAATTTTTCAGTAGTTTTTTTACAATCGGAACCTCAAATTGATAGGGTAAAAAATTGAGCTTGAGATGACAAAAATGTATATTTTATTAACAATGTATATTCTTTTGACCACATCATTAGCATAGTTCGGTAGTTACATGATCCGACTGTATAATCTCGACCCTATCCTTTGCCTAGCTATTGTTTTCACGCATATGATTTGATTGTTATTCTCGTATTAGATCATCCGTCTTTCCGTTTACCGATGTTGTAAGACATTTCATGTTGATATTTACGGCGAGGTTTTGCCGAAATATAATATCAATCAATTTCCACCTTAATGCCACAATGTTTTCTCCGATGTAGTTGATTTTAACTTGTTTCTCTTCTTTAGTTTAACTCAAACAATTTTGTATTATATTTATTATGTTGGTGCAGTTCTGTCATGAATATCAGCTACGGAGTCTTTCATTGAATTTTATTGCTATTTTTTTTATTTCCATGGTGATTTGCCCTGTATTAAATTAGATTGCATTTTCTGTAATAATCTCTGGACTAATTAAGCTGTGCGACTTTGTTTCTTTTGCTCCCACAAGTATATTATTTGTGCAAATTATTATCTATGTCTTTACCATTACACAGCTCCTCGTGCGCATTACATTCGTTAGTTAGTGGAGGCCTCAGCGCTTAAAGCTCTGCAGTACAACAGTCAAGACTTGTCTTGGTGTCACTCTAATACACTACCACTCAATACTACTGCTGAGAGTACCACTCACTTCTGCTATTACATACCGCTACTACTTTAACCACTCACCACTGCTACGTACTTGTACCTCTCACCAAGCTACTTGTACCATTCGCCACTGCTACTAGTACCACTTACCACTGCTACTTGTACCGCTCACCACAACTAATTGTACCACTCACCACCGCTACTAGTAGCACTCACCACTACTACTTTTACCACTCACCGCTGCTATTAGTGCCCCTCACCACGCTACTTGTACCACTCGCCACTGCTACTTGTACCACTTACCACTGCTACTTGTACCACTCACCACTGCTACTAGTACCATTCACCACTGCTACTTGTACCACTCACCACTGCTACTAGTACCATTCACCACCACTACTTGTACCACTCACCACTACTACTTGTACCACTCACCACTGCTACTTGTACCACTCACCAACACTACTTGTACCACTTACCAATACTAATTGTACCACTCACCACTGCTACTTGTACCACTCACCACTGCTACTTGTACCACTCACCACCATTACTTCTACCACTCACCACTACTACTTGTATCACTCACCACTGCTACTTGTACCACTCACCACCACTACTTGTACCACTCACCACCACTACTTGTATCACTCACCACTGCTACTTGTACCACTCACCACCATTACTTCTACCACTCACTACTACTACTTGTATCACTCACCACTGCTACTTGTACCACTCACCACCATTACTTCTACCACTCACCACTGCTACTTGTACCACTCACCACTGCTACTTGTACCACTCACCACTGCTACTTGTACCACTCACCACTGCTACTTGTACCACTCACCACTGCTACTTGTACCACTCACCACTGCTACTTGTACCACTTACCAATACTAATTGTACCACTCCCACTATTGCTACTATTTTGGTCCCTAGTTACGCGGCTACCAACGTTTCAACGAGTATATCAACCACCACCTTCATATCTACCTTCAGAAGTACCCCTAATCTCAAACACCACAACTTATCCAATGAACCATTTTTTGGACGACAGGTTGAGTGGTACCTGAACGAGGGGCGTGTCACGGGGCAGGAGTACATGCGGGATGCCCGCCAGTATGTGGTGGGGGAGAAGGGAGGGGCAGCGGGGGGAGGGTGGCGTCACTGGCTTACGGTGCCCTCGGTGGGACGACTGCACGAGGGTAGGCTGATGGTACAGGCCGAGAACCATGCTGGCCGCGCCCAGGCTGAGGCTGACGTCAGAGTCGTGGGTGAGTACGCCATGTTTTTATTTGTTTTGTGTTATTTATCAATTGTTTTATCGCTGATGTTTTATTATATATTAACTTTATTTTCATTCTCTTCTTCCTAATCCTTTTCGGATTGATTTTCAAACTTTGCTAACCATGTAATTGTAAACAAACGTTAGAGTATCAAGAATAATTATACTGGGAATCAAACGGGTTTTTCTCGAATTACTTGCGTAAATTATTACGCAATTATCTCCGTTACCAAGTAAATTATACGCACCTCGTATTATGCTTCTCGTCAATTCTTCAGACCACCATGGTTTCAATTACCTGAAAAACCTAGCATTTTTCCCCCGCTATTTATGTTGATAAGCCTAGGCCAGATTGTTTTTTTTTTCGCTGAAAAACGTTAACCACTTTGCCACAAACTGTTTCAAGTTTGATCAAAAGTAACTCTTCACTGATCACATGGTCATGAAGTCTGCGTTGAATTCCGGGGATTCAATTTCTTAGAAAAACATGAACGTTTATACACATAAAGCGTTCTTGAACATCGTATTATTCGAAGACTGGTTCTTATCTACACGTTATCATTCTGACCGTTCAAAAAACCATTTTATTGGTGGTAGCAATATTTACCAAGGTTCAATTCATTTATATTCAATTTTTAATGGAACAAATAGGTATGAGGAAGAATATTTTCAATATATCGGATATCTAGAGTGAAAAAAAAATTATTTTTTGACGGCAAGGAGTGAAGAAGAGAGTGATATTTTTGAATCAGTTTTATTAGCTTATTTATACAAGTATAAAATAATTCTTGTATCAAAAACAAAAAAGTTATCACCTGATTTGATGATAGTCATGTGGAGGGCGTACGTCTGGCACCAGCGCCTGTCGACACAAAATAAATGACTTGAACTGTCACGCGCCCCGCCGGCTAGCTGTACCTACCCAGTAAAAATTTACAGACGCGGCCGCTTCTGATTTGGATTACCAGAAGCTGGGGCGACTCTAAATTTTGTTACCCAGTGAAAATTTACAGACGCGGCAGCTTCTGATTTGGATTACCAGAAGCTGGGGCGACTCTAAATTTTGTTAGGGTACTGGCGCTTGCAAGCTGCAGGCGCGCTAACGAGATCTCCTTATCTTGGCAGTGTCGGCTGTGACTCACGCGCTCTAATGCTTAGAACGGCAGACTTTACTGCTTATGCCACCTGCAATTGCTTTCTTTCTTATTAGGGTGTTGGGTTGAGCGAGGAGGAACTGAATAGATTAAATTTACACAAATTTACGACCAACCAGGCTGGGGTTACCAGCAAAAGTATTCATTAGGTGTTCGGTATAATAATTTTTTAAGCATGTTCATAAATTGGTTGGGTTATGATGCAGGAAGAAGTGCAAAAAATTAGTAAATTCATAACTGAAGTGTTCCTATCAAATATTTAATTGTCATTCACTGCGCTACTGATATCTTGTCGATTATCTCTAAATTCCATTCTTATTTTTACTTAAACGGAATGAATTTCCTTGGACTCATGGGACTGAGTGGCAGTTTAAAGAGGAATAATCCAGAATAGAGTTTAGCTTGAATTTTCTACAAGTTTTACACTCATGGAACACTTTTCTACGAGTTTTACACCATGGAAGTTTTACACTCATGGAACAGACATGGAATTATTTTTTAAGTATAGTGTTTTAAGTATAGTGTAGTGTTTTTAAGTATAGTGTACAATTAGCATGACACAATTTACACTCGATTATTTATTAATTTATATTTGGTACTTTGGACTATAAATCATTATATTGCCAGGATACACTATTGCTTTTCGTAGCATTTGTTGGAACTTTGTGCGTATCATGAGCGGCTTGGCAAAAAGGAAGCATGCACTGAATGACTCAAAAACTTGAATGTCTGCAAAGTTAGCTCACGAAAACTTTCTATAAACGATGCAAAAAAAAACGATGTTCAATCCCAATTTACAATACTTATTTTCAGTTCACTGTTGTTACGTCCGTTTGTTGTCATTACACAGTCATCACTGAATAAACGTTGAGGTGGAAACGAATACTTCGGTGCTCAGGAACTGTTCAAATTTGGAACTTTAACTTTTTCTACTGGTATTTTCAGAGTATCTATTATGATCGTTTATATTTCATGTTATTTTTAGTTTAAATCAAGCACGAATCGGAGGGTCATTTTTACAATATTAATTGCACACGATTAAATTTGCACGCGAACAGCTAAATAATAATTTTTTCGTGTCATTTACAAGTCACTCTCACGATAAAATTAAGCATGGGTTCCGTAGAAACTGGAACCGGATAAGCCCAGTTGGAAGTCTCAAATTCAGATGGCACGTCGGATATATGAATCCCGAAAAAGTTCTTATAAATAAAAGAGCTTTTAACACGGGCTAATATAACACGGCTAAGAGGAAGAGTGCAGAGTGAAGGTAGCGGTCGTGTGACGAGCGCCGCTTCGGTGCCCTCGTATTTATGGGGTGCCTGCGTCACGCGACGTGCAGAGGCTGGTGGTCGGTCATGCTGGGCACGTGTCACCTGTGGCAGGAAGTCACGTACCGCAAGGTCACCTACATGCCTTGTGGTTGGGCTCTTTTCCACTCCGTTTCTTCGTGGTGTTCGCCGTTGTTTTCTCTGGGCTCTTTTCCACTCAGTTTCTTTTTGTTACTCTTGACTCAAAGTGTTTACCACTCTCTTCCTATTCTCGCTTTGCGCTATCCTTCCCACTCATACTATCCGACCAAATAGCCTCTCCCACCCATACTACCCAGGTGTCTTAATTATTGAGACACGAGGACGAAACAAGTCACCACATAACACGTCACCTCACCACACGTCACCACACATACGTTACCACTGAACACCTCACCACATGTCACCTCACAGACGTTACCACACGTCACCACACAGACGTTAACACATGCACGTACGAGATCGTAAGACTCCATTAGTACTCTGCCCTTTGAGCCATGGCCATTGGTTGGGTTAGTTATATCTAACATATTTATTTGTTTTTGCAGCGTCGTACTGATGTTAATTTCCGACGTCAGTGAACCAAACTTTCATGACAGCCAATTTCTCTTTAATGAATCCGAGATGAATGGGTTTATCGAAAAAAGCCATGCATTCAATTCGCTTTCTTTTAGATGGTCCTCGCAAACTTCAAAACTGGGTAAAGACCAGTTTGTTCACCTCATGGAAACGAGTCTCGAATTTTCAAGGAACGGCGATGGGCTAAAATCGTCCTAATCTTTATTGCCAGCGCTATTAATTTTTACTAATATGCTTCGTAATCGAGTTTCAAATATTTTAGGTCATTTCAATTCGAACGAGAGGGGATTGTGATGCCCTACCCGCCACTGGCGAGACCACAAGATTTTCAACAAATTATTTTTTAATTTATGAGACTTACTCGAGGTATGGTTATGACTTGTGACTCATTCAAGTCAGAAAAGTCAAATACACAAAATTATAACCTTTTTCTACTGTCGGTAACTTGGGTTCTCAGCTTTAAGTTACGAATAGTATTAAAGAAATTTAATGTGTCTTTAGACAGAGAGTTGATAATAGGAAATATTATTGCAGTTGCGCCATCATAACTAAATCGAAAACAAAATAATAGCGTTTAAAAATTACTTTTTAAAGACAACAACTTCGAAAGAATCCAGTGTCTCCGATGTTACACATGTACAATGAATTTCTAATTTTATTTTCAAATATTAAAAACATCAATTAAATTTTTTTTTAATATTTGAAAAAATTTAAAGTTTCAAAATTATTCATTCTGTCAATTGATTCATGCATTGTCTCCAACTTTACGCGAGTGTGCATAATTTCAGATCGATTGGACAGGTATAGTTAGTTGAATATCGATTATAAGATTTGTAGCAGACAGACAAGAAGTGAAGTTAATGAGAAGTGTTGTAAAAAGTAAGGCTGAAGTAGTAAATAATGATGGAGTACATTCTGCACTCTCTGCGGGAAAATAAATTAAAATAAATATGAATATCACAGTAAAAGCTGTAATTTAACATTAAACATCTTTGATTTAGTATACGTTTCCGAAATGAGATGATTGTTTTTCATCTCTTTTACTCTCAATTTCTTCTTATTATTCGTCTCTTATTTTATACAAGCCTTGGAGACAATAACCTTGACAGACTGACAATGAACTTGTTAGTCCTAAATCTGCATCAAACGTAACTTAAGCAGAAGAATCTATTATTCGCCAAGAACACAAAGAGTGCAGACCTCTACTTGGCACCCACGCTTCGACCACAGCTGTGCCCTGCAGTTTGCTTGAATGCTTTTTATCTTTATTTCTTGGTTGATTGAATTATGTCGCCTCTCGAGAATGCGGGGCATTTCATATGGGGCTCAAAATTGAAAAATGACACCCGTTTTCTGCGCATCCCCTTGTCATGTCATTATTTTCCTAAATTTGGGTCCATCTACCACCTTATGGAACAGTTTGCATGAAATTTCAGGTATTTTATTACACGAACAATTGGATATTGATCGACACAAAATTTCCACCCTACTTGGTGAGCCGAAACTCCTTACGCGTGCAATTTAACGCGAAGAGCTTCGCGGTATTCTGGTACAAAGGGAAATTCAGTGGATACTTTTTCCCAAATATTTCATCGATGGTGTGTTGGATTCTACTAATGAAACTTATTTGTTGTATTTTGTACAGGAAAAATTTATTCATTGGTCTCGCTTCACTCTTACGTTGCAGTCTGACGCATGTTTAACTGTTTACATACCCAATGTTCCACTCGGGTAAAATTGACAATTCTATCAAATAATACCAATTATTCAAATTTCTTTCACAAATTTTGTTGGATTTTTTTACCGTTACAATTTTTGCCGTATATTATTAGCTCAGTACAGATTTTATTATATTTTCAGCCAGTGTTATTGTTTTGCCTATTATTGCTGCGCGAGTTGCTGTGGATATACCGCGTGTTATTGCTGCGCGAGTTGCTGTGGATATAACGCGTGTTATTGCTGCGTGAGTTGCTGTGGATATAACGCGTGTTATTGCTGCGCGAGTTGCTGTGGATATAAAGCATGTTATTGCTGCGCGATTTGCTGTGGATATAAAGTATTATTGCGCTTACTTGATGGTTCGTGAAGCGTGATATGGGCGGGCGCGCTGCTTTGATCAAGCTTCAGGCTCGTGTTTGTCCGGACGTTTCTTCTCAGTTTACGTTCCTAACTGGCCTCCTCGCGTGCGCTATTCTTAATTAGCATTTTGTTGACTGAAGACTTCAGGATTGAGGTTATAGAGGTTTATAGATATGTAATCAGAAATTAATTATCCTTGACTAAAATTAAAGTAGAAATCTTGTATCAGGGGATGATTGACATCATCATTCAAAGAATACCGTATGCGTTGAATAAAAACTTCGATATTAAAGTCATGTGTGTTGGACCTGCGATTTGCTGTTCATAGCGTACAAATTACAGGTCGTCCATTCAAATCAAATTGGGTCACACGCATGAAACTTGGGTAGCTTTACAGGGCTTTGGACAACGCGTCGATGTTGGAATTAATATTTATTCTAAAGTATTAGCGTTCTAAGTTTCATGGAGTTCTGTTGCATGTATTCTGAGATTTGATTTTGAGGGATTGTCGCTCGATTAATAAATTTAATATGAGAGGCCCCCCCCCTCATATTGAGCTGGTTTTCTTTGATGCTGAAAACTTCTAGCACCGTTTATGCTAAAACTATAATAGATCTTAAAAACAAATTATTTCCCGGACTCATAACAAGAGCTGGCAACAGTGAAACCCAACACCATGCGGAGTTCAGGATACGCTGCGCCTTCACAACACGCACTGCCATAAATGATGTAAACTTAACACAATGCATTCTCCATCCATCGCGCTCGTCACTATAATAACTTTCACTATACCACACTGCCAGCATAACATACACTATCAACATAACATTGGCAACACATCATTGCTAGCACATTTTCAGCACAACATTCGGCGCTGTACTAATAGCACAACCTTGCAATCATTACAAATAGAAGCAACATAACTGTTAACTCTACTCTGTCAACTCAACGCTACCAGCATCAATAGCAACAGCGCAACAAATAACAGCTTTTAACTTTACTCTGCCAACAAAATACTGGCATGAATGTTTCGTTTGCATCTTCGCTGTGATCGGGGGCGACCAGCAGCCAACGTTTAGTTCGTTCGTAGGGACCGTGGTCGCATGATAGCTCTAATGACCCTTGAGCAATTCTGCTGTACTACTTCTTTTGGCTCTTCAATAATAAATTTAAATCTGATCATATGCGGTGCAATATATTTTTTTGTTTGTTCCGTTTCATCTTGAAATTATTTTTCTCGATCATCTTGTTTCTTTTTAATTGTATTGTATGGGCATTTGAATTTGTGATACATGTAATCGCTGTCATTTTTGTAAGTAATTTATTATACCGGCTGTTGAATTATCCAATTTAAATGAGGTTGTAACGCAGAACATTTATTCGCGCTCTGCCTTCATTGCGATGAAGTTTATGCCTTCTGAGTTGCGCTGCAGAGCGTCGAAGGCTGATAACACCGCGAGCAATGCAAGGTAAATAATTTCGTGTTGCTCTGGAGAGTAAGGAAATGCTTGTATTATAGAATATTATTCGAAGAGCTGTTAATATAAGTTTTTGGGAAAATTACTCATTACATCACGCATGAGATGGGATCCGACATGAATCGCTGAAGTATAATGCACTGATTGATAACAAGATCATTAAATCTCTTATGTATGAGTTAACATTAACATTCTGGGATCTACACGTCGCGCGCGTACGTAATCATTCAATTGTAGAATGTTGATGCAATACAAACTTTCTTTTGTTGAATCTGTATAATTCCTGAAACATTATTTCCATAGAAATACTCAGCATTTATGCCCCATTGAGGAGAGCGCGGTCTTCGTTTGAAGTAGCGAATGAAGTGGCCGGGATGCTTGTATGTATTGAGATGAGCTAGAGCACCTGCTGTGTGGTATAATAATTCTATGTGCTTATTCTGAAACCTTCATATCGCATCGTGTATCTATTTGAAGCTAACCGTCTCTACTGTTATTTTTGTCTGGCTTTGTTGTTCAACATTCAATTGTGCAATACATGCTCTGTTGAATGCTTTTCAGACAGCAAATGGCAAAAATTCCGTGAAAATATGTGTCAATATCTTAAAATGTGTCAATTTTTTCTAGATATTTAAGTGAATGTTTGCTATCCCTATCATGTTGTGAGTACACCCTTTCATTGGTATTTATTATTTTTGGTTACTTTCGTTCTACATTTGTGGTTCATCATCAACGTTAGATAAATTCATTTCAATTTGCTTTTAGTTGACATGATTAAAGATATATAGTTTATAATGTCAACTTATGTAATGGGATCAAGTGAAGCATGCGTGCATTTATTTGATTTAGCATGATATAATATGGTTCAATGTAACTTTATTAATTTACGCTTGAGATACTTATATGCTGGTTTCAAATTCCGTAGACTTAGTGCACTTCCCACTCTCTGGGCCGTGACTACAAGGGTCTGATGTGTGCCACCCGAACTTCTTGGCTAGAAGCGCTTTATGGCTGGCTGGGCGTGCCAGCTCTGTGATGCTGTGTGGCATGAGTTTTGTATGATTATCTGCACACACATAACGTTCTGCACACCCAGAATGTTCTGCACATGCAGAATGTTCTGCACATGCAGAATATTCTGCACATGCAGAATGTTCTGTACACCAAGAATGTTCTGTACATGCAGAATGTTCTGTACACCAAGAATGTTCTGTACACCAAAAATGTTCTCCACACACAGAATGTTCTGCACACACAGAATATTCTTCACGCCTTATTACTCTATGTTGCTGGTAAATTACGGGTGGTATTTAGGGCAGGTGTACGGGCATTCTGTTATTTTACATATGGCGTTGTGACTGGAATACAGATTGATAATTTCAACAGGATTATTCTTTCTATACAGAATTGTTCTTTACGGAGGAAAGTTCGCTGTATTGGGTATCCTACTAAAGAACGACGTTGTGCGTCATATTTAGATAGTAATAACGTCGAAAAATTTTCGGATAAAGGCGTATAAGACATTTTATATCGACCTTCCTACATATCATGACAAAAAAATCTTACGGATTTTAATGCAGATCGTACGATCTAACTTATAACTTTATAAGATCTTGTAGGAAACTGAGATTCATTTATTAATTTTTTCTAATGATCATGAGACCTTGAACAATTTTGTTAAAATTTTAAAATTTTCGTTCAGATTTTATTTATTGTGCTAAATATTTCAAGTAATTCAGCATTAATGCGTCATTGCATTTGTTAACACAATCTCTTGGAGCAGAATGTCGATATAATCTTGACTGCCGCATTGACTGATCCGATCGCATTCATGATTTTTCGGCGAGTCAGGTATATTACTATTTAAAATACTGATTCAAGTATTTCAAGTTTCAAAATTCGCTACTTTGAATTGATATGAGTAATTCGTCGCCTGGTCATGAAAATATTTGATTGCGATATTTTTAACGGTAATGAATTTGAGAAGAGTCTTAGGCTGACGTAATACAAATTTCTCTCGAAAAGTCTTCATCAGTTTGATAATTCGCGCATAATTGAACTTTGATAATTCGGTTTCAGTTTGCTGTATAATATTTTACTCAATTTTGTGGAATGAAATGCCTATAAAACATAACTCTTTTTATAATGCAAGCATTACGATACGCGGATATACATACTCCTTGAATATTTAGTTCGAGAAATACTCGTATCTATGTGATTTCATTTGCGCTATAAATATATTTTATGACGTTCCGAAAAAATTTCAGTTAAATCAAAAACTTTATTGCTGGGCAATGCATAATTTTAAGTTTTAGATTTATGATGTGTATAATTAAATGAAAAAATTCCATTTTGTACCGTTGAAGTCGCAGGCCCATGACGCGATAAGAGTGGCGAGATCGCGGGGGCAAATGTAGGTCCGAGTGCAGAGCTTGGGAGTTTGCCAGGCCATCGGGACGATGTTGCTGTGCTGCATTACTGTGCTGCATTACTGTGCTGCATTACAGCGCTGCATTATTGTGCTGCATTACTGTGCTGCATTACTGTGCTGCATTACTGTGCTGCATTGCTGTACTGCATTACAGTGCTGCATTGCTGTGCTGCATTACTGGGCTGCATTGTTCTACTGCAATTGCATATACGAAGTGATTTATGTTCGATAAATAGAGGCATTATTATATATTTCATTATTGCAACGTCAATTTCTTTGCAATTCTTCAGATTTAATTTCTGAACACTCGGTACCTCAGTTATTGACTCGGTCCTTTTCGCTATCGGGGAGAGAAAGACAATGTTGGTTTTACCATTAATTAGTTCATTTTAAGTTTCATCTGTTTTGGATGAACTTGCATCTTACTACAAATAATCTCTGGATAAAATTCCGCCATAGTTATTTGGACATATTTCAATCTTCTTTTTAGGTACGAATATTGAAATCTGAATTCCCGGTCACTGAACGCCGTTCAATCGTGTTTGATTACTTTGTTTGAGAGAATGCAATCTAAGCTTAGTTTCAGAGCGAGCTGATTGACATGACGTTCTTGGCGGCGTCGTCATCAGGCCAAAAAGCTCTGGTATGCAATCGCGGTCTAATCCTGAGGCGGCCGTCCGTGTATATTTGTGTTACCTTGCCTCCTGATTTTGCCTGTCGTGCGTGATCCACTTCGCCGAGTTATTAACAATTATTCTGCTTCATCATTTCGTATACTACAGTTGAATAATACAGTTGAATAATAATAAATAATAATTAAATGACTGCTCTAACTAGTGCAATTAAGTGGGTGGTTCTGGCCATAAGTGGGTGGTTCGAAGTCATTGCCTGAACTAAAAATTCTTAGTCGTACATCTCTCCGCTTCATAGCTGAATTGCGTATTTTGATATCGAGCAATCGGAATTTGCTCTCATTCTCAAAGCAAATGAAGAAAAGTCAATTTTCTAATCGGATTTTACCGTATCAAATCTAAGAAATTGTCCTACATCAATTAAGCAGGACGTTCAAAAAACGACGAGTGGTCTGCAGATCCCAATTCATCATATAAGGTTCAAATTCACCATCAAGCGATGAGCACCAGACCGTGGCTACGCTCATTCTTTTTAAAATGTATTGGTTGCTAAGCTCATTTTTTCTCCTAAAAATGCATTTAGTTATTTGTCCTGCATTCAAATGATAATGTCCCTTCTTGCACCGCCGAGTTTGGTCACGATGTTCTCAGTCCGGCATTTACCTTAGTACGGATTGTTTCGTATGGTGTTCGTGTTAGTGCCTTTTATCGCGGTCTATTTCAAGTTCTGGATGTTCGTATCAGCATTTTGTCACTGTAGCTTCAAGCAACTACTGGTGAGTTTATACGGTAACACATCATAAATGACATCGATACACTCCTATTGAATCGTTGTTAGTTTCCTACGTTGAAAAGGTATTTGTTCATCGAGAGCTTGAAAAAAGCATGACGACCCAAATTCTATTGCATTCATGCTGTATCCAAATGGAACCATCCCTCAAAATAAAAGCTAAGTTTCATTTCAAATTAAAGGCATTAAACCTACAAACGGTTGATTAATATGGCGCTATGTTGGATTCATTCGTGGTACTAATCTGGTGATAAGCGTTGAAGACTTCTGTTGACTTTACGTTGGTAAGAAATGTAGCCTGGCGTGTTGTTTGAGCTCATATATTGCCTCAACTCATTAGATCAGCTGAGGATCAGCATGCAATGGATCAAAGGTGTGACGCTCAATTATGGTTCTATTTAAGACGTTACTTTGAGGTTACTTTGAACGATGTTTGAAAGGTAAGACTTGAGTCAGATCTAGGCGCTATTTATGGTCTTGTTTATGGGTGTCGCGGGGGCGGCCATGTCTGCAGTGCAGTGGGGCGGCGGGTCTACAGTTGCACTACTCAGTGACCAACACGCACGCGCCCTAGAGCGGTTGCCCTCGCACAAGCTGTGGTTAAGTTGAGGTACGCGCCGTCTGAAATGATGTAAAATTAGGGATGTGAAATAAGTTTTAGGAGGCACTGAATGGGAAGCGACAACAGTAGGGATCGACCGCGACATGTCAGTTGGAAGCCAGTAGTTATATAGTGAGCAAATTTGATTTCGCTTTCATTTCTTTCGAAATTTATGACAAATGCGATAATATTTCGTTTTGGAGAAGTTCAGAAAATGAGTTTTTGCTCTAGTTTATCGGGACCAGGCCTGCATTGCATCATACGCAGCATAGGTTGTAGGGTGCTTTTGCTGACTATACTTTTTTATCAAGTTGGGATTGATCAGGGAGACGATTCATGTTTTGTCGTATGTTCAACATATTAGTGAAGAGTGATCAAACAACCTTATTGATTTTAATTTCAGTTACGATGGAGGTTGATTGAAAATTTCTATTCTTCGAATATTATTTTTTTGTTGTGATTGACGTGTTTGATCGGGTTGTTCTTTCCGAATGCGTTAATTAAGAAGAGTTTGAATCGAATTATATTGCTTCAATTATTCCAACAATTATTCGGCTAATTTTTCATTTGCTCCACATTTTTTCCATGAAAAAAAAGTTCAAAACAAATAGTATATGACATTACTTGGTGGTTTAGTCAAAAATCCATCTAGCTATGAACATTTTTTTTTTGTTCCTCGAAAATAGTGTTGTTGGATCAACTATCTAAAGCATTATAAGGTGAAGATTAATCTTGAGGGATGAGAAATCCATAGTTGAAGCTGGATTGATTGGAAAGAAGTTTTTGTACTGACGTGCCGGTTTCCACTCTTTGAACGTGCCACTCACGACTTTTATGTCGCGATTGTTTAAACGTTGTGTGTGAGATATTCCAATACTTGAATGTTTTTTGAATACTTTAAATGTATATTATCAACTTATTATCGTAATGAACGACATTCAAATGAATGAGAGAAATTTTACACGTGTCAGCCACGAGAGTGCGTAAATCTTTGTATTAGCGAAACACTTTATGTCTCGACGATCAACGAAGGAAGGGTAGTGAAATAGAGCATTTTATTACTCTCTTGATGCGATATTAGTGATCCATGATAGCCAGGCATCCAATAGTCGGTGGTAGCTGAATTTAATATTGAAATAGTTCGCTCCCTAAATAAGCATATCATATTGTTATATTGAATCGAAAAGCATTCATCTGTGGGATTTTTTATTTGCTCAAATTATACGTTACTAACCGGCAGATAGTATTCAAAATTGTTTTAAAATTAATCATTCCATTATATATACGTGAATACATGCTGAGATAACTCGAATCATTCATAGATTCATGTGTTAGCCACCTATAATCCGCCTACCGATTGATAGACTGTCCTTGCTTCATATTTGTTATGCATTCCACACCGTGACTGATGGCTTGCAGCTGCAGTGAGTCACAGAACACCGATCCGATCCCTCTCTACCGCCAACGGAACTCGTAGCGATATTGTTTTTCTTACCAAGCTAGGAATTTTTTTTTTTTTTTTTTTGGCAAGCTAAATCTTATAAATACTTCTGGTAAGAATATAACTGAATCAGATTAGGTGTCATTCGTGTTTTTTCAGTGGAATTTTGATTGAATGAATGTGTGGAAGTACGCCGCGTTACACCTGTACCTCACTCAATTCATACCTTTCACTCACTCAATCGATCATTCCTCTACCTCCTTCAGTTTCACAACTCATTCCGTTGAAATCAATCTTCCTTTTTGACCCTTCTTCGCCCTTCAGCTTCTTTATTCAGCCCTATACGTTTCAGTTATTCAGCCTCATTTCCTGCCTGCAGCTTTAAAACTCTTCTGAAGTCTTGTAATCACTCCATTATCATTTATATCAAATTATTATTAAGAAGGCTTCTAATAGCGGCGCACCCAATCATAGTAAGTAATTTTGTCCACTTGATTCCCGTTTAATCAGCCCGGAAAATTGGCTCTTCTATAAAAACCGAACACAAAACTTCATACGAGTTCTTTCTCGAATGAAGCAAAAATTTAGTTGATGATCTAAACAGCGTAATGTAAAAATCCTATTTAGCATTGGAATATTAATCGCTCAAGAATCATTAAATTCATAACTTTAAACTGTTAAACTGATTAGCATCTACGTTGGGAATCAGGCAGCCTTTCTCATCTCTGATTCTCGATAATAGCAAATTTTTAGCCGTATAGGATGAATGTAATCGTATTTTTCTTGTTTACAGAACCTGCATCGTTGGTAGCAGCAATGCCCGAGGTCACGAGGGAGGAGGTGATCTCGACCAAGAGTTCCTCGTCCTACTCGCACACCAGTCACTCGACCTCCTCATCTTCCTACGTCAAGAAGATCTTCACCTCGAGCTCCGACGCTCCCCCTGAGACGTCGACACGAGCGACTTCGAGTCATGCGACTTCGGTCATCACGAAGGTTGACGATGCCCCTGTTGTGCAGGTCTGTTGTGGTGTGGGACTGTTGTGTGAGGTGTAGACCACACATGTGAGGTTTAGACCACAGATGTGAGGTATAGACCACATATATGATATATAGACCACAAATGTGAGGTGTAGACCACAGATGTGAGGTGTAGACCACAGATGCAGAATATTACCCTCCACTCGTTGGTCTCACCCTCATCCCTGCAGCGCCATCATCAGCACTTGTTTCTTGCAGATGCACGGGCGACACGAGTCGCAGTTCACGCAGCACGGCGACGCGCCTGCCGTCATGCAGGATAAGGTATGGTCTGCAACGTCAATGAAATTTTAGTATCCGAAGTCGAATTTAGTATTCGAATTTAATATTCGAATTCAATGCACAACAATTCAATTCAAACACGACAACAGACGTCATTCGATTGTGTATCGTTGAATTTATAGAGTGTATCATTATATATTTATATTCCTAAAATCCTAAAATGCATTTTTAGTTCATGATTTGGGTCCTTCGCAGCGCTTGTTTATTTCAAGGAATTTAATTATAGTTGTTGTCTGTCATCACCCAATATCTGCGAGTATTTTTTTCATTTTGAAACTCATTAAGCATAGATATTTTTGGTTCAGTTATTCCCCTTTGCTGACTGATAATAACTCGTGCTTAAATTCAGTTTTTGTCTGTTGAACAACATGCATAAGTAGATTCAAATCTTATAAGTTTTTAATATCATTGAAATCATATACCCTTCATATTTTTTTGCGAAATAAACGGTGATAAAATACGTTTGCTTCTACAAATTGTTTTGCTTTGAATATTCGTTCCATTATAGCTCTCCAGTCGAACTTGGAAAAAAATTTAGTTTGAATCTAAGTTTTCCATATTGCAATTTACTCACCATTAAAAGGTAAATTCAAGCCCGCTCTCAGTTAGCTGGATTTCTAGATTTATTCAATATCGCTCGCATGTGTCAATGTAGGCATGTTTTTCTATGAATATGTGAAATTTTATTTTTTTGACGCAAGTAAAAGAGCTTTTTATGCTGCGTGTATGACCGATTTAAAGTTCGTGACCGGAGGTCATTACGTCCAATTCCTATTTTTCTGTCCTCCGTCAGTCGGGCTTCATGAAGATGATGGGTTCAGTGGTGACTGACGAGCTGATGCAGGAGAGACGAGTGGAGGCGGCGCCCTCAGTGACGAGTCGGTCAGTCGTGAAGAAGAAGATGACGACGCCTGCGCGGTTCATCACGCCCCTGCAAGGCCTCATCGTCAAGGAACAGGACAAAGTCGTCTTTGAATGCGTCATTGATGGTGCTTGATGCTTTTTGGGAATTAGAATTTTATATTTTAATAATTTTGCATTTTTTTATTTTTAGTTTTCACTTTAGAAATGCGGAAGTTAGATTTGTAGGTTATAGTCCATCCTAGTCAGTCCCGCATTTGAACCCGAGGTGTCAAGGTGTGTTTTAACTTGGTTATTGGTTGTTCTTGTGTTAACATTTAGTGGTTATTCCGAGGTGTTCTCTATTTTGTTATATATGCCTACTGCATTTATTGAACACAAACTACTGAATGAAATTTATTGTGATACTATTTGATACCACGAACCAATTGTTGGCTGCAACTAAAATTGAACCATGTTATCTTTTTCTCTTGGAATCACACGAATGGCTTTAAGGTTAACATGAAAAAGTAGTGGGCTTGCGACACAATTGGAAATTATTAAATTTTTAAGTATTCCCTCATCTATAACATTAGTTCATATAACAAAACCCATTCGTTTTACATTAATCTCCCAACATAACCCATTAGCTATGTTGGGATTAATGAATTGGAAGTGCGAAGATTTATTTCGTGGAAAGCTTTCTCGTGGAAAGATTTATCTGGTGGATTTATCTCGGAAGTGGAAGATTCCTCTCGGAAGTGGAAGATTTATCTCGGAAGTGGAAGATTTATCTCGATTTATCTCGTGGAAAGATTTATCTCGTGGATTTATCTCGGAAGTGGAAGATTTATCTCGTAATTGTACCCAGGCTACCCTGAACCGGTTGTGAGCTGGAGCCACAACGGAGGGCCGCTGGACGCGTCTTGTGTGCCGTCGGTTCACCTGAACCGCGTGACGCTGGTGCTGCCCTCGGCCACGCAGCAGCACGCGGGCCGCTACACCTGCTCCATCGACAACGAGGCGGGCTCCTCTCACTGCACCTGCGATCTCGTCGTTAAAAGTCTGACAAGTCTACGTTCTTTGGCTTAAATAATGTTTAATAATCGTGTTTATGTTTAATAATGTTTATATTTCGTGAATTTTTATCACTTCACGATCTTTTTTTTTTCGGTACTGTTGCATTTATTTAGATTTTAAGCTTGGAATTTTCGACTTGATGGTGACAGAAGATTGCGCTTTGCGTCAAGTCAAGCGGGAAGCTTATTGAGATTTTGCTAATATATAGGAGAGGAATTTTCCCTCACCTAAATAGGGTTAATTTTTCTCGTGTTACCTTTAAGTTTCGATTTCAAAATCCGGTAAATCACCAATCTTATCATACTCTAAATTATATATTCGAAAAATTATCAATCTCATGACATTCTCGTTTGCATCCTAAAGCGCGTTCAGGTCGCGTTCTCGTGAAACTTTGCCACCATCATCCTGATGGCACGCTCTTCTTTGGCATCCGAATATGTTCAATTCCCCCCCTTCACTTTCTCGCGATTACTTTTTTCCCTGCACTGCAGAAATATCTATTCTCCAATCCTCAATGGCAGCGCATGTTGCAGAGACCCAGTTCCCGCCGGTGCTGAGCAAGCGTCTGCAGCCCGCGGTGCTGGGGGTGGGCGAGCGACTGTTCCTGGAGGTGGACGTGACGGGGACTCCTGAGCCGGAGGTCCGGTGGACCAGGAACGGTCTGCCTCTCGAGGCCTCCGACCGCGTGGCCATACGGCGCGAGGGAACCAGACACTCGCTCCTCATACAAAAAGGTTGGGTGGTCAATTTATGTTATTTTTTTACAACACTTTTATCTTTAACTTCACTTCTTGTTTTTTGTCTGTCTGCCACAAATCTTATAATCGATATTTATCACAGTTCTACTTGTCCAATCGATGTGAAATTTTGCACACTTGCTTAAAATCGGAGACAATGCATGAATCAATTGATAAGATAAAAAAAATTATTTTGAATATTTAAAAAAAATTATTTCATAAATATGATTTTTTATTTATTTAAAAATAGAATAAGAAATTTATTTTACATTTGTAACACCGGCCTCTTTAGAAGTGTAGCCTTTAAAAAGAACTTTTTAAAGGCATATTCATTAGTCTTTCAGAAGGATTATCAATTTATTCTCCAAATTCTACCGATTTGCCAGTGATTGCTTGCCACAACTATGTTGCTTGGTTTGCTTTTTCTCAATTATGCTTTTGTGAGTTACACTTTCCAAAATTTGCAGCTTGGATAAAAACTTCCACATTTGCTCGTCTCCGAAATCTAAGAAATGTAACACATGCAGCTATTAAAGCCTTGATTACCTTCTCCTTAACAGATATTTGATATTTAGACGAGATACGGACGCAGTATACCGGATTGTTTCATTCAATTTAATGACAAACATTGATGTTCCTTGAACTTTATATTCGTTGTACAATCGCTCCGAATGTTCGGTTACTTTTCAATTTAATGACAAACATTGATGTCCCTTTACCTTTATATTCGTTGTACAACCGCTCCATACTATTTAATTTAATGACCAACATTGATGTTCCTTTACCTTTATATTCCTTTTACAACCGCTCCGAATGTTCGGTTGTCCAGGCGAGCTTTCAGACAGCGCGCGGTACGGCGTCGTGGCCCACAACCCCGCTGGTCGGGCCGAGTGTCTCGCTGACGTCTTGGTTACGGAGCTGATCATGCAGCAGATGCCGCAGCTCCCTGGCGCTCGACTCTTCGCGGACTCTTCAATGCAGCAGAAAGTAAGACGGTCTTCGTATGTTGCGATGATTAAAGTTGTTTATTTTGTACAGCTTGCGGGCTTTCGGTGCTGCATTTAGTTTACTTGCTCAAAAATGCTGGTGTGCATCGATGTGGTCCCAAGTTCAAGTATATTTGACATCGGAGTTCACCTTTATATTTAGTAAGATTTGTTTGGCAATGTAACGGTGACTGCTTAATGAACGATATTGCCATTTCTTTTGAGTATGCGGTCCTTGGTGCTTATTGTGCACGACGCGTTGCGCACGCGAGTAGCCTACTATGCACTCTTCTATACTTTATATTGCCCTTGGCCACAGTGAGCTTCCATAGAGCGATTGGATTAGAAAATTTTCTCTCTCAAGGACAATTTTTAGCAAAGTTTTTCCTTGAAATGGTGACAATCCCATGTTAATTCCACCTAATGTTCCCAAAATTAAATAATTTCAATTTTTGTATATAACCCTCATCACATGAAAATGTAAAGAAAAAACATCTTTATTCGTTCTGGTAAGCTTACTGGTCTAAATGTGTCATGGTTTTGGAGGGTCCGACTAGCACTATTATTTGCTTAGTACCTCACCTGCTTGCTGCTCCTGGGCTTGCATCGTTATCTGAGGCTAAGTTTATTTTATGACGTCATATCCATCTACACGATTGCATGGCTCATCTTCATGTATTTGCTTCGATATAGACTCGTCCACAATTTTGCCTTTAAAACTTGCTCATTAGTTAGGCATCCTTACGAATTCTTTCCTGCACTTCATGTAACCGGTGAATTTTTTTCATATCTTGACGCAGAATGAAACTCAAAGATCAGGGCGAGGTCTTGTAAAGAGCATAACTCGAGCCATTGAGGAGGTTGCAGTGGAGAGTGATCCCCTTTTTCCTGTTTCTAAAAAACCTTTTATTATCAAACCCTCCCCTCAGCCTCAACCTACACCTGACCAACATCATTTTGAGCCTTTGGACAGACAAGAGTCCGTCCCTGTTGAAGACATTTTTGAAGTGCAACGAAAACCTCCAGGAAGACTGAAAAAAGCCTGGCCTCCTCCACCTCCCGAAGAGGATCCGATCTCCTACAGAATCGACCCTAGTGCGGAGGTCTTCAAGCATAAGGTTTCGTCGATCGTTTCGACTTTTACTGAGATGGAAAGCAGTGCTGACGCTACTCCGCTTGATATTAGATCATCTGGAAAATCTTGGAAAGCGCCACAGGCAATTGAATTTCCTGATGGTGAGTTTGAGCTTCAGCCCGAACCTGAACCTCGATTTGGCGTTGTACCTTTAGAACGTGAAGACGACGAAGGCATGGAATGTTTTGAAGCTGGGGAAGTTGTAATGCATGAGCCCGCAACGGTGACGGAAAGCTACGTTGTTCCTGCCAGCACGGTACCTATTACTGAGGTTGGAGCAGCAGAGCCAATGGAAATAGACCAAAGTGAAGTTCCTTTCGAACCTAAAGATCACGTAGACTATCTTGAAAGAAAGATCGAAGAAACTTGCGAATTGGAAGTCAAGCGTACGTATGAAGAATCGGAGTATAAAATAGTTGAAACTAAAGTAATCCGCAGCGAAGAAAGAGATGAAGATATGTTTGAGCCTGCTACAGAATCAATGCCTGACGAGTCCATGTTTGAAGCCGAGCAGGCCGCAGATGTCGAACTGATACCTGCATTTGATCGACTTCCTGAAATGGAGGCCGCAACGGAAATGAAGCATGTTCCTGAAATGGAGCCTGTTCTGGAAATGGGTCCTGTTTCGGAAATGGAACCTGTTTCCGAAATGGAACCCGTTTCCGAAATGGAACTTGCTACTGAAATGGAGCCTGTTCCCAAATGGGAGCCTGCTGTCGATGTAGAACCTACTGTCGAAGAAGAGCCCGTTGTCGGAGAAGAGCCCGTTGTCGAAGAAGAGCCCGTTGTCGAAGAAGAGCCCATTGTCGAAGAAGAGCCCGTTGTCGAAGAAGAGCGAGTTGTCGAAGAAGAGCCCGTTGTCGAAGAAGAGCCCACAACCGAAGTAGAGCCCACTGCCGAAGTAGAGCCTGCTATCGACATTGAGACAGCTGTCGAAGTAGAACAAAACATCGAAATGAAGTCCCTCACCCAAAACGAATCAAAATACGAAACACAGGCTTATCTGGTGCAGTTTCCAAGTTTCGATGATGATTTCGTTGTAGCTGAAACAACGGAAGAACAAGACGTAACCATGAGCGGTGGCGTAGACTTGCCCGTTCAACCAGTTTCCGAAGTAGTTCAAGCTGAGAAAGCTGATAAACCTGTGGATGAAATTACACAGCGCTCATTGGGCAAAAAGCCGGCCCGCGTAATTTCAGAAGAAGAAGTCGAACCTGAAGAGGTGATTCCTTTCGAAACTTTGAATGAAGTTCAACACGTTGACTCTGAGGTTGATTTTGCTGGAGAGTTGGAAACTATTGTGACAGTAGCTGAAGCTCCAAAAGCTCTAGATGATATTCCGTACTTTCCTCATGAGGACTTCATAGAAGAGGAGTCTGTCACTGATAAGGTGTCTTATCCATTCCTACGTCAGGAGATCCCTAACGAAACTGCTTCCTTACCTCCTTACATTGCAGACCGTTTTTCCACTGGTCCTCCAGCATCACCACCCCATGCTCCCGAGTTAGAAATTATCCAAAGCCCAGAACCTAGGTTGTTGGAAGTAAAAGATGAATATGTAGACGAAGAACGGCTAGAAATTCAACCAAAGTTTGCAACCATTTTAGAACATGCAGCAGTGCCTGAATCATTTTCAGATATGACGTCAGATGAACCTTTCACGACTTCTGAGCCTCGAATGGAGTCCGACTCACTCCCGTCAGGCTTTTTAAATTCTCCTAATTTGATATCTTACAAATCTACAGAAGAGTCAACTTTGCATTCGAGTTCACGAATTGAGAAACAAAGTGATTCATATACGAGTGAGCTAAGATCTTATTCATATTTCCCAGCTGCCGACACCCCCGTAAGTTCGTCTCTGACTCAAACAGATTACCAGAGTAGCTACGAACAAATTCGCCCAAGCGACGAAATGTCGAGGCCTCCCAGAGCACCCGAAACAGACGAGCGAGATTTACGGCGCCCCAGGAAAAAAAGAGAATCTGTAAAGCAACTTGCAATGAGATTAGAAGACACAATCGTTCCTCTTACTCCAGAAGAGGTACCCGGTGGCATCAGAATGTTCCCAACGCCATCTCCAACGAAGGATATGCTAGCGCCGTCATTCAAAAAGACAAAACCTGACGAAAAAATTGTTATTGAAGATACAACCAATGCTGAAGTCGTTTCGAGAGTAGAAACACCGAAGGAGTTACCGAAGTTGGAACCTTTTCCGTTTACCGTCGAAGTAAGAAAACCTAGGGAGCGTCCAAAGAGCGTTCCTCCGCCTCCTAAACCCAAAAAGTTTATTCCGGGATCGTTCACTGAGAGCGAGAATGAAAGTGAAACAGATTATTCGACTCCTTCTACAAGGCAAAATTTGGTCATCAAACGAATTGAATTTAATGTACCAGTCAAACAGAAGCCCGTTAGAACTGCTTCGGTAGGTAAGGAACCACTTCCTCCCTCTGCGTTCGATGTTTTGCCTGCGTTTGAAGGTCCTATGCGACCTCAGATTTTTAAAGAAGAAGAAAAATTGTCTGTAGAAGCAAGTGCACCTCATGAAAAACCATCAACGAAAGATTCAATAAAGAAACCGAGTCTTATGAAAAAATTCATGAAATCGGAAGAGAGCTTAGTTCAAAGTATCGCAACACCACAACAAAAAACAACTGTGAAGACTCCAGTGGTTAGTCCTCGTGAACTAACTACTATGCAGTCTAAAATGACTCGCGAAGAACGAAGTTTTAGATCTAAGTCTGTTCATGAAGTTTCCAGTACAACCGTTCCATTCGAGGTGGCTTCAGAAACACAGGTTCAGCGTCTTCCGAAAAAATTAGTCAAGCAATGGCCTCCTCCTCAAGAGCCTCGTATTCTCTCACCCACAATGGATGATATCAACTTTTTGAGGCAAATCGGTTCTGAAGATCAAGAACAAGACTCTCATATTGTCATGAGTGATTCTTCATCTCAAGTTCAGAGTTCTTTGATGATAATGGAATCTTCTCGAGCTCCCACTGCATTTTCACCTACGGTAGATGTAGTCTCGGTAATTCCGACTCCGCCACATGTAGACACAGCTCACGTGTCTGATGTTGAATCTGAGGCAGTTATTCTGTCACCTATACCGTCCGTAATATCACCTTCTTTGCGTAGATCTCCGGTGAAGTCGGTATCTTCATTACCTGCCAATTATATGCCTGCCTCCAGCGATTTACTTGTATCGTCCATCGATCAACCTGTTCCGGCTTCTTCGCGTTTTGTATCACCCCCAACTGTCATGTCTCCCCCTGTAAGATCGTTGACACCAGAAGTGAGAGACTTAGCAGCTCCAGTTAAGGCATTTTCTCCAGTGTGCTCTGATAGTCTCGACGATAGGCCCATTTCTACAGAGGCTCTTGTTCCGCCTTCCATGGATGTTGTACTACCTCCCGTGGGTGTTACACCTGAGACCGCTTTTGTTCCTCCTCTTCCAAACTTGGACTCGCTTACAAATAACGTTTCTACTCAGCCAACTCTGAAACCTCTTGGACATGGCTTCACTCGAGTAGCTGCTCCTCGTAGTAAACAAGTTCCGTCTAGACAGAAAGCCGAGGGAGACGGAAACAAACTCAAATTTCCGCAACAAAATAAAGCTGCTAGTACTTCGTTCTTATCGAAAGAAACGAAATGCATTTCTGAAACATCACATATAAAGCAAGAAACATCTACCAAATGGTCTTCTACGTCCACTAGCCAACAAGTTCACAAAGAGTCTACTCTCAATCGCTCAAATTCCCTAGAACGTCCTCCTGTTACGGAGCCGGTAGTTATTCCAACGACATCATACGAAGCTCCTCCAGTGTTCTGGTCTAGTAGTGTTGTTGTCAAAGAAAAACGTGCCTCGTGGCCAGCACCTCAACCTCAATTAACCACAGCGTTCTCAGAAGAAAACATTTATTCCAAATCAAAGACCGAGTTCTGGAGATCACAGGAATCGAAATATGGTTCATCTCAGACTGTTGCTCCTGGGGCGCTCAAGAAGCCGGCACCGAGGTCTCAGTCGGTGACTGCGACTGTACCCAAGTCCAAGCATGCTCCTACATCACCGCTTCAAGCAGTCCCCGCACCTGTTCACACGACGCATGCCATTGGAAGCTACAAGCCGATACCAGATTTAGAACCTTTCCCTTTCGCTGTCCCTGAAACGTCAAGACAACAGCCTGCTCGCCGAGATGCAACACCTTTACGCTTGCCGAAAAAGTTCATACCTGGCACTTTCACCGAGAGTGAGTATGAGAGTGATTATGATGCGAGTTTTTCACCGAAGTGGCGCCCATGCGCAAGTGATAGTGAATCTTTGCAATACAAACCACTGAACGTGAAGCTACGCGGAGGAAGATCAAGGAGCACTATGCGCAACTCTCCACCGCCTCCATCCCAGTTCGATGTTCCTCCACCTTCAGGCGGTCCTTTGCGTCCCATTGTTCCCAGGGTTCTAGACTCTGACAGCGATGCTCCAGTTAGCACGCTGCAAGAAGCATCTGCCCTGAAACATCGCCATATGTCTGTGGATTACTCTGGTTCGACGACTAAAAGTCAAAATTTGGATAAAATTCACGGTTTAAGTTTTAAAGGTTCGGTTCCATCGATTCCTTCAGCTATTGCATCGTCAACACCTCCTTCATATCAACCTGCTCGAACTCAGTGGCCGAGCCACACTACTCAAAAGACAAAGGAAAACATCGTTCACGTTAGGAATATTTCATATTCTCCTGCGGGGTCTTCACCAGGAGCTCCCAATTTGTCCAATCAGTACAGTGCCTTCAGTACCCCGAATCTTGTTGAACCAAGTTCCTATCGAAATGTCCATCCAATGATAAGCAAACCCTCTAAAGAAGGCGTCCAAAGTGCCTCAAAAATGAACGTAGGTGTTGCTAATTCGGCTTTGTTTGACTCACGCAGCCAAGACACAGGGTCTCATTCTCACACTGCATCACAATCATCGGAACGTGCGCCAGAAATTATACAACCTTTCAATGGTATTAAGAAGAAGCAAGAGACCGCAATTCGCAGATTTGAGTCAGAAGATGGAGGCTATGTAGCCGACACGGAGAGCACTTTGCCTAGGCGTAACGTAAAGGTTCATCCGAACGAGTCAACGACAACGTCATCCTTTATGAAGAAAGAAAGTCACGTGAGCACATCTTTCTCCAGCAGCGAGCATAAGAGTTTTAGTAGTTCTTCGACATCACGGCAAGTGCCGCATACTGTTCATGTGAACTCGAGTACAAGTGCTGATCTTGGCAGAGAGGTTCCGTTCCAACCCTCGTTCCCTAGTGCCTTTTCCGCTCCTAGTGCCCAACCCTCCTTTCCATTCGCCTCTTCGCCAGCCTCCTCAGTGAATCGCTCCACGCAACAGTCCAGTTCTTTCTTCTCTTCCGAGACTAAATCTTCGCAGGTTTGTGTTATGGATAACTTGACGTACACAACTTAGTTGAAATTCTCAGTTCTCTTCTCTATCTTCGTTTTACTTTAGTACTCAAAATCTTTCTAATTACATTCTAGCGATTGTTGGAAACCATATGTGGTGTTAAATTCTTGTTCGTGCGTAATCACTATTATTCTTATATGTTATTATTCTACTTATTCGTGCCAATTTCTGAATTGTGTCACTCGAAGTGTCATTCTCTATTGCATGGCTCCCGTGATTTTGTTCCCGCTTTATTCGTCTCTTGCGAAAGATACTCAAATTCTGCTCCGGAGTTTTACTGTAGGTTTATTCGATATCTAATAAGTCTCCTTCCAACGCAGGTTAAGAAACTATGGTCAATGTCCAAGTAAAGGCCTTAAAGATGCAGGGCTTTCAATGCTACATAAGTAAGTTAGTAAGTCATAATCTAAATTGCGTGCGATTGCCCTCCCGACCGAGTGATGTCTCTAAAGCTAAAACTGACCACCAGCATACGGCCTCGCCATGCATGGAAGTTAACAGATCCCTGCTAAACAATAAGCAAATGAGCGAATTATAGCTCAAGTGAACTTATGGTATAAGAGTATGTTTACCACTATGTGATCAGTTGCGTGTATGGACACAAAGCGAAACAAGTAATTTGTTGAGATAAAGTACCGCGCACATAGGGGTTCTGATATATGCATGTATCTATTCTACAGTTTCCAACACAAGTTGATCTATCATGTGTTTCGTATCATGAAACATTCATTTAAACCTCAAAACTGACGATTCCATCACTGCCTGCGTTTATGTCTATCTTACTTACTTTATTTAGAAAGCATTCTAGTAACCCTGACTGAATAGTATTGTTTTTCACTAACGTCGCTTGCATAACGCTTCTTGGTGGTACGCTTTTTATTCATTAGCTCTAGATGTTATCGTGTTACGCTATAAGTGCCAATTAACAAAATTTTCGCTTACATTTTTTGTGTGGATTAGTTACTTGAAAAAAATTATTTTGTGCTACGTTAATCCTTGTTACCTTTACACTACTGTCGTAGAATTTAATGCTTAATGTAAAAATAAGAACATTTTGGCAGTCATCGAACTAGGCGGGCATACGTGAATATAATGAAATTTGTTCCTTACTGAAACATAGGCTCCTTTAACATAATTTTTACTTTTTATGCAGGTCTTTACTTCCAAAACTGAAGAACGATCTGAACGTAGCACACAGGATACAACCGACGATGAAAGCCCACATCCTGGAAGAAGCAGAGAAAAACAGCAGCCCAGAAAGTCCCAACAGCCCGATAAAGCACAACATAAGCCAAAAAGTCCCAAACAATCCCACGAAGAAAAGTTCTCAAAATCTTCTTATCAAACATCCCCAGGACACAGTCCTTTCTGCGAGGACACTTACTACTCCAAAAGAGACGAGAGCGATGACTCGACTGACACCTCGAGGATCCACAGAAAATTTGAAGTAGTGACTGAGACCCACACCAAGGTAATGTCCAGTAAAAAATCGGAAATTACTAGGAAGTCATCACGATCTCCTGCTCGGGAACCGAGATCCAGTACCAATAAGCCCAATGAAGGTTCCAGAAGAGATGTCAATGTGGTTGATAAAAGGATGCCATCACCTAAAGATTTGACCGTCGTTCGCGACACGGGTTCAACAAGCGAACCTCGAATCATCCAGGAACCGGTTAAATATATTCCAAAAATTGATGCGAAGCTGAAGTCTACGCAACTGGTCAGGGAAGTGCAAATTGATGTTGGGATACCTGATCTCCCACCTGAAGCCTTTTCATACCAAATTGAGGCTCCTAAAGAGAGGAAGCCTCAAGCCGCTCCACCACCTACTCCGAAAAAGTTTGTTCCCGGGGAATTTCGCGAGAGTGACTATGAAAGCGCGACAGAAGACCGAGTACGGCCAAAATGGGCCCCACCCTCGGATCAAGAGGTGAAAGAATCTACGTATACAAAAGTGGAACCAAGTTTGCATCATCGAGAACCTATGCCTAAAGTGCGAACGCCTACTCCACCTTCACAGTTCGATGTAGCGCCCCCTAGGTTCGAAGGACCACCTCGTCCTAAAATTGAATTTCCAGATTCGGAATCTGAGGCTGAGAAGCACCAGCTTCCGATAGTAAGTTCACAACCTAAAATGAAAAAGGGCCTTTCCAAAATCTCGGTCAAACCGGAACAAGAATCGCCTCTATCGTCGTTTTCTTCTCTTCAAAAAGAAATGTCACCTGAACTTCAGCCGGAACCAGTGGCAGTTGAAGGTTATATCCCTCCTGCACCCCCTCCCATTTCCTATCATACGGACACGCTTGGTGTTGAATCGACAAAAATTACCACAATATCCGATACAAGCAAGTTCCATAGGCGTTTCATTACCCAACAGCACACCACTCGCGTATTTAAACTCTCAGATATGACAGTTGCTGCTCCTACTATGCAACAAGCTGCAGCTGATTCAGAGACGGGCATGACACACCAAGTGGACGTGAAAATAAGCCCAATGGCAGTTGACGCGCCTCCTCCTGAGGCACTACCGTTCACTCCCTTCAGTAGGAGGGAGCGCAAGAAAGAAAGGGTTGTACCTCTATCCAAACCATCTAAGTTCAGAAAAGGCGAGTTCCGCGAGAGCGAATACGAGAGCGAAGACGATACTAAAATCCGATCGAAATGGCAACCTCCTGACAGCGATGCTGACGAGCCAAGCTACAACAAGGTTCGTCCGCCACCATCTTCCCACAAATCTCACTCAAGGTCAAGAGAGCGATCGCCGACGCCTCCATCAGGTTTTGAGATCCCGCCTAAAACCGGGGAGCCGTTACGTCCTGTTGTGGAAATTGCAGTGAATAAATCCACTCGAACTCCAACTTCTGATATTCAGACAAAGAAGGCCGCGTCTTCTCCCAAACATGCTCCAGATAGACACATGGAAGTTACTGAGCATCCTCCAATTCCGCCGAGTGATCACGCTGGAAAGTTGAGCTTCGTCAGCAAAGTAGAAGTTGAGTCTCGACACGCTCCGCCTATGACAAAAGAGGTCCCAATCTTCGAGGCGAGACCTTACACAGAGATAATTGAAAAAACTGAAAAAATTTTCACGAAGAAGAACATAATCCAAGAAGTCAAACAGCATCACACTAGAAAAGAAACGACCACTACTACTGTACAAAAACCTCAAGCTGAGAAGCCTGTTACTACCGTCAATGGTTTCCAATCAACGAAACCTCCCACCGAAGAGCAACTCGAACTCCATCCTCCGGAGAAACGCAGCATCTTCCCCTCTAAAGAATTGCACGAGGTAGAAGTTTGTTTAGAGGAATTTCCATTCAAACCGTCGCCGCCCCGACCCAAAAGAGCTCGCGGAAGTCTCCCACCTACTCCTAAAGTATTTGTTAAAAGGGAATTCTCAGAAAGTGATTATGACAGTGAATACGATGGGAAAATTAAGCCGAAGTGGAATCCATCTGACAGCGATGCTGATGATCTGAGGTACAAGAAAGTTGTGGCTCCCAAATTTTCGAAACCTGTAAAGATGGCTGATCGGGAACGTACTCCTACTCCTCCTTCCAAATTCGATGTGCCTCCTGTGCAGGGAGGTCCTCTTCGGCCTGGGATAAAAATGCACGAGAGGGTGGTTTTAAGCTCTCTAGGTAGTACGGACTACCCAATCGCAGACAAAACCATTCTTGACTCCAAGCCAGACTTGGTTAATTTGGAGCCCGGTCCACCGCCAGTCGTTGGGTACATTGGACCTGAAAGAAACGCATCTTTACGAAAAAATACGTACGTCGTAGAAGAAAATTTCAGAGTTACCATGGAAAAAAGTGAAGATGAATATTGCACGTTAACTGAGTCTGATTATACTGATAGCGAAGTAAGCCGGCTAGCACCTCTTCCAATGAAACAAGTATGTGACGAATCAGCCAATGTTAAGCAATCGCAACCGAGTCTCCCAGTGCGAGAATCAGTATTTCTAAAAGGAGCTCTGCCTGCATCTCCAGGAAGTCTCCGTAAGGACCGGCAGATATGGCCGCCAAAGACTGGTCAAATAAAGTCTGACGTAACGCATACCAGCGGCGATAAACCTCCAGTGCCTTCACATACCAAACCTGGATTACGCGCTCAGCCCAAGCAGCTTTTCGAACCTTCCTTCCTTAACGACAGGGAACGCCGCGAATCCCTGGAAGATTATTCTGTTGCCAAGTTCCCACATGTTGAATTCAAGCCCTACGAAGGAATTCTTGCACCAGCTGTCAACGGCACCCCTCAACCCACCACAGCACCTTCATCGGCTAAAAGTGAGGAAATTCGTTATGGAAATAAGTAATTGATCAGTTTTCCGGAAATATTTCTAGCAAGACCTCCGTGGCAGCATTTATCGTCGTTATAATTTATTCTCGTCACTTACTTCAGTATTTCCTCTGTTTTCCTATACTATATTGGAATTCTAGTTTTTTTCCTGCTTGCATAATACATTCACATAAATTTCATGATGCAATCATCGGAAGATCTCATTGGTTTTGTACTTAGCTATGTCAGGATGGAAAATCCTATTTTCAGATGACACTTTGTCAAACTACAGTATTAAGGTGCCACTGTCGGTATGTAACAGATGAATGAATGTCCGTATTGAATGTAGGTTTAACCTGAGGACAGGAATTCCGTGACTATCTGAGGGATAAGTAAAGACACCGTTTCTATCTTAGACTTGTCCTGATACGGGGTGGTTACGTTACGGAGTTATTACAGGGGTACTGACAGGCTTACGGTTAATACCGTCAGGTCGGAGTAAAGCTTGGTTACACCATAATGCCAGGCATATACCAGTCACGGTCAGGTCAAATATTCTCGAAGCATTTCTATAGAAGCACTGAGACGAGCCGTGCAAGGCAACTGCTAAGCCAGCACCAGGCACGGTCAAGGCAAAAGATATTTTGACCGGGACATGACTGCAGCATTGCCAACAATTTTGTTGGCAAGGATACAGGTAGCCAGTTCATTATACCAGATTTTATACATGATAAAAAATAGCCATACGAGACGCAATCTCAACATACCAGATTTGTGAAATTTGATGTGGAAATATGCCAAGTGGTAACGCTGCGTGATTGGCATGGCATGTGATACGATAGGAAATGAAGTGAGAACGGCCCGTGACCGGACAACATGTGAATGAATGCACCTGGCAGAGAACGAACCGTGACTTGCATATGTTTGGCACGTGCCCGGCTGTATGATGTGAACCAAATCTTACAATGAAAGCTACATTGAGGCGTTCGTGCAGGCTACTGGGGGGGGGGGAGGCTTATCAAAGTGCCCAGCCCTTTTATAGACTTAGTACTTCCGCCTACGGACGAGTGTCGTGGGAGCGGTCTTGCTCAAGTGATGTTTTTGTTGCCGACTCAGTGTTTAGCTTTCCATCAAACTCTTCCGCGTCTAGCCTATATTGCGTCTGAATTTTAGATGCTCTTATCTTATAATATAATGATAATGAAACAATTAACGCCGGAGATTTCGTGGCATTGATAACCCAAGATTTTGAATAACTAAAATTGTTTGCGTTGCCATCAGAGTACGTGGACCAGCAGCTGGGTGACCTGACGCATAGTTTTCGCGTTAAAGCTCAGAACTTGACGGAGAAGTTGGTGGGTGAAGTTCTCTGTGCCAAGGAAGACATCGAGTCAGCGAAGTCTGCGAAAAACTTACAGTCTCGGCCCGGAGAACTCGACTCCTCGGAGCCTCAGGACGCGCTGACAGAACCACAAGTCTACCGAGACGAGTCCCGAGCATCAGAGTTTGGTCAGTTCATTATCGGTGTAATCTTTATATTTTCTGGTAAAATTACTGTTGAAATTCCTTTTAATGTCGTCTCAAAGCATTCATAGCAAGGCAAGTCTTTTTGGATATTTACTGTAGTCATTTAAACTTAACGGTTACGTGTATCAAATTTTTAAATTAAAATTATAATTTATTTTCAATTAGAACAGTTAAAAGTTCGTAAATCCAATTAAATTAGCAAATAAATTTGATACTTGGTATGATAAACAAAAAAACATAATAAATTAACCATGTATACAAATATTCATTTTCAAATTGAATTTAACATTGGACATTAACGCATATTAATTGATGAGGCTGCACACAATCTTTGTAAAATGTTGCCATCGAAGCTAGAGAATTATCCACTCATCGGAACTGCTTATAAATACATTTAATTTGATCGATTGATCGAATAGTATGACAACGAATAGTATGCCGGCGTATAAAAATTAGTTTGTTCTGATCTAAACCAAAATGTTCTGCTTTTTCTTCAAGTTTTCATGCATCATTTGCTTGAGTTCTACCAGGTCATCATGTAAATTGAAGTAATGTAAAGTAGAGAGCACTCCGCAGGACTCCACACTTCCTACTTTCTTGATATGCTAAACGGAAGTAACAATTTATCTTGAACTGAAGAGTGACTCGATTCTTGTAGGTACGAAGCACATCGACCCAGATAGTGGCCTGATCTACTTCAAGTATGACTTTGGCTATGAGTTTGGCATCCTGTTGCCCGGTCAAGGCCAACAAGTTGACAAGGAAACTGCTAGCAAAGATAGCGAAGGCTCGGTTCCCTTTCCAATATTGCACACCAAAACTCCCCAGACGCAGAAGGATTCTAGGAACGCTTCTGCGTCCAAAGGTTCTTTCAATTTCCTGTGTGTGTTTTTCCTTTATTTGATTTGGTGTTTGTGTGTCGCTGTAATCCCACCTGCTTTTTAATTGAATTCTCTTCATCTTTACTTATAGAAGAAACACGCGTTTTTTTTAAATGTTAGCGAAATTGTGTCGGTATTCGTCTCTGACAAACTATTTGAGGCTTTCGACTTTGTAACATCCATGTGTGTTTGTGTTGTTTTGTTATAAAATCCGTTTCTCATATTAGATAGACTTTTACTACATACGAGCCGGATGTTGTTGTTTTATTTGTAGAAACTAATAATTTCGCGGAAACTTTCGTGATGGCTTCATTACCCAATACTTCAATGTTCTTGTAGTAATATAATCATCTCGTATTAGATGTCTGTTTATATTTTGCTTTCTTTTCAGTCCCATTGCAGGTTTTGCCCTCACAGCTGCTTAGTTTTAAATCAGAAAATCAATTGCTTCTGCATTAATTAATTCTAAGCAACATTGTATGGTGATGATCAAGCGATTTGTTATGTTTTTATTAGGATCCAGAGGTTTAGTATCGTACCAATACTTTCATTCCAATCCGATTTCATTCTTCAAATATTCAAGTTTGAGATCTGTGATGCAAGTTTGACTTCTCGCGTGCGATTACGATATTTGTTGCGTCGCTATATTAGCGGTATAGCGTGCCATCTGAAATGTGTTCTTGCATCAAATCGAACACTAAATCGCTGTGGTCATCACAAATTTAGGGATTTCCGCACAATGTTTTTGAGTCTTATATATGATGATAAATTCATTTATTCCGATAATGGTGATTACAGTAATCATAAGAACAACTGCCAGAAAACCTAAAATTACCTCTTGATTCGTTTAGCTTCCATCGATTGATTCTCCCATTTAAATTTATGCATTTCAGATATCTCTGTGAAAAATGCAAACTGTATATGGGATTATATTATTTATACAAGCGTGTACACCAATCATGTGGTGTGGGCTTTCACGTACACCAATCATGGGGTGTGGGCTCCCGTGTACACCACTCATGTGGTGTGGGCTCCCGTGTACACCACTCATGTGGTGTGGGCTCCCGTGTACACCACTCATGTGGTGTGGGCTCTCGTGTACACCACTCATGTGGTGTGGGCTCCTAAAGCACATACTGCCCTCACCACGCGCTTGTGCATCACATTTCGCTTCGACTGTACCCTGTAGCTAAAATTCTTTTGTGTGGTTTTCTGCTGGATTTATTCGCGTGAAATTAACGCATTTTTTGTAAAATAGAATCGCTTTTTCGTTTTTTAGTTGCGTAGTTTTTGTTATTTGCTCACCTTGCTTTTGCTGTGAATTTTTTTATCGTATTTTTAGGGAGCCTGACATCACTGGATGCTCCACACTCCCCTCACACCCCCGCATCATCCGCCTCCCCTCGCATCATCACGGTATGGTTCCCCTCACTATTGTTATTGCTTCATGGTCACTCCTACAACGAACAATAATCTTATCGTCATAAGGAATCCTAATGAGTAAAATAAAAAAATGTCTCCGCCTTGAAATACACGAAGAAATTCATTATAAAGGACAACTGAATTCAATAAAAAGAAAAATCTTTCGGCTTTTGACAGAGAAAATCGAATTAATTTCTTACGTCTTGAGATTTTTTTTCTACTTATGAATACTGATGGCAAATAACTACGAAGACTGAAACTCAGAATGATTTTTGAAACATAACTTTGAATCATAGGTTCCGTATTGCTTCGCTGAAATGAATTTATCATATTTATCATATCATTTCAGCGACATTTTTCTAATTTTTCCCATCAACTTCTTTTTCTGATATAAGCTATACTTGCAATGAATCATCATCTTACTGCTTATTGCTCCATTAAATAAGTCCGTATTTATTTAGTCCTTATACTGTACTGCTGATAAAATTTATGTACTAATGTGATTTTTGTTCACGATTAAAGTTGGTTTTTCCTTTTTTTTGCCGCCATAAACTTTTTAACCTTAAACTAGATAACTATTAAACCTTAATTCATGATACTATTCTAAATTAGGAGTGATAAAATATACGTTTTTACACTGTTTGAAAAATGACCGTTAACGGTAATACCGGCGTTTCAGTGGCCGGGTGGCCGGTCGGCACGTGAAAAGAAACACCGTTTCACTGTTATTATTCCAATTTAACACCAGAAATCCGTAAAACATCTGATAAAAACGGCGAAACAGTTTATTTTCACGGGGCGACCGGCCACTAGGATGCCGGTGGGACCGTTTTTTCACCGTTTTTTCTAACAGTGTATGTTTTAAATTGCCGAGAGAAATATGGGCATTAGCGTGATAATCGATCTGATTTATTATTTTTTTCTTCATTAAATTTTCTCTTTAGGAAATCAAAGTGAGCGAGAAATTACCTGTAAATTACTGTTTGAAGAAACGGTAATTAAACAGTCTCACCGGTGTTCTAGTGGCCGGCCGCCACGTTAAAATAAACCTTTTATCCGTTTTATTCGCATATTGAACGGGTTTCTAGTGTTGAATTCGAATTAAAACGACCGTACGGTGTTTCTTTTTACGTGTCGACCGGCCACGAGAACGCCGGTGAAACCGTTTATAGGTGATTTTTCTAACAGTGCAGCAAGAAACGTGATTGAACGATTCCTACGATTCCTGTATAATATAATGGTGCTATTTCTAATTATTTTTCTGAAACTATTTCAAATTATTCATAAATAATACACTTTACCTAACTGTAAATATTTATTGAATGAAAATATCTCGTGCAGCCTCTGCGTGATGTTGAAGCAGCCGTCGGTCGAGGCCTGCGTCTGGAATGCGTCTTGCAGCTGCCAGACGCCGCGGGACACGAGGCCTCTCGCCTGTCCTGCACTCCCGGCCCCGACCGCCCGCCTGCTGACTCTACTTTATTCTCTCCTACTGCCTCGAATGTCTTGCTTTATTCACCTCATGCCTTATATAACAATATTATTGACGTACCGATCACCATAAGCTCTGAGACATCCGTAAATAATAGCGCTGCGGCCTCCATCAGCCCTGCCAACATTCATCTCTACCCAAATAATGTCACCAGCAACACAATTCTGGTCCACCCCCGCCCTGTCGTGCGATGGTTCAAGGGGTGCGAGGAGCTCACGCCCCGCGGGTCTCACCACCTACAGGAGTACCGGCGAGGCGTGTGTCGTCTTATAGTACCTGTCGCCACTGAAGGTGAGCTGCTGGGCTGGAGATTTTAGTACGTGCAGGAGTTTATTTTGATAGTAAAAATCATGTGAACTTTGCAATGTGAGAGTTGAAGATCAGAACTCGCCTGATGGCGTTATGACCTATGGAGTTAAAATTAACTGATGTCAGACTTTATTCGCTCTGAAATAACAGAAAATCATTCACAATAAATAATACTTAATAAAAAATGTTTAAAATCCTTGTAACGTTAGAATTTGATTGTGATAAGGAAAACTGATATCTTTTTGCGTAAGGGATGGTGCAAACAAATTGGGTTCAAAAGAGTGCAGCCTTTCGGCGGACCTCGAGTCGTGAAATGATATTTCAAATCCCTTAATAAAATTATGAAGGCCCCCTGTACTGGCGTATCACTCAATAATTTCAATCGTGTTGGGTACAATAAAGGAGGCAATAACTGCAAGAAATCCAAATGTCACGACAGAGCGCATAACCAATCTCTTGTCAGGATTGGCCTCAAGATAACGAATAATACGTAGTTTAATGCGAACGCGACGTAAACTTCCTACGCGGTTTTGACTAGTTTGAGTAAAATGTATACTAATTAATTAAAGTAATAAGACTCCTTATTTTGGTACGCTACAGCGTCATGAAAACGAAATGGCATACGAGGAAGAGCCTGGGGTAGAGCAAGCAATATCGGAGCCCTGAAAGAACTATCGTAATAACTCAATATTTTTCAGCAGTCGCAAAATATCTGATAGTTTGAGCCTGTTCGAGAGCCCGAATTCTAATCTTTCAGTCTGATTATCATGACTCAAGGAGCGAGGCTGAGTTATTCGCACTGCAGATGCCTTCATCATGTGGATCAATTTACAAAGAGGCTCTGTGAATATATGACAAGTTTGAGTACTTAAGATAATTCAATTAGGGTTGCACTACAGCGCTCTCTATCCTCCATCCCCTCAGCGGACGCAGGCGAATACAGTTGCGTGGTGCAGTTCCCTGACGGCAGCGTCGCCCACAGCAGTGCTGCCGTCAGGATCCATCCGCCTGACACCTCCTGCAGCAGCGCTGCCGTCAGGATACACCCGCCTGACACCTCCTGCAGCAGCACTGCCGTCAGGACCTACCCGCCTGACACCTCCTGCAGCAGCGCTGCCGTCAGGACCTACCCGCCTGACACCTCCTGCAGCAGCGCTGCCGTCAGGACCTACCCGCCTGACACCTCCTGCAGCAGCACCCCTCAAGCCTTACCAGGTGAGCGTCGAGTCCTCACCTCCTCCTTTACTGTCCCCACGACTTCGATTTATTTAGGATTCTGGGCCTTCGGCTGCCTTCTTCGGTTCCTTCCTAAGGCCCTCGGCTTGATTCGGGCACAGGATTCTGTAAAAATCTTTATTAATTTACAATTAATATTCGGTGACTTTTGCTCTGTATTTTGCACTGGTGATTCATTGGTGACATCCTTTTAGCTTTTGTATCATATTTTTTCACTGAAATTTGTGGCCTCTCTGTTGTGGGGAGCTTTTATCTCTTTTCTTGCTTCTTATTGTATATTATACTATTGCAATTCTCGACTGCTATATCTGCACAAATAATAATTACCAATCCTCCATTTCCGTCTCGTTCAGGACTTCAACTATGGGAGCCGATTAACCAATGAAATCTGGGGACTTAACAACGACATCATTCTCTTCTCGTTTCATATGTAATTGATATTGACATATGATTATACAATGTAAAGATGGTACAATGTAAAATGGTCGCTCAATGTCATTCAAAATTTTATTCATAAGGGTTTGCAAAAGTCTTTATTTTTTCGGTAGCTATCAGGGGTTGGTTTCGTTTACTTCTCTCCAGCTTTGTTTAGAATAATTTAGTGCTGAGTAGCGTCTTGCTTTATTGGGAACTATGTTAATACCGTTAGGGATGTCTCGGGCAATGGCATGATCTTGCTTCTTGATTTGTTTTACGACTCTTCCACTTACGTCTCCTCACCTGCGTGCCTTATTCTCTCTTAAATGATTTATGCAGAATCGTACCGTCTATCAGACCTGAATCCATGCATGTCGTCTTTCAATTCATTGGACGTATCAGCTGGTTTATTTGGTCTGTTGTTGTCGAGATATGCAGTGATCAGCATGAAGCAGGTAGCAATACTTAGTAGCTGCTATGGTGTCTTTGGGGCTAGCTTTTGTGTCCCGAATGAGTTGCGATAAATCAACATTTGAAACAGCTTAGAAATCGGGAAGGTTAGAACTTTAGCTGTCATTTAGCACAATGACGTAGACATGAATCATTTCCTAGGTTTATGGAAATGAATCATTTCCTATATGTATCATTTTGGTGAGTAAATATCTCGATCGAGCTCAAGGTCTAATGATTCAGGATTACCCGGATGAAGTAGTGAACAGTTCTGTTGACTTATTATGAGGGCAAATTAAAGTGAATTTTTATTAGTTTGTTGCATTATATAATTGATTAAAGCAGATAATTACCTTTTTTACACGAGTTCATAGACTATTCTATAGAATGCAGGGACTGGGAGTGAAGTTGCTGCATTAGAATTGGTAGCAATTTCTCGTCTTTTTTGGCCTATTGAATATGTTATGGAACTTTTACTAGACGGTTGGGAGGGTATTACCGCCTAGAAGGGTATCAATTGCCGACTAGGAGGGTATCAGCGATTGCTGAACATGGGGTAATTATCGAGGTCGACAGCTTGGTCGGGACTATTTTTGGATTATGAAAATATTAACGAACGCCAACACCGCTCATTAATCATACACATCGCAACAATGCATGGATGTCACTACTCATGTCACTACTCATTAAGTCCAGGGTTGAACATTTCGGCTGTGTGACAGCTTTCTGGGCATGTATTGCATTAAGTCTCCACTCTGCGTGAAATTAGCTATAATATATAGCCTTTATTGTGTTGTCTGTATTTATCGCCTAGCCTAATTTTCACTATATTGTATGATACGTTCTGTGCGAGTCTTGTTGAATAACTGTTAACCTTGTACACTCTGAATGTTGATTTATTGAAATTCATCGCATAACTTTTGAATTAACTTTAGCACTTGTTCAATTCCAATCACATCTGCTTTGTTGCTTTTTCTCGTATATTGGTCCGCCACTGTGGAAATAAATTGTTCCCCTGATAATTGGATGGTTAAGGTATATATGTGTGCTTAGAGTGTTAAACTTTTTGGTAGGAATGTAAGAAAACTCAAGTCACTGCCTTCAATGGACTGCTAGAACTCATATCACGATGACTTGTTATGATCATGCAATATGACTTGCTTCATACAGTTGTATTTAATTTATATAAAGATAATACAGATGACATATCACGGAAGATTAACTGCTATAGGCACAATCAAGTCTCAACGCTTCTGGGAAGTCCTAACCACTCTCTTCATCGCCAGCAGACTTTTCATGCAACTGAACCTTTCTATTTCTCTTTTAAATCGAATCAGCACGCTCTCTACTTTTCATATCACTAATAATTCTCTTGTATGCTACTTGGTTGAATTTCGTTGCGTTAAGTAATTGAGTGACTTTGCTATAATATTTCCACTATTATTCCTAAATCTTTTGTCCACGCTTCAGTCTCCTTTAGTTTATTATTAATTTAGTCGTTCACTTCGATGTTACTTTTCTAATGATAAACAAAGTAAGTCGGGGTTGAACCTTCCTGTGCAATTGTGTTTTCTTTTCAAAAATTTCAACCAATTCGGTAAATATTTGCTTTCCATCACGGTGTGAAGCGTGCCTTACAGTCTCAATTAGCCTGTGGTAGGCGAGTAAAAATGTGAATGTCACTACAAATTTTTCCTGAAACAAAAGCCCTGTTCCACCTATGTATCATTTCTGATCACTCGATAAGTCTTTAAACGATGATTAGGTCTTGCGAATGACGAGCTTCAGAGTCTCCATCATCAGTGACTCTTGTTATGACTTGAGCGCCTCGCAATATCTGTTATAACTTGAATGCGACGCAATAAACGATGCGAAACTATTGAATTTCTCTTTTCCTTTTATCTTCCGGTTTCAGTTATTGAGACGGGGAAACTCTAATGCAATTTTCATGGGCTCTTGGTCTTCATACTTGATACTTGTTATCATGTGCCAGTATTTTGCGTTCCCTTAATTTCTTCTGGGAAACTTGGTTTCGTTTCCACGCCGATAATGGCAATAACTTTCATGGTTTACCTGTAATTTTACATGGTTGATTACTTAAAGTAGGCTCTTAGTGTCTGTATGTGGTAGTTTGATCTTAAAAATCACATGCAACACTCCTAAGGCAGAAGTGAAGTCCTAAATATTTTATTGAATATCTGGATTAACTGTTGCGAGTGAATAAAGGATGCAGACGTTGGAGACTTTTTTAGACTTTGTTGAAATAGTTATGCCAGTGAAGTACTTTTTAAATAAAAATGTTGTTACTTTGAAGCGGCATTTAAGGGGCTTTGCTACATACACTAGATAATAATACAATAGATAAACGAGAATTAATTTCAATGAATATGCGGAGAATTCGTTTGACGTTTTCTTAGCTTTCAAATGCAAGGTAAATGCTATCAAACTTTTGTATAAAAACATTTTTCTCCGAGCTGAGCTCTTCGACATTGATTATCTAGAAAACAGTTTCGGACTAATTTTACGAACTCTATAACATATGACGTGTATAAAAATCACCGAGCATGAATCTCGTTGAAACTAAAATTACTTAGATCGTCAGCCCAGGGACTCGATCTCTGTTGTTGATCACTGTCGAAAAAACGATGATTGTTGAGTCACGTGGCATGCTCTTTTTTCATCAGTTGATTCCATTAATTTCATAGCGGCCTTCGGACTGCAGCAGGTAAGTTATCCAGTCACTTAGATTTAGCTTTGTTTGCATTTTTTAATGTATCCTAAGACATTTTTCATGGAGAATTACCTTGTATAAAGTTCTTGCTATATTGGCTTACTAACTCTTTTTGTTGGCTTCTGCTCATAATCATATTAATTTTCTTTGGTTGTTTCGTTTTAATTTCTCTTATTTTGATCATAAATTTTCTGAAAAATATTACTTTCTGTTATTGTTAGTAAAATTTTATTGAAAAGTTTGGTTTACGTTTGAAACTTGCAGAAAAATTAAGTGTTTAATTCTAATTGTGTTTAGGGATGCAAATGTGTGTTCCTACGCAGGCACTGATCAGAAGCTTTCAGTATTATGCCGGACCAGCGTTATAATAACAACCATTCTATGCTGTAAATTGGGCTGAATCATGAGAATTCTGAGGTCAGATTCATCTCAGGCTAGTCGTGATGTCGGTGTAAGGCATTTTGCTTGAAGGTATTTCATAGCAAATTTTATAGAATATAATAGAAGTGTCGGCGTTGAAGAAATAGGCCCATGGCCTGTTGCCGATTCGTGAATTTTTCGTGACTTGATTCACAAGGGATCCGTCCTTTTCTATAGCTGACGATTGATTGAGATAGCTGCTGGACTTACATGCAACATATAAACTTTAGATTTCTTCTGAATAAGCTTGGGAAAAATATTCAATGCACATGAAAAGGCTACTATAGCTAGAACGGCTAGCAATATTTCAGGAATTAATTGCCCAATATTATTTACAGCTCATACTCTATCAAGCAGAAGTTTACACTGAATTTGCTGGAAACACGTCGCTTCTGCACGGGATTATAATTATTTCGTTTGCATTCCTCTTCGTGTGAAAGACGATGCAGGTTTAGGAAGCTCCCATCTTAGTTATTAAAGTGTAGCAATGCCTCAGACTTTGATATTGTTTTATTGTGCACTGAATTTTTAGGATTTTTGTCAGACTGCCCAGTCTTAACATTATGAAACAATATAAAACGAGCACCAATCATGTAAGTTAATTTTTTTGTAGTCATGTTTTTTCCGTTTTAATTTTTCATTCACCGAAATTCAAAAGCTCGCTTTTTTCTTCTGTCCTGAGCTTTAAAAAAATGCTGACTCATTCCTGCAGTATAGATTCAAGATCTCATTTGCTTGATTTAGGTTTATTACTCACAGCCGCCGCCGTGCCCGCGACTTAATTTTAGTCGCATGCCAACAGTGTAGATTCATTAGAAATATAATTTATATCAACCGTTTTAACAAGTATGTATAATTATTAAATTACCAGCATACAAACTCAGTTCATGATTTTTTGAGCGTTATTACACCTGATAAAGTCAAATGCCTCTCGCTTTCGGCTCAGTTGTGTGGACCTATTCAATTGAAATTCTCCACCTCTCAGCTATTCGTGATCAATTTTGCTTGCCTAAACTTGCATCGCACAAAGACTCTATCCTCTTGATTTAGGTGCTTGATTTATTCGTTGATGAATCCCCCGTCATCTCACGGTAGCTTTCATTTGGGGCACGCGCTGTAAAACTGAACAATTTCCTCATCAAAATCGATGCCAAGACTCGAGGTTACCTCGCCAGAAATAGGCAGACTTGGAGCGCGCCGAGTTCTCTGTTCGCGGTAAGTCGTAGTTGAGAGCGCTTGCTGCTTGCCATTTTTTTAAAATTATCGTTTTTTATTTTTTAATGCAAGATGATGCATAGTTTAGGGTTAAAAGTAATATTATTATTATTATTATTATTACCACCATGCTATTTTGATTACATTTGCCGGTCTACGTTGTGTTGCGACAGCGCTGGCATTGCTCTGCATTAGTCTTAAAATATTGCAAGACGCGATCTATTTTAGTCGGGGTGGAATTTACATAGGGACACGAATCAATATAGGCTTGAGAAAGTGATGGAATTTTCGATCGACTTAAATTTGAGTCCGAGAATTGGACATACATATTAGCAATTGAGGTAATACATTCTGATGCTTAAAATTCATGATTGAGTTTTTCATTATTCAGAGATTGAGATTACGTAACATACGGTGGAGCGAGAAGCCTTTATTCATTCAATCCTGCCGCCAGTTCTGTCTATTTTTAAATCTGAATTTCTTTAATAATCTTCCCATCTGTCGATCTTCAAGGTTAGAATTCGTGTCATATATTTGTATACATTTTTTTTTGCTCTACATGTGTCTCGTAATGCCATACATAATTACAGAAGCTTTTGCATGAACAGTAAAATGTGTAACAATTTGTCCCACTCGTTATCTACAGTTCTTATTCTTGTGCTTCAATTAGCAGAGATCAATTTAGAAACGACTAGGATAGTATTTTATAGTACGTACATTTTAAGAGATCAAATTGCAAGGCTGATCTGAAAAGGACTAGAAACTTTGAAAAACTCTCGATTTACGAGTTAGAAGTAATTCTGCGTTCCAATTTCGTTAGCCGTGAATTTAATTTTGTTAGTATTTTTTATTATTGTTTTCATTTTCGCTTCTGTGGGTACCGTAAAAAATAATTCCTTTGGCATTTCTTACGTCCGATTGATGCCCGAACATTCGTCACTTACGATAGGAATATATTAGTATCTACCTGAAATAGCAAGTACAACGTAATATTATTATAGAGAAAATAATTACATCCGAATGGCGTAAATTGAGTTCAGCTCTAGCGATTATAGTAATGTTTTATTATTTTCCTTTTATGTTTTCATGTTTATATTCGTTTCAGTGTTCATGAACGTTTGCCTGTGTTCGTCTGTGTGCGTGCAGATGTTCATTTATATGACAGACACAAAACTTGCACATGAGTCACGGCCTGAGAGTGGGTGAGGCTTAGGTGAGTCACACCCTACATTACTGCCGGCATCATTTGTGGAACATAGATAGCTGTAATACCAGCATTGTCCACGCCTTCCTCATCATAGCTGTAACACCAGCATTGTCCACTCCTTCCTCATCATAGCTGTAACACCAGCATTGTCCACTCCTTCCTTATTAAAGCAGTTAAACTAGCATTGTCCACATCTTACTTATTATAGCTGTTTCACCAGCATTGTCCACGCCTTCCTCATCATAGCTGTAACACCAGCATTGTCCACGCCTTCATCATCATAGCTGTAACACCAGCATTGTCCACGCCTTCCTCATCATTGCTGTAATACCAGAATTGAAAAAAGGCTCCCTCATTATAGCTGTTACACCATCGTTGTTCAAGCCTTCCTCATCATTGCTGTAATACCAGAATTGAAAAAAGGCTCCCTCATTATAGCTGTTACACCATCGTTGTCCACGCCTTCCTCATCATAGCTGTAACAACTGCATGGTCCAAACCTACCTTATTTTGGCTGTACAAGCTCAAGACGAGTGAAGCTCACGCATGCATATCTTTTCATTTGATTCGCACGGAATGGACTCCTTCAGAGCAGAACCGCTATGATTCTAATGAAATATAAGTTCAAATCACAGCTGATTCTCGAATTATCATTATTTTACTTCAAAATTAATCTTGAATACTAAATACAATTTGAAAATCCCAATTCGTTAATTTTCTCGTCAAAAAGCGTCCGATCAGAACATGACTGTCTCCACAATCCATGAAACGTCCAACATCTTGTAGCAAATGCCCATTTGGGAAGTTCACGCAATGTTAAAAACATATCACATACGCTGTAGAGATAACTCAATTCTTCTTTTGAAGGTTTATTTTTGAAATTCAAAACAAAATATGACAGAAATTTTTCTGGTTTCCTCGTTGATTACGTCGGCCATATCGTTCCTGTCATTTAAACTATTCACCACTAAGTCCACGGTGTTAGCTCTTAATATTTAAATATTCACAATTTGATGATGATACTGTCACGAGATTCAGCTTATTTAATACTTGGCTGCATCCTGAATTATGTAATCTTCTAATTTATTCAACGTAAAATTACCTATAATAATTCCTGGTATTACATTGCTTGGAAGTTCTGTCATTTGCACGTTCATGCCTGTATTGACATTTCCTATTTATTAAGATAAAAGTATTCTTAACTTATTTTCCTTCGTATATAAATGCACGTTTCAGTCGAAAGTACTATTAAAATTTTGTATCCAACGCAGGAACAATTCAAGTCAACTTGAACTGAAAATTTTTTTCGATTCAAATTTTATGTTTTTTTACCTTAAAGATATCTTATATTTTCCCCATTTTATTGTAATCTATTCAGACAATACGGCTACTGTTTAACGGAATAGTTATTAAATAATCATAATTCCTTCATGTTATTTTTGTCTGGGCTGTTGTTGGTTTGGTATGAGGTATTTTAGTTGAGCGGCGCCGTTATACGTTCCATAATTAATTATTCGTCAGCAATATTCATGCGCGGCTGTCAGCAACTGGCCGTTGTAAGGCTGGCGCGTGAGTCAGGCATGCTGAAGGCAGCAGAGTTCGGCTCAGTGCCAGCAGCTGACGTCGTGATGAGTGCCAACAGCTGTGATGGTGGTGCCTTCACAACCCTGACTGCCTTCTATACATTTCTAGATTATGAATTTTTTAATGCCGGTTGTTTGAAGAAAAGAATTGTTGTGAATTGGATTGAACACTTTGAAGATGGGACACTTTGATGGGACATCGTTGCCTTTGAGTGTTCGTTGCCGTCGAACACTTTGAAGACGACGAACATGGCCTGCCATGTTTGTCGGCTGCCATGTTCGTCGCTTGCCATGTTCGCCGCTTGCCATGTTCGCCGCCTGCCATGTTCGCCGCCTGCCATGTTCGCCGTCTGCCATGTTCGTCGCCTGCCATGTTCGTCGCCTGTCATGTTTGTCATCTTATTTATTTGTGCCACCGCCTGCAGACGCAAGAATCAAACTGCACCGCACCATCTGAAGTTTGCTCGAGCTATTCCACTGCACGTCTGGTGTATGGCTGTGTTATTCCACTGCACGTCTGGTGAATGGCCGTGTTATTCCACCGCACGTCTAGTGTATGGCCGTGTTATTCCACTGCACGTCTGGTGTATGGCCGTGTTATTCCACTGCACGTGTTGTGTATGGCCGTGTTATTCCACTGCACGTCTGGTGTATGGCCGTGTTATTCCACTGCACGTCTGGTGTATGGCCGTGTTATTCCACCGCACGTCTAGTGTATGGCCGTGTTATTCCACCGCACGTCTGGTGTATGGCCGTGTTATCCACTGCACGTCTGGTATATGGCCGTGTTATTCCACTGCACGTCTGGTGTATGGCCGTGTTATTTCATATCATAATCTGTCACAAATTCTTTTCGTTTTGTCGCCGGTATCGTAAAACTGCAGACCTTGATGACAGCAGCATGTTTTTGTACAAGCTGCTTTGTTGCCAGTAAAAAGCCATTGGTTGGCCGACCATAACACGCCTATCCTAAAGTATATAGCATCAAATTTGGCAGCTGTTTCGTCAGACCTAGAGTATACGTGCGTCATTTCTTTAAAAACTTTCATGAGGCAACGCTCTAATTTTTGCAGAAATGCATTTTTGGATTTTTGTATACCTTCTCATTACTAACGATATTATCTAATCAGCTCCAGGTATAGCTCATTAATCATGCACGCTCTAAATGTTTATGGAATTTAACGGCTGCATTGTCGCTGAAAACGACATTAGTGCCATCGTTCTCATTATTCATTCCTTATACTTTGGGGCAGCACGCTATGTTCAATCGGCGTGGAAATAGGATCGTCTCAAAGACATTAGTTTGAAACATGAAAATAAAGGAAAGACCTATACTTACAGATATACAATTCAGCATCATCTACCATATACGGAAGAGTCGCGTGCCACACCAAAATTTCGACCTTTAAGCATGACTTAGTTCAGCGTGCTATTCATGCTAGGACCGCTTGCTAAGTCGCTGAGCTGTGGAGTCAGTCTGCTCTAACGGCTTCAGTTCAGCGCGAAAAACTGTACATCCTTTGGGCGCGATGACAAGTCGTGGATATTTGGTAATGGCTGCGCCACGAGCACGCGTTGTTTTATTGCAATCATCAAAGAGTCTTGAAACTTGGACATATGAGCTAAAGCTAGAAATTTTTTAAGTTGTAAACGTAAAATTTCAAACGTAAAGACTCAATAGTGTCCATTATACCTCCAATGATGTTCACACCACGCAAAATACTCATGTTCATTACGTCATGCAGATGAAATATATATTAATTGAAGCAGCACTTCTTGAACTGTGTCGATTGAAAGTATAAGTTGGAAATTCGTCACTTTCTTCGTATTCTAACAATATTTCTTCTTTTCAGTGTCATTCATACGTACGGTTAACAACTTTGTTGATAAGAGTAGTAATTTTTCTCCTGACGCAATAAACATTGAACATTGGTATAAAAATGCTCAGTTAATTTTTTAATGTCTTATTAGAATGCGATTAAATCAAATTTTTACTTTGGCGAAACATATGCAAGAATTCTCACCACTCACATGGGTTTAACTTCACCATGACTGAATTTCGTCAAATTTCTCGAATTACCCACCCGTGCATCTCGGCTCTCAGTTAAGTTATTTATTTAATTCCAAAAAGCCAATTCAGTCTAAAGATTCAGCCTTTCAAATCTCTCGCTTTTATAGCCAAGCATAATTTAACGGAATATCAACGATTCTAGAACTCTTATACTAATACCAACGGCCTCTTTAATTCATATCTTAAAAGCCGCTGATCACTAAGTTTCCCAATCACTGCTAGAGAAACTAAGTACGATGAAGCTATTTTTTATACTGAAATTGAAGCATATTGTGATAAGTCATCAATTAAAAGCTAAACATAGAGCAGGGAATTCCGTGTTTGTGTCGGATGAAAGATTTCGACACTCTGGGGAAACAATTTCGTGAACTGCTGCCAAGTTGAGCTCCTGAGGATGTGATCTAACGCCACGCCAGCGAGCCGTGCCCCGCACTCCCCTCACCTCTTCTTATCTCCTCTCATTCTTACCTCCCCTCATTCTTACCTCCCCTCATTCTTACCTCCCCTCATTCTTACCTCCCCTCATTCTTACTTCTCCTCATTTTACCTCCTCTTTTTTTTACGTCCCCTCATTCTTGATTCTTTGCCTCCAGTCCCGTATCTTAGTGGTGAGATGGTGAGCGAGTTGTAGGTCGCCATTTTACATTTTTTTTGTATGCATGTTGGTTTCAAACTAACGACCGGAGGATTATTCGATTTCGGTCATGTCCACTTTTAAACAGCCTAATAGTCTTATATAATTTTATCAGTCCTCTTTAAAAATTATTTGAGCATATCACGGTGAAAGAAATTTCAATCGATTCTCATGTACGCAAGCGTTGCTCATTTTTGACTTTGGTTAACCGATGGATGTAATATGTGTGCGATACTTCAACGATATGAACGTTGACGAGACCTCAATAATTCATCTTTTTTTAGTTGATATAAAAATTGCAGATAACAATAATATAAATGTTGTAATGCAGGTTATCTGCTGGGAAATTTGCGTCCCTCGCATTCCATGTCAGCTCAATGACACTCAACATCACAACTAATGAGTAATGCCCGACGGAGTGTTCATTCTAATCTTTTGTATGTCATGTCTACCTGTTTATTGAATTTAATGGCGCTGCCTAATATATATTGAATTTAATGGCTAAATCTGAATATGAAATCAAGGGAAAGCGCTCATTTATCTCGAGACTTGGGTAAAGTCGTCCAGTTATAATTTTGTATTTGTTTGCCTCGCATTTACGAGGCATATCTCTGTGGCTGGGTGGGGCGGCTGTTGTTTATAAAGCGCGTCTAATGTAAGCAACATCGCCGGAGGCCTCAGGTCGAAGGAATGTGCTAGCTACCCAATTATTTATTAGATAAATCTAAAATTTTCCACTAGGCACCGATATATTTTTCATTTGCGCGAAATGAAGAGCATTTCTCTTTATATTATCATTATTCAACTTCGTTTCATTTTTGACGCGCTGTACATGTGTTTTACACTCTATTGTTTACGGGCTAATTTTCTCGATTCCTAATCTAAGCATCTGCGATGCATACTAATTTATTTAGCGAATCAGCAACACATTCCGGGATTCACAATGGCTGTCAGTGGCCATGAAACGGCATCAGTGGATTTTCGTGTTGGATCAGAGCAGCAGCGAAGGTAGATGACACCTGCGCCAGTTTGTACAGCTGTAGCGCTGCACTAGAGAGGCCACCACACCTCATGGAACGAACACTCGCGTTAGTCATACGGCAAGTGTTGTACACACCATACCGCTGGAACATTGTTCTAGTGTCCACTGAGTTCACAATTGCTGGGTCTTTTGCTGTTGTTCAATGCACTTGAATATAACTTTTTTACTTTCCTCCCAGCGAGACTTGATCGTAATTTTTTTGGTGGCAACGCTCGCTTGTGACGATTTTTTTCTAGAATTAATGTACGAATGTCATTGATTTTGTGAGCCTCGTTGCAGGTTCTCATGGAGTGTTTAGGGTTGGAGAATCGTTGTGAAACATTCAAGTTTGTCATCGAGTGAAAACTCTCGTGCTGATATAAATTCGTGGGTAAAACTGCTAGTCGAGGCATGCAGGTCTCGTTGTATGCAATAAGATTGCTTCCAGTAAACTTGTGATTAATTTTGACTAAATTTTTACTGCGTTTGCATCATGGTGACCTACAGAAGTAGATTTGTACAAGGTAAGTCTTTGTGTTGTTCACTCCTCTTTCATTAAATTTCGCATGGCGACTTGATGCATATTCGCTATGACTGTTGAACTCAATTATACGTTTAAGAATTATTTCCGTACAACACCAAACTTCATTTTTTACTTGCTTCATAACTGATTCAACATTTTATAAATAGAAAAAATTCAGAGTATTACTTAAACCTTTAAGCCATATCCGAGCTTCAGCTTCAAATGTGTAAGCAAGAGTTCTGCAGTATTAGAGTTGGCGTCAAGCCGTTTCTCTTGGCTAATATGTTTACAAATTAATCAAATGATATGAAATTGAGATTAAGTCAAAGCTCACGAAGCGTTTGGAGAGCACAGCCCATCTCAAGCTGGAAAATGTGAACGAAATTTCAAATCGAAATTTTGAAGATTTATCATATGCTAACCTAATAGATTCAGTTCACATGATTAGGAATGAATTAATTCTCCTATTGGGTGTTAAAAAATTAATCCACTCATCAACAATAATTTCCCATAAGATTAGCCATAACTGGTTATCAAGAATCCAGCTATAAATTTGATAAGGAAAATGTTATGCATGGTATTATTGGTTACCGGTTGGAATATTGGTAACCGGCAATATATTGGTCGGTCGCCGCCAATGTGATAAATCCTCCCACTTACCCGCCTGCAAATCTCGGCAGACCCGTCGAGGCCAATATCCTGGCCGCAAACTGTGGTGCGATGAGCGCCGCGTTGCCGACCCTGATTTTACCGCGAATGGCGGCCAATTTACCTATGGAGATATTAACTGCCAGTCCCGTCCGTTGTTGCGATAATTACCTTTGATGGCCGTGCACCGCACATATAGTCCTTTGCGTGACGTAAATGCGGTCTTCACTGACATCTGTGTGTTAATTGATGTAAGTGGTCCTACAATTGTAGCATTTATTTTTGGTTGTACCTTTAATATTCATCAAGCCGCCAATTTGATTAATATTTTTTATGTATGAGATTTTTCTTGTGTTAATGAGTTTTTTGTGTCCTATAAGTTGCGATAAGTTGTGCCTGCAATTGTGCGCTTGCAGCAATCATTTACCACCGGTGATTACTGATCAATTCCTCGATGATTTTTGTATAGTTTTTTCTTAATTTGTTTGATCTTTTACACTTTTACAGACCATCAATTTTAACCAGATTTATATCACATTTCCAACTTATTCATTATTATAAATGTAGTCTCCGTATTCATGTTACATGTCAGAGACGAGCGTCACGTTGCTATGTTAATTGCCATGATTGTTTCGTTCACAATTGTTCGGCTATTACCCCCATTGGTTGGCACTCCACTATTACTGCCAGGGCAACAGTGGACGATGAAAAGGCATTACATTGTAGCGGTGTACAATGCTACGAGGTTTTGCTTGATAAACAAAGGCATGTTATCGTTCGCTGCAACGTTAGGTGAAATTTATGCCCTTTTTGCTTAATTCCAAAATAAGTTAATTACTAGAATTTTATATTTATTTTTACCTGGCATGACTACGTTCTAAACGACGGTGTGGCTTGCAAAATAAGCTGTGAGTGTTTGATAATAAATTGCGTATAAAATTGAATAACGCATGCATATTCCGTCTATGCAGCCAGATCTGGGTACTTTATGTTCCTGCAATGGCATTCATTTCTCGTTATTTTAACGAAAGCTTCTCCACTCATTAATTACCTGCTTCACATTCATCGGTCATAGAAGGAAAGAATTGAAAATTCCTTATTACATCAATAACTGAAAAAAATCATAACTAACCTTTTCTCTGTTAAGTATTAATTTTGAGATATTTTCTCTAAATTAATCAATGAACGTTTTCACTAAAGCATTACAGTGCAAAATCAAAGTTAATTAATGAATAATAATTGAAACAGGTTATCTACGTGATTTATCTTCTCATCTACGTCTAAAAAAGAATCTAATATTTTTAATCTTTGAACAAAACGAACTAGTACGCAAGTTGAATGAAAACTTTGCAAAATCCGTGCCAAATAACAGTAATATTGTTATCCACATTTGCCTTTAACTTGACAGACACTTGCCTTTTGTTATATGATGGCATGGAGAGACGATTTGCTTCGGATAAATTTTTCTCTTCTGTTGTCAAGTCAAACGCGATTTCTATTTTTTTATTTAATCGAAAAATGTCTTCTTTGTTGCCCTTGTTAGGGTTAATGTGCTAAGTTAAATGTGAGAGTTTCTTAAAGTTAACATAAACAAACTCGTCACCTCCACATGACTCGAGGTCAGTGGCCGGGCGGTGGTGGCGGCCGTTGGCCTGAACGACTTACTGATAATCCTTATAAATGCACGTTAAATGGAGTAAAACTTACAAATAAATCTTCTGCAATCTTTATGAACGCACGTTACATGGAGTAAAACTTACAAATAAATCTTCTGCAATCTTTATGAACGCACGTTACATGGAGTAAAACTTACAAATAAATCTTCTGCAATCCTTATGAATGCACGTTAAATCTGAAAAACTCACAAATAAATCTTCTGCTGAATGTGAACGATTCAAGCCGCGATGTGAGTCAGATCAGGCTTTAAAATTCCAACGCTGCTTTTCTATTCCATCAATCGCATCCGAAATGCTGAACAAAAGTTATGAAATGAAAATTAAGATTATGTTCGATGCTTATTGTGAAAAAAAAATCGTGTAGGCATTTCAGGTACTGAACATCAAACTCGGCGCATATAATGACATAGATATCAAAATTATGTTGGTTATTTGGTGTTTTTCACACGTAAGCGCTCCTCTCAATTGTGTGTCACTATAAAATGACTAAAATGTAACGCGGAATCGATCAATCAAAGCCTCTTCTGTTTTGTGACTTTCAAAAAAGTATCTCATGTCTACATTTCATATTTAGTTTCTTGTTCATTTTTACGATGCGGAACTGCTCTCTATTTTGGTTCTCATATTATCCGCGCTAATATCAATATTCAATGGTCTTTGCAGAGGGAAAGTGAATAGTTTCTGTTCCTAAAATCTCTTCTAAAGAACATGACCCTTACACCAGGCATAGATAAAATGAGACGTGATGCTGTACAGAATAAGATTATATATATATAGATTTAGAAGTTTTAATTCAAACACACTCAAGTCACTAATGTTGCCCCCCAACGTCGTTGGATGTTTATTGGATGATAATAAGTAGCTTAGATGTTGAACCTGAACTTCTGTGAGTTGTTGACAGTGAACCTAGCAAGTTGTTTGACTCGAATAATGTGTGAAGAGGGAAGGAACAAGTCGAGCTTGGCACGCACTCTCACCAGCAACTTCTCGAGTCTGGCCGTAGCCCGCTTTATTGGCGCGTTGCTTTTCATCGTTTTTATATTACTTTCTGGAGGAGCGGTGAATTTAGGAGAGCAAAATTCGACACGACGAAATAAATCTGACCTGTAATGTGAAAAACATGAAAGTTCAGGTATCGAGGTGATGCGAATATAAACTTTTGAAGGAATAATCTTGATACTTGTTTTAAAATTCTATTAGCCAGTGTTGTAATATTTTTTAAGAGTAGAACTGCTATTTTACAGGCAGGACTATGAGTTTGTACATATTGTGAACGATTTCGCGACAATTTATTTTCCGTTGGAAGATGCTATACGTTCTCAGTTTTCTCTGAAGTGGGTTTTCTAAATTTCGGATTTTGGGGTTGGCGTGAAAGACTATTCCGAACATTATGCTTGAATTAATTCTAAAATTTTGGTATCCGTGCCGTTTTTTCATATAAGCTGGCATTCGTCGCTGTCATTTGACTAACGAGGCAGCTTCGTACGAGCTGCGCAGAAGAGCACCTGCGCCGAGCATGGTTACGATGTTGAACTCTGCGGACAAATCGATTCTTTGCTTCAATCTAATTTTCATATCTTGCTTGTAAATTCAATATTAATGACATAAATAGTTGTCCAGTGGCGTGAAATTTCTCAGTCCATATGCACCACATTGGATTGTTTTAAATATTACAATAATATAAGTCAACAATCCCAGCTCTTAAGTCACATATCACCGTTGTTAGCAGCAAATTTTGCGTTTTTTTCATTGATACAGAATTTCGCCGTCCGTTAACGAACAATGAGAATGGTTCTCGTTTCCAATCTTATCATGACTTTTAGATTTCAAAAACCATACTCGAGATTGATTTGCACTATCAACTCGTTAGCGTATTTAAGTAAGTGAGTTGGCTTCACCCGCACTCTCTTCCTAATTGTTTAAAATTTAGTATGACGGCGCCTTCAAATATTTCCGTCGTGTGGGCTGTTGCAGGTCGCGTGCCCTCCTCGTTCTGCTCCCGGTGGCCCCATCTCTGATTGTGTGTAAAACAAAAAATATTTCCACTGAGTGGGCCGTCCCAACTTTCTCTCACATTTTTTTCTTCTCTTGGTTATGATGCTCTCAAATATTTCTCCTGAGTGGGCCGTCCCAACTTCTCCTTTTTTTCTTCCCTTGGGTACGATGCTCTCAAATATTTCCACTGAGTGGGCCGTTCCATTTTTCTCTCTTTTCTTTCTTCCCTTGGGTACGATGCTCTCGGGTATTTCCGCTAAGTGGGCCGTTCCATTTTTCTCTCTTTTTTTTCTTCCCTTGGGTACGATGCTCTGAAATATTTCCTCTGAGTGGGCCGTCTAAACTTTCCCTTTTTTTCCCCTTGGGTACGATGCTCTCAGGTATTTCCACTGAGTGGGCCGTCCCAACTTTCTTTTTTTCCTTTTTTTGGGTAAGATGCTCTCAAATATTTCTTCTGATTGGGTCTAGCCGCTTAGTCTCTGCGGTCATCTGAGGCCAGCCTGAAGGTCATGACTGTGCAGCGTTCCATTGTGGCAAAGCAGAGAGTTCTTGACTCTTCCAGTACAATATCATTGACTGACCAGTAAAATATCATTGATACCAGCATTATCAGACAGAAGATATTGGTTTCAATCTCGGGTAAATGTAGAAATTATAAATGAACTGATTTTAAAAATCACTTTATAGTTTGTCACTAAAAAGCGTCCCCTAGATCTGCGTAGTCTGCATTCTGTGGAGATTCCAAAGAGGCAAGGGATCGTACATGCAGAAGCATGTCAGGTACAATCTTTATTTTGTGTTCATTCAAAAGGATCCCCTCACAGCCACAACTATAATTGAAACATAGCAACTTAGTTGGAACTTGAATGCGCGAAAGTTCGGAATAGCTTGATGATTCTAGTCTGTTGGAATCTTACAAATTGTGCAATCTGATCATTTATTTTAAGCATTTTGTGCTGATCGGACTAACTAAGGTTGTTCTGTGTAGGATCAAAGATGGCGCCGCACAAGTATTTTTGAGATATTCAAATTAATTAAAATTCTAATCTCACTGAAATGTTGATTGCTCGATAGGTTATATTGTCTCAATTAGTACCTAGATGTATCCTTATTTATATATAACGAGGTACACAATTGTACTCGAATTCACGCATTCAAGAATTGTACCTGCACGCATTCATTGTACTCACAATTGTACTCGAATTCACGCATTCAAGATGGCCTAAACAAATGTTAAAATTATATTTTTAACGAGCTCGGGAGGGCGTCGTCGTTTTTATGTCCATTTGGATATGTGCAAGGATGCCATTCCTCGTTAGAAGAGTGGCTTAGATTTGCTTGATCCTCCCCGTACTTGATAGCTTACTATTTCATAATGGTTAGCGTTGATTTGAATAGTTATGATCACTGGATGCGAGGTTTGACCTCACGCATGAGACGAAATTTCAACCTGTGCAACTATCTTCTGTACGCAGGTGGGTTGCTTCAAAGATCTTGATCTCAGTCACGGACGTCAAAAGGTTGATTAGTATCGCAATTAGTGTTGATTTTGGGAGGTGTTAGGGCATTGGATGTGGGAGGCGGAGCTGGCTGCCTGCCCGCCTGACTCTGCGTCTAAAAGTGTCCATCTCCCCACTGGCTGGGTGACGAGGCACCCGCGGGGACGAGGTCTTCATTGCGTTTCGACATCTCTTGAGGCGAGGGTGCGTTAGATGGGGCTGCCCATGAACTGGGGTGCAAGCATACAACTATTGTGCCAAGTTATATGCTAGCAAACTAACTTCTGATATTTTCTAAGCCAAGTTCGAACTACCCATAGAGGTAAATTGAGTGAAGTGAAGTGATTGTGCAAGACGTGAGGCGTCATGTCTCAGCAACAGCAGCAGGTTGTGAGGCAGCAGACCTCCTCGTCTGTAGTGCAACAATCGAGCAGTGCGCAACACCAAACCACAATGCAACAGCAAAGTCAAGTTCAAACTCGCGTCGTTCGAGAAGGTAGGGTGTGCTAAGTGCCGTATTGCTGTTTTCTAACGCCTTTATATGCGATAATTCAGTGCTTGGAGAGACCATTTACCGTGGCAGTGAAATAATATTTTATCAGCAGCTCTCGCGATGAGTGTTGTGTAATTTGTTGTGTATTTCATCATGCATCCTCCATTGATGGAAGTTTATAACCGCTTTTTAGATTGGAGGGTTCAAATGGGGGACCAATGGCGACCACAGATACTATTGATTGACATCAAGATCGATTTCTTGACCAATTTAATTTTGACTTCCACTCGTTTCCCGTAAACATTTTGACTGAAAAAATTTAGGCGGATTATTTATTTGATTCAGCTATTTATAAATAACGTTTCATTTCTAAATTCAAATAAAAAAATTTTAATTTAAATGAGCAATAAGTTTTTGAATTGAATTTAACATTAAAATTTTCAATGTTTCATTTGTACCCTGTTGCAAAATTAAATTCTCTCGTCATTTTTGAGGTTAATTGAATTTTTGTGCAAAATTTCTGGTTTGCTATGAACAGTATCAAGTTTTGTCGGTCGGTTCTATCACCTGTTGAATCGCTAAACGTTATTGAGCGCTTGATGTCGTTGCCTGTCATTGAATACGTCGTATTAAAATTTTAACCTCTTCATTCGTGCAAACCAATTTGAATTCTTTCGTTCCTGATTACTTCCCAGATCGAATAATTATGAATTTATATAGTGCTAAATCGATAAAATATTGATAGTTTTGATTTTCGAAATTATTCTTATAAATATATCCACAAGACGACTGACTCATAATCTTTTGGAAAATTGTTTTTAGTTCATTAAAATATTGTTTAAGAATTTCCGTATCCGTGTAGTGGCCGAGAAATTCTTTTATTGTTACTCTGTCTCAATTTACCTAAGAATTTACCACCTAGAACTAGTCGATGAGATCTTCGGTTTTTGTAATCACCAACACAACGATTATGTAACGTTCATAATTACCCACAAAACGTTTTTTGTTGACGTTTTTGTTAAGCACCTACTCAACAGTCTTGTTTACCTTATTTGTAGTTACCCTCAGAACGGCTTCGTTAACAAAACAATGACCTCAATGACCATTTAGCTAACTTTTAAAAGACAGTGCGGATGACTACAAAGGAACTATTTCGGAAATTTCTCCAAATTTTCAAATTAAATGGGACAATGTCTTCGTCTCTAAAAGTGTTATGTAGAATTGAAGCATCTAGAATTACTATAAATTACTACCTTGTTCTCCCCAGTATACTGTATTTTTGGGATTCAAATTTTTTCATTAAATTTTAGGTTACTAGCTTTGAACACTGTTGGGTTCTTATTTAAACTTAATAAATCATTAAATTTTAGGTTACTTGCTTTGAACACTGTTGGGTTCTCATTTAAACTTAATAAATCATTAAATTTTAGGTTACTTGCTTTGAACACTGTTGGGTTCTCATTTAAACTTAATAAATCACAAAATTTTAGGTTACTTGCTTTGAACACTGTTGGGTTCTCATTTAAACTTAATAAATCTTTAAATTTCAGGTTACTCCCTTTGAACACGGCTGGGATTTATTTTTATAATAGTGCTTGCTCTTAAAATAACAAATGTGCGTGTATAAGAAGTGTGAGCTGGTTTATAGTGAAGCAGTTCGAGCCCCTGGACGCTGATAAGCTTGTCGCGGCGAACAAGGCTGCTGCTGTTGCGGCTACTTAGTCGTGCCTGCTTTCGCTAGGTCGCGTCGTTGGAATATTTTAATTCCTTGACTAGTTTCATGTTTTTATCAAAATATTATCTAGTAAGAATACAGGTATTTTCTTCATGGTACTAATTAACTGAAGCTTAGAAGGGTTCACTGCGCAACCACTGTCATAAGAAACATTTTTTTATCCCAGGGCTCTTTTTAATGAATTTTTCTATTTCGATTTCACATATTTTTCTAAGGAAAAGTGACCGCTTAATAAGTGGTCACCTAAATAATTTTATTCGAGTATAGAATTCGCTATGCAAATCTAGAAAAATGATAAATACAATGGTTGAAGCACTCAGCTCCGATCCGTAGTAGGATATTTAAGGAGTCCTAATTATCGATGAGCATTATAAAGTACAATTACTACGAAATGAATTGAAATAAATCGGAATTTCAATCAATTATAATGTAATTTTATTTATTTTTTGCGTTTCATTAAGATAGATGAGCTGGAGTTCAGATTAAGACGATGTGAAGGGGACTGGTTGAACTGATTCCTCACTTCTCTATATTTTGAAATTGGAGAGTAAATTTTCAGTCTAGTTAGCCTTCTGCTGAGCCGCAAATTTTTCAGTACTGTGAACAAAGTCTAACGCTTTGAATAACTGCATTTAATTAATAATTAGCTCCCATGTCTGACGATTATTCACTATGCTGTCATGAAGTTTGAAACATTTATTAAAATGATCGAAATTATCCGAAAAATATAAATTTGGTCGACTTTTTTGACAAATTTTTTAAGCTGCTTCATTAGAATTTATCTAATGTCAGTGAATTGTCAGTGAAATGTATCTAATGTCAGTGAAGCCCTGCGAAAATTCTTCACCGAGGTCTCGGTGCAACTTCATCGGAATTTCCGGAAACGAGTACATTTTGGTTCGCCTCCCGTTGGCGGTCGCTGTGATTGAAAGTCTATTCTTGTACCATAACCAAACCTTGGCTTACAAATGTTTTTCTCAGTAGAAAGCGTCGCATATTAGTTCTCCCTCTTCTGGCGTTTTTGGTGTTCATATTACGCATAATTTTTTCTCATATATCTTTGATATACTGGGTTCTATCTAATCTTTCGATCCCTGTTAGAATGATCTCAATCGTCTCTGTTTCTCGTTGAATTACTGACCAAGTTATTGCCGCGTGGTTGGTTATTCCGGATTTGGCATAATATCTTTTGGTTATTTTCACTCTTCATATGTTTGTCATTCATGGCTAATCAACAGTTAGGTCCAGCTGGTCCTTAATCTAATTTTTGTGAAGTAATTAGCCATCAAATAGATGCGATTCGGTCTTGCTGACATTTGAATTTAATTCCCAGCTTGTAATAACTTGATGTTAATCAATAATGTAAGATTTGTCTTCACGTCGATCAGGCTTTAGCGGTATCCATCTCTTAACGGATCACGAACATTTTGCCAAATTTTACTATTTGAAGCAGTACTGATGCAGGCCATGGCATGAAATAGGTTGGAAGATTCTCTGAGGAGGTGAAACTTCGGAGGATAACGAGAGCTCCCATTGACGTTTCTGACTTTTCATGCAGGATGTCGAGAAATCCAATATTTCGTCAATTCAGATCAAGTTCTTATATAGGGGCCCTCAAAATAGAGTGCAACAATGTTCTCTGAAACTACCTCTCGTCTACTTGAAGAAATTTAGTAATAGTTATGGAGGTTAAAAAATTATGTTGGCGATTATTTTTTTTTTCATCAAAATCGAAAAGTCACTAAATATTTTCTTGCTTGTGATTCTAGGATGAATGTGGCTCGCTGAAATTCAAGCAACATGAAATCGATTTATTCTATAGTTGTATTTCCCCAACTTTCTCGTATGCTGTTTCAGGCTAAAGTTTATTTATAAATTGACGAAAATGAAATTAATCCAAATTGAGTGGGTCTTCCAATGCATGTCTTTGATCGCCGCAATTCTTGTGATATTTCTCGTGTCCCAAAAGCACTGACGTGCTCAGCGAGAGCCCTACCGCGGAACCAGCGATACCGGGTGGTGGGCAACAGTTGTAGGCTTACGTGTTCATGCAGGCATTATATAATAACGAGCTGTTAATGTCTGATTGTTGGTGGCTGACGCTCTTGCTTCTGTTCCTGTTGTAATTCGTCAGTTCTAATTTCTTTCTGTGTCAAAGAGAAGCTGATGCAGTTCAGTTCTCACCAGCGTCAGCACTCTGGCCATTTCAGAACTTTTGCGCCGTTAGCTGATGGATAACACTCGACTTGAAGTAATTTTAATGATTAAAACTTGCATTGTTTGTGATTTTGTTTTCATTTCCAGTGTGGAAGGTCTTCAATGGTTGTGCGCTAGTAAACTTTGTGTCGATTTAATTCGGGTTAATATACTTGTTCCTCTTCAGAAAAGATTTTGGCACCCACGTTTAGACACTTTTCAAGGGCAGTCATGCTGATCAATACACACTTAATTACTGCTGATAATTGATGAATTCGGGAAGAGGCGCGTTTTGAATGAACTGCTTTGAAATGATGCCTTGATCTCCTTGAAATTAAATATAGCGAATTAATGGGCTATCACTAATTAATGAAATTAAGAAATCCGATAATGTCGGATTAGGGGTTATCACTATCACTTATCCGGGCTATCACTAATTAATTTCATAAATTAGTGATAATTAATGAAATTAATTAGTGATAGCCCATGACAAAGCCATTTAAGGCTCCACTTGCCGCCAAGACGTGGCACGCGGCGCTGGCTGATGTACGACACGTGCAGTCAACGCACGCGCTGCCTCCCCCTCACGCCATCGTATAAAAACTCCCGAGCTTCGACGTGATCCTAAACATAACTCAATCCCTGCCTTTTTTTTGTACCAGTCCAACCGTCTGAAGTTTGAATACCAAGATTCTCTTTTTAGTTTCCCGAGGAATTTATATTTTAATGTTTCTTCCTCGAGGTTTTTTTGTGATTGTTTTATTTTATAGCTGATTACATTTATCTCGCTATGATATTGATTCTTATGTTTGTTGCAGCGCAATGTTCGTCTCCGAAATGAATTATTGATAACACTTGTCGTATCAACTATATATATAGTGCACTTTATTTTAAGTCCATACACATGAGTTTATACAGTTAATGCTTTTGCCTGTGCCCAACGCTACTTTCTAAGGTTTTTCATCCGTTAAAAGTCGTTTGCTTAGTCGAATACATGTGTATCATTGTATATGCTCTCCTAGTACTTGATATCAGGATATATATTACATTTTTGTCCCGCGGTATGAATAGCGGTATATTGCTCTTAGATTTCATGGGTTTTAAGTGATATATTTTCGTTTATCTTGCTTTTTTTACTGCCTATATAAGTTTATTTTTCTCGACTTCGATGTCGGGTTGCAGCAGCTGCTATTTTTTCAATCTATCCTTAATTTGCTTTCTTTGTTTGCATGTACGTGTTTATATATAGCTTATGTACTTTGACAATCTGATTTACTCCCGATCATTGAGAGTAACATTTTCTTGAGATGCTGGCAAATATTCTATTTTTTTGTGTATGGAGGTACCAGGAAACTGAATATTTGTCAGTCCCAAAAATGTTTCGTGAATTGAAAGAAGAATTTCCAGGGGACATTTTTATTTTTTACACTTAGTAGACAAGCTAGTTTTTTTTCGGTGTGTTTTTTTTCCAAGAATTCAGCGGTATCATGATCCATCCACATCAAATTCTTAGCGTTTAATTCATTTTCCTGTTGGCATTCATAAATTGTCTACTTTTCAATGATTATTTTCGGAAAATCGAACTAATTTTGTATGTCTTTCTTTTTTCGTGCAGTTCGCCAGGGCACGCAAATGATTCAAGGGCCCACCCAAGTCGTACAGTGAGTATACGTGTGATGGTAGAGTGATGAGGTAATAAGCGCGCCTGTTGTTCATGGTGTGAGGTGTGGGTTGGTAGAGTGATGAGGTAATACACGACCTCTGTTGTTCATGGTGTGAGGTGTGGGTTGGTAGAGTGATGAGGTAATAAGCGCGCCTGTTGTTCATGGTGTGAGGTGTGGGTTGGTAGAGTGATGAGGTAATACACGCTCCTGTTGTTCATGGAGTAATGGATGAATGATGATGTAATATAATTTTCTTGTCTTCCCAAAGGTAATTGTGAAGGGAAGTGTAGACTTGCGTCAGGAATGCCTCTCATTAAAAGCGGTCAATTACCAGCATGAAACGTTCCTGTGTCACATGGAAAATAGGAAAAATCTTCGAGATTTGCGGGCTTTTGATCGAATTTCCTCTTACAGGATGATAATGAACTACTGAATGTTATTCACTAAAGGGAACGAAACTGATGGATAATTTGGAAGTCAGATATCCAGATTTTTTTTATCCTCTATTCTTCTTAATCTCTTAAAGTGTGATGAGCTAGTTAAACATAGCCTTTTGTTCCGTGGGTGTCATTTTTCGTGATTCTATAATTTAATTTTTTGTTATTCATGAAAAATATTACTCCACAGTTTTTGTGTCAAATTTTAGTTTATTCTGATTTCTATGATAAGTTGAGTGCCGGGACTTTAATCTTTGTATTTCATCTTCAATCATCGATGGAGGGAGTATTTTTTTCTTGAATCAAAGCGCCCCTCACACCGTGCGAAATCTGTAAATATTTTTATTCATTTTTATTTGAAATGCCTCTCCTACACACCCCGAATTAGACTGTTTGATTGCCTAAATTTTGATGTTGAGTTTGTTCCTGTTTTGATATCGGGAAAACCTTTAACCTTGAAAGTTTTCTTGCATTTAGCCCGATGTTTCATTCGGGTTCTTACTTCATTTTCGTAAGTAATCGCTATCATGACAGCACAAATTAGCTCTAACAGAAAAATGATTGGTGCAATCACTTGAAAAGCATCAATTTGGTCAGCTTTTCAATTTATATGACCGATTATTCGAAAAATGTATAGTTAGTCGACCGCTCTGTTTGCTCTGTATCCAATACTCTTCACGGGTTCATGAAGACCAACAATATAATTTTTTGCCGATTATCAATTCTGTTTCAGAACCATAACTGAATATATATAAAAATATTTTCATCACTGTTTTGTGGTCGAATTTTCTGGCTTACTGCACGATAGACATGGGGTTGCTCCCGCATGATGTTAACTTAACCTATGCCATAAACTTAATCGTAGCACCACTTTCTTAACCTTAAATGCCATCCTTAACCGTAGTGTAGGTTAGAATTGGACCTGTTTTCTGTGGAGAATGGCTAGAGCATTTAAGATGGCTGTTCTGGGAACTCCATCGGTGGTTTTGCTATAACCTACTTCTTGGCTGCGATGTTATCTCCCTTGGCATGGCATCACAGCTTGCGGTGCTATTCCTTATTTAGGGAAGTGACATGAATATTTTTATGTATCAAAAATGAAAACACTTTGAGCCAGTGCATTGTTTAAAATATGAGTTATCTGTGTATGAAATTACACAAGTATCAATCGGTTTTCCAAATGCTCAGTGATATGTACCAAAGAGTTTTTACATTTTATATAGTTACTAATCCTGCAAGCGGAAATTTTCTTAAGGAAACATGATTACTTGGAAAGCTGCTGAATAAGGGAACACGAAGACGTTAAAGTTTCTGAGGGGAACACGAGGACGTGGAAGTTACTGAGAGGAACACGGGGACGTGGAAGTTGCTGGGTGGAACAAGAGGACGTGGAAGTTGCTGAGGGGAACACGAGGACGTGGAAGTTGCTGAGGGGAACACGAGGACGTGGAAGTTACTGAGGAGAATTTATCTGTGCTGGGACGTCCTAGTTCTTTAGTTATCTGTGCTGGGACGTCCTAGTTCTATAATTATCTGTGCTGGGACATCTTAGTTCTATAGTTATCTGTGCTGGGACTTCCTAGTTCTTTAGTTATCTGTGCTGGGACATCCTAGTTCTTTAGTTATCTGCACGTCCTAGTTCGTGATGTACGTGGGCGAGCTCCTAGTCAGCTCTGCTAGGAAGTATGTGTGTTGGCAGAGGTCGTGGCTCGACGTATAAATAGCCTCTAGGCAGCGATGCGTTGTCTCTAGACGAAGCACATATTCTATGCACCACATTCTTCTATTCACGCTATGTTCCCGATACTAGATAACCACTTTGTTTCAATTGGCGAGAAGTTCCGATTTGGAAGTTTAACTTATTCTAAATAAGAAAAACTATTGAGAAAATTGCGCCATCACAATTGTCCACTTGTCAGTCAGATAATTGTTAGAGGTGCTCCTGGTCGCTCGAAAACGATATGCTTTTGATAATGATATCGATGATTTGTACATTAGCACTATCTATTGTTGATTGTTGATTATATCGGCTAACTTGGATTTGCTTTGAAGTAAGTCTGAGTAAATACTAAATAGTATTGAGAGTTTGCGAATTACAGCATGCATGTGATTAATAATCTTGAGCTTGGAAGAAATTAAAAAAAGTTATGCGAACTGTCTTTGAGAGAGCCAGTAACTTTGGATTATCCCAACAACAAAAATTATTTTTAAACAATTTTCTTACAAAAGGACAATATTTGCTCAGTTTTGACTGCTGGTACACTATTAAAAATGTTTGAGAAATGCGCTGATTGTTATAGTGCCAAATTATTCAGATGTGAACAGGTTTACCCAATTTTTGTTTCCTGCAAATAGAAAAACTTTCTATCCTATCACCCCTAAAATTGGGTTTGACTCTATCAAACATTCGGGCACTTTTTTAAATATATTTTTCGAGATTCCATTCTTCTAGATGCTCCATCGCACTCTCGAGTTCAAAATTTGAATTTATTTTTTCAAGTTCAAAATTCATTCATTTCCTTGATAAACAATTCCTGTTTTGCTGATCTTTCGATTTCCTCTAAATTTTAGACAAGACTACTGATGTTTTGTTATTCTTAGAATATTTAAGAGTTAGACTCGGCTTTCATATTTGTATTTGCCTCAGTGAATTTGGATTACTTGATTTACTTCACTCTTATTAGTGTTTAGAGGGGGCCTCTTGACTTAGATTTTTTTATGTATTTTTGTACTCTGTTACTGCCACCCCGCACGATTTGTGATAGTCTACGTCCATTAAGAGGGTAGCATTAACATAACACACCTGTTGTGGCGGTGCCACCTGGAAAGTGTTGAAGAGAACGAGAGGTGGCACGGAGTGACCTGAAACAACAAGGAGAAATGGAAAACACATTAAAAAATACAAAAAAGGCAATTAGAAAAAAATTGACAAAATTCAATTAGAAAAATTCAATTTAAAGTTTTTAATGGAAAAAGACAATAATAAATTGGAAAAGACAATCAGCAGTAGATGAAAGATGCATAGCGCATTACTTAAGATGCATAGCGGAAAGATGCATTGCGGTTGAATGTAGGTGTATGGGTCTAGTCTGACTGACGACTAAGAGCAGATTATCCGTTGGTCATGAGGTTGTGGTGTGTGTATGTGTTTGTGGGGTTCGTGGTTAGTACGTGTTGTACATGGGAGGAGGTGGGGGACCTCGTATATAGTTCTTGTAGTTCGGAACTTTTAAATCGCTGGTGCTGTGTGCTGTATTGCAATCGTGCCTAGTAGGGGATAATTAGCTGCTTGAAGATTTGTAGGGCATTCGTTTCGATGGTAGACAAAGTTATACAATACACCTTCACACTCGTCACCTTCTGTTACTTTCAATAGGTTGGGTACAAGCAAAGTGATGGTATTTAGTGTTATACGCCCTTCGAAAGTATTACCAACCTTCAAGCATTTTCACCCCCTTTTCACTGCTCTGATTACCCGCTGTCCACTGCCTTGGTCTCCCTCAGTTCCCCTCCCTGGTCACCCCCAGCTGTTAACCCCCCTATAATCCCCAGCTGTTCACTGCCCTGGTCACCCTCAGTTCAGTTCAGGCCACTCAGTTCAGTTCAGGCCACTCCCTGCTGTTCACTCCCCTATTCCTCATCTGTTCACTACCCTGGTCGACCCCTGCTGTTTACCCCTATTCCCCCGCTGTTCACTGCTCTGGTCACCAGCTGTTCACTGCCCATGGTCACCCTCAGTTCACTCTGCTGTTCACTCCCCTGGTCACCCCCTGCTGTTCACTCCCCTATTCCCCAGCTATTCACTTCCTATTCCCCAGCTGTTCATTGCTCTGCCTGCTCTGCCCTCCGACAGGATGGGTCTACCGGCCGGGGCGTCACCGCCTGTGTTCGAGCAGATCTTCCGCAACGCGCGCTTCGCTCAGGGGGGCGACGCGGTGTTCGAGGGCAAGATCACGGGAAACCCTCGGCCGAGCGTCACGTGGATGCGCAAGGGCGCGCAGCTGCAGATGGGAAACAAATATCAGGCAAGTTGTCATTTCTGTTTTGTTTTGGGATTAAAAATTGCTAGGCTTAATTTCCTTTGGTTTTGCTAAGGAGTATAAAAAGATGAATCCGGCATACAATATTGATATTGTACAAATTGAATATAATGTAAAATCTTCTGAAAAATCAGTTTTGAACGATAATTGCTCTGAAGTGGCTATCTTAACTAAATGAATCTCTCCAAGCATTATCGCATTTTTAATTTATTTTGTTACGCGATTTCTTTCACTCTATTTATTCATTAAAATTTAAATTTAATTAGACCGTTAGCCACTCACTACTCTGAATTTTATCATAAAAATTAATATAGCAAATGATTGGACACGTCTGTTTCAGTTTGGAAACAAATAATTTGTACATTTCTAAATTGAGTCATTTTAAACTAGCAAAAACAGCGGTGTTTTTACCAACACCGAAATCATTTGCATATTTCCCTCTCTTCTGTGTGTGTACTGAGAAAGTCCTCGATCGTTCCTCCTCGCAAATAATAATGGGAAGAATGCGATGTATAACTCGCGACCAGCTCCACTGATGTAATTAAGGTTTATTGATCTACAAAAAAATCCTTTCCTCAAGTTGTTCTTTACTTCGTTCTAATATTTAATGCTGCAAATTACATCTGTTTATTGATTTATGCATCGAAGAAACTTCCATGTAATCGTAAGCTTCTCCGAATGTATTGAAGATTTCTTCTTGATAATTATATTTTAAACACGATTTGTTCGAGCTCATAACTTACCTCTTCATTTTTTGCTTGATTTTTAACTTTTGCATTTGTGTTCCAGGTGACTCACAACCCCAACACCGGGGAAGTCACGCTGCGTATCGCCACCATCGGGCCTGGTGACGAAGGGGAGTACACTTGCACGGCTTCCAACCAGTACGGCGAAGCCATTTGCACCGTCTACATCCAGCCAGAAGGTGAGGCAGGCACTTGCATGGCTTTCAACCAGTACGGCGAAGCCATTTGCACCGTCTACATCCAGCCAGAAGGTGAGGCAGGCACTTGCATGGCTTCCAACCAGTACGGCGAAGCCATTTGNCTGTCTCTTATACACATCTAGATGTGTATAAGAGACAGGTCTACATCCAGCCAGAAGGTGAGGCAGGCACTTGCACGGCTTCCAACCAGTACGGCGAGGCCATTTGCACCGTCTACATCCAGCCAGAAGGTGAGGCACTCACTTACTCGCTTGCACGACTTCCAGCCAGTATGGCAAAGTGCCCTCTGCAACCTACATCCAGCCTGTAGGTTTGGCCAGCTTAGTTTTTCTCTTCGCGCGACACCGCTCCTATATAGGTAGGTTAATAACTGCACTAGCCATGATGCTCTCATCACTTGAAATGCTATACTTTGATTTCTACTGTCTATCATAGGCAAGGTACAAAGTTCCTCCGTTTCCCCTTCGTGTGTTTACAATCGAGTTACTTCCGTGTCCTCAGACTCATTTTTGTTACGTATCTTATTTCGTCAGCTGTTGTGTAACTACGTATTCACAAAAATTTTGCCTGCTTTTTCAGCGGCCATGATGATGCAGCAGCAGCGCCAACATCAGCAGCAGCAGCAGCAGCAAACGAAACAAACTTTTATTCAGCAGCAAACTACGCAACAGCAGCAGACTTTCCAGCAGCAACAGACTGTGCAGCAGCAGCACAGTTTGATGCAGAACGGTCAGTTTGCGTCGTTCCGCGTAGACACTTTCGAGTACCGACTTGTAAACGAAGTCGAGTTTCGTCGTGCCATCACCCAACGCTCTGCTGGAGAACAAGACGTGAACTTCAATGTTCCAGTGCAAGGAGCTCCTCTGGCTCCGCAGCTGCAACAGAAGCCACGCGCTACAAAGGTGGCGCAAGGAAATAATGCAACTTTCACAGCCATTGTTAATGGTAATCCAAGCCCTCGTGTGACTTGGTTCCGTAATGGCGAACGACTTCGACAAAGCGACAAATATCAGATGTCCCAGAACGGCAACCAGTTCATGCTTGTCGTGCGGAACGTCGAGCCTGGTGATAACGGCCACTACACGATGCTGGCCGAGAACCCTTCTGGAGCAACAGTTGCCTCTGCTCAACTCGCCTGCGTTCCTCGTTCAGATGACGTCATCAACGGCGTTCAGGAAATCCGCAGTGAAACTATGTGAGTTCCAAGTCCTCCCACGGTGTTCAAAACAATTTCATTTCGGTGGCCAAACCAAAAATTTTTGCGTTTATTAGTGTTTACTCTCAGCATGGCCAAAGAAAGATCAAATTCCTCTGCAATCTAAAGTAATTTAAACATGAACGAAGATGAATTTTCATATCAGCAACGAATGCCTTTAGTTTACAGTCAAGTCAAAATTAGATTTTTTGGTTGAATTTTCTCTATTATGATCGATTTGCTTGACCCGTTAAAATCTGTTTTATGCCAACTTCGCTCACGACAAAAACGTTTAAAACGCATAATATCATATTCGTGTCGAATCTAAATCCTCAAAATCTTTTTCATTGTTGTTAATTAGTGTAAAGGTATATCAACGAAATCACACAGTGATGAACATTTTAGGTTAACTAATGAATGTCCCATGAAAAATCGAAATTTTTCATGATTGACTAGACGGAAACTTTAATAGAAGCGCGTGTGAATTACATTGAGTGAAAGCACGATTCAACATTACGTGTTCCTACAGCGAGACGCAGCAACAGCTTCAGAGCGTCGACACCGACGAGACCGGCAAGTCAATGGCGCCGAAGATCATCCGTGGACCTGGCGACCAGGCCATCCAGGAGGGCCGCATGGTCCGCTTCGACTGCCGTGTGTCTGGCAAACCATACCCCGAGGTCAGTGACAATGTTTTTATTCAATTTTACGATGAGAAGGTTTGCTTTTTAGCGCATTTTCTCATTTATAGAAAAAATGCACTATTGTGCTCGCCATGTCCGTCCGTCCGTTTGTCAGTCTGTTCGTCCGTAACTTCACGTTTTCGTCGACGAGAAAATGCGATCTCTGTCTTTCACTGCAGTGAGTACTGAGTTATATTTTTTCTGATGTCACTGTCAACTAAACTTTACAATAACATTGATGGTGTCTGCACATTCCCAATGTCTTTCTTCATCAAGATGGCATGTGCTTCATCTCGTAAATTATCTTAAAAACATACACTGCCCAATTCATCGCATGAATTACAAGGAAATTAAAATCAAAGAAAACGCCAAGTAACTTCAAAGTTCGACAATCTAGATTGTTGAACTGATGATGGAGCTGGACTCCGGAACGTATTAAATATCGATATGGTGAATTTGCTTGGCGTTTTCTTTCCTTCTAAATTCCTTGTAAACTTGCGATATAAGCAGACTGATAATATAAGTACTCATAAGCAGACTGATAATATAAGTCCTCATAAGCAGACTGATAATAAAAGTACTTAATCGCATGAATTTCCTAATTTTTTGCCACGATCGTCTGATGCCCATGCAGGTGACTTGGCTATTGAACGGCCAGGTGATCACTAACGACGCTCGCCACAAGATCTTGGTGAACGAACAAGGCAATCACTCCCTCATGATCGAGGGCACCTCCGTGCACGACTCAGGCGTACTCACGTGCATCGCAGCCAACAAGGGTGGCGAAGCGTCTTGCCAGGTCAGCCGTGCAAGTTTTGCTTTAATCTCATCTTGGATACTCGCTTGAAGACAGGTTTGTGTATGGCTTCAAGGTTGGGATTTTCACGATCAGATGTCGATTTTCTCCAGCAAATTATCGTTGCCATTATGAAGCCTATGGACCGTGTAACATCTCCGACGATGCACGGTTATACATGAACTTATTTTCGACAGCAATTTATACTTTAATGTCCCCACAAGAGTCGAGACGACAAAGAAGAAAACCGCCATTTAGTAGTTATGCTGAGAGATTCACGATTAACGTCAATGTGTAGATAAGAACAGTAACTTTTGACGGTAAAGTGTTCGAAGTAGGAGAAAATCTTTTAAATTTTGAGAATAAGTATAACTTCGAGAATAATTTTTATATAAGTATTAATAAATACCTGAATATATTTTACGGACAAAATGCGTAACTATGCGTTAACAATCCGTATTAGATTTTTTCTGAGAACGGTACATAATGCATTAATATCCTCTCGCATAATTAGCATTTTTTCTTTAGATCACCAGGGCAGTCCTTATTTCCTATAGAAGGAATTGTTTTAGTCCAACTTAATTTCCCTGCTTAATCTTATACCCCGTATCTATGTGCCGCGCAGTGCAACCTGACGGTGCTGGAGAAGGAGCAGTTAGTTGCCCCGAAGTTCGTGGAGCGTTTCCAGCAAGGGCAAGTGAGCGAGGGGGAGACCCTCTTGCTCCAGGTGAGGGCGGTGGGCACCCCCATACCCCAGCTGTCCTGGCAGAAGGATGGCGTTAGCATCCTGCCCTCTCCCAACGTCCAGGTGGGTTATCGTGCTGTTAATTAATTGTGGGTTAACTGTTAATTAATGTTTGTTGTTGATTAATTAATCAATTAAAGTGAAGCTACAGATATTTAGGTTGTAATTTTCCGCGAAAAGAGAAAAATCCCTAATAAGGTAGTCAAAATTTTATTAGTACTGATGAAATTTTTTCAGTTGTACCTGATTTTCTATCGTGAGAAATGTAATAGCTGTTCTTGGTAATAATGACTGTTGGACACAAATGCCACACTACGACGCGAACCCTGTGTTCATTTTTCAGTTTATCTCACTTACCCCTTCAATAACTAAAGTTGTTGCATTATTATAAACTTAAATCAAACCCAGTGTTCATTTTTCATTTAATATCACTTGCCCCTTCAATAACTAAAGTTTTTCACTTATTATAACCTTAAATTGAACCTTGTCTTCATTTTTCAGTTAATATCACTTGCCCCTTCAATAACTAAAGTTGTTGCATTATTATAAACTTAAATCAAACCCAGTGTTCGTTTTTCAGTCAATATCACTTGCCTCTTCAATAACTAAAGTTTTTGCATTATTATAACCTTAAATCGAACCCTGTGTTAAATTTTCAGCTAATATCACTTGCCTCTTCAATAACTAAAAGTTTTTGCATTATTATAACCTTAAATCGAACCCTGTGTTCACTTTTCAGTCAATATCACTTGCCTCTTCAATAACTAAAGTTTTTCACTTATTATATCCTTAAATCGAACCCTGTGTTCAAATTTAAGCTAATATCACTTGCCCCTCCAATAACTGGAGGGGCAAGTGATAAATAAGTTTTAAAGTGATAAAAATAAATAAGTTTTAAAAATTGAACTTGAATTTATCCTGACAGATCCTGACGGACGGCGGGTCCTCGACCCTGCAGCTGCTGAGCGCAGGGGCTCAGGACTCAGGCTGGTATCAGTGCACGGCGCAGAACACCGCCGGTAGCACAGCTACGCGCGCTCGTATCCACGTGCTCACTGAGAAGGCAGCCCCGCAACAGCCCCAACGACCCTACTTCCCCAAGCCCGTCAAGGTCATCGAACCTGAGTAAGGGCGGATAATTTTTTATGATGTTTAAGTGGAATTATCGCCCTTTAATGTATGCTAAATTTTAGAATAGTAAAGCTGCACAGGACACCACAGGAGTTAGTTATTTAAGTCGTCAAAATGATTATTTCGGATTAAACGACCACATCGTGTATTTTCACGACTGCCCCCAGTGATTTCTATGATATGATTAAAGTGATCAAGTTTTGTGCACCGTATTTGGCATCGAAATTCCATAACGAACTTCGGAAATTATGCGTCATGAAATAGGGAAAGCATTTGTGGATCTAACTTTTGTTGATAACGTTATGCTCCCAAAGCTTTCAGCCATATTTTCGAATCTTATTTCCTAAATGTCTCGCTGTTTTCGGCTGCAAACTATCAAATAGAGAAGTATAGTAAAAGTGTCATTCAATTACAGTCATGGCTCTTACTCGTCTCTAGCTTGATCTCCGCGACATCTGCTCACAGGCAACCATTAATTTTTAAATTACCTATTTTCAAGTTTGTGTAATTTGCTTCGAAAACCCGACCTAAACCTAACCTCACCACCTCACCCTTTTTTTGCAACCACGAGATGCTGAGATCAAATTTTCGATTCCCAGAAAAGAACCCGAACCCGAGGTGATTTATTTACGGCACGTCGAGCGCGCGCATCACCAAGTGAGGAGCGAGGAGGAGGAGGGTCCCACAGAGCCCCCCCGCTTCACTCACCCCTTACGGGACCTCGACATCGTCGAAGGAACCCGAGCGCATTTCGAAGCCATGCTCACTCCTGTGGGAGATCCTACTCTGCAGGTGGCCTGGCTCGTCGATGGCAAGCCTATTCCTGCCAGTGAGTTTGGCCTTTAGTTGTTTAGTCTTCTACAGCTGTGCAAAATTATAATCATATAACGTAGTATTATTGGAATTGATATTTGGTTCATAAATTTGGGCATTTCAACTATTCAGTTAGGAATATGTTGTAAGATCCATTTACTTTCAGCATATTTAAAAATTTCTCTCTCTTTATGGCGAGTCCCACTAATAAATAATTGATCTTTGCACCTGTACAAAACTATAGTCATATACCGTAGTGTTATCGTGATTGATATTTGGTTCATAAATTCGGACGTTTAAACTGTTCAGTTAGGAATGTGTTGTAAGATCCATTTACTTCAGCATATTTAAAAATTTCTCTCTTTATGGCGAGTCCCACATATAAATAATTGATGTTTGTTTCATTACAAACTCAGAGCAATTCAATTATTTTCTCGTCTAGGCTCACGAGCCACAGCGACCTACCGCTTCGGCTACGTCGCTCTGGATATCCTGAGCGTGACCAAGGCCGACTGCGGAGTTTATTCCTGCAGGGCCGTCAATGTTCTTGGTCATGACGAGGTTACCGCCAAGCTCAACGTTAGAGGTGAGTAATGGGGATTATGTACAATATATCTGTGGGGGAGGATATTAATTTTTTTGTTCATTATGGGATGACTGCCTAGCTATACAGTAAGAAAAGACATATACATGATCCATGATCTGATACATGCATGATACATGATCTGATCTGAAACATGATCTGATCTGATACATGATACATGATGTGATTTTCTTTGGCTTTAATGATCTTAGCGCGATATACTCAGAACTTTTGAGATCAAAATTACTTCTCCTAATGGCAGCATGATATATAATGTTTTGACTGCTTTCGCAAACTGACTTTTATAATCTGGCTTTCATCCATAGCCATTGCTGGTCTGCATACTTTCACAGTTCCTAGCGGACAAAACCTTACATGTTCTCATTGACTATCGATTTTGATTCCTCTTACTTGTACAATTTTGTTCTCTAATTTTTGCCTCTCATTTATCCCAAAACCCAGAGCGCCCTCAAATCGAGAGCTCCACTCAGCACCCTGAGGCTCTTCAACAAATCGGTTACCTCGAGGACGCGTCTCGGTACCAGAGGACGACTTCGATTGACGAGGCTAGCCACATCGCACCCACTTTCGTCAAGCCCCTCGTCAACCTCGGCGACGTCAACGAAGGAAAGTACGCCCACTTCGAGGCTCAGCTCCACCCCGTCAGCGACCCCTTCATGAGGATCGACTGGTTCAAGGATGGCAAGCCTATTACTGCTAGTAAGTACTCATTCAAGTATTCGCATATATACGAATACTAATAGTTCAACAAATTTTCTATTAGAGTATTCGCTGTTAAATTCTAGTTTTTTTTTCGCGTAAGCTGCTTGGTAAAAACTGTTTTCCCGATGTCTTTTTGTTGACACTTAATTTTTGAACCTTCAAATAATGAATATACTTTCTAGAAATTTAGTTTAGTCTAACTTAAATGCAATTTTTTTGAAAATTATTGTGATTCTCTACTTGTTAAAGTCAGAAGAGCTTTTCATCTACCATGGTTTTCGTCCATGCTTTATTTAATTCGCCACCCTCATTCGATGAATCACTTCTTGCCGTTCATGCTCAAACTTCATTCCTTTAAACCTCTGTTGTCTACGGACACATTAACCCATTTCAGTTTTTACATTCTACCGCGGAATGTCACTCTCTGGGAACATAACTTTAATTAAACTTCAATTATACTTATACTATTGAGTGTAGCAACCTGACGACGTTTGTACGCAACAGAGAACATTTTAAAGTTGTCGTATGTGGCAGCAACCATCAGTGCAAATAATTTTGCGCTCACTAGAACGTATCCTTTTTGGGAAGTATACTTGTATCAATATTGCTCCGGTTACTCGTGTCAGTCGGTAGATAGTCGATCGGATTTAAGGACCAGAACACGAGAGTATCTATCACAAAACAATGGATTAAATGCGCAATGTGCTTTCCACGTGCAGGTTCGCGCATCAACGTGATCTACAACTTCGGTTATGTCGCGCTCAACATCATGCACCTGCGCGCTGAGGACTCAGGCGTGTACACCGTCCGCGCAGTCAACCGGGCCGGCGAGGCCAGCTGCGAGGCCACCATCAATGTCATCGGTCAGTGCTGTTTGTTTCGTTACATAAATTAATAAATTAGTGTAATATCTGTTACTTCTATTTATAATATTTGTTTCATTGATAAATAGAACTTTGAAATGAATACATTTTTTAAATATCTGTTACATCCATTTATATTTGTTTCATTGATAATTCGAGTTTTGAAATATTTTTTCATTGAATAGCATTCGGAGGCGTAACGGGTGACCTCGGCATCCCGGAACAGCAACAGCATATCCGCAGCGTCGAGGAAATGGAAGCCTACAGGTGATTTTTCTTTACAATAAGGTGAATTCAGAATATATCGAGGGCCTTTAAACCTCTAATTTGTGATAGGACTGAACCTTAAAAAATTCGAAAACGCCATCAATTGTCTCTAAATACCAATCAATTGTCAAACGCGCCAAGAATCAACACCTTAATTGATGCATCAATAATTACATAAACTAATCTTAAAATCGCTTCTATTAACGTTTACAGTTGTGTCAAAAAATCGATAATTGATAAACTCGTTTCAAAGCTACGACGTCGACATACATGGGTTTACGGGCCGACAAGTGTATCAATGCGACAGCATACCCCTCGTGGCATGAATATCTAATCCAAAAGTCAACTTGAACTTTTGTCTTCGGATGCAATATGCGTCGTAAATGCCATTCGTATCTACAGACCCCATGAGTAATGTTCCCTTCAGTTGAAAAAGGTTTGTTGTCTCAGGCTTGCAATGCAGCAGCGAGCTCAGCAGGAGCTGCTGGAGGCGTCGACGGCGCCCGTCTTCAGGACTGAGCCGAAGGACGCGACCGCCCGTGAGGGAGGCTATGCTCACTTCGAGGCGCGACTTGAACCCATCGGCGACCCGACACTCAAAATAGAGTGGCTCAAGGATGGCCGGCCCATGGAAGCGAGTTAGTGAATACTTAATTTTCATTATTTTTAATTCCCATGGTAGATGGAATGAAGATGAAAAACAAAAAAATAATGAACTTTCTGTACGAACTTTAATTCCAATCTAAACTTATGCCACGCAAAATAAGTTTCATCCTCGATCTATATGTTGTTCTACATTTGATGACTGCATTGTTTTGTTATTTATTCTTGCGTTTGTTTTTATCTAGGCTCAAGGATCACATCTTTCTTCAATTTCGGATATGTGGCCTTGACCATCAAAGCCCTTATCCTGAAGGACCAAGGCACATACACGTGCCGCGCGTACAACTCGAAAGGGGAGGCTAAGGTAGGCTGCGTGCTGACGATGCTCTCCAAGAACGACGAAGTCGAGACTCAATACGAACAAACCGCCATGAAGATGCAGTTCCTTGAGGACGCTGCCAAGTATAAACGCGTCGAAACCGAAGAAACCACCGTCTCAACAATGGCCCCTAAATTCCTTGGGCCTCTCAAAGGCACCAACAAAATTCTTGAAGGCCAAAAGGCCCACTTTGAAGTACGTTTGGAACCACAAAGTGATTCTTCGATGGTCATCGAATGGTATTTCAACGGTCAGGTCATCATGTCGGCTAACAGAATCAAGTTCTTCAATGATTTTGGTTACGTGGCACTCGACATCTCCGACGTGCGTAGCTCCGACTCCGGAACCTACGTTGTCGTTGCTCGCAATTCTCTGGGGCAAGATCAAGCAACTGCTTCCATGGTTGTTGAGAGTAAGTTCACCAGTATTTATAAGCTTCCTATGTTTTTGAATTCTTTTTATCGATATGTTATTATTAAATCGATAACCTGTTCATGGAGAGGTTTCACTTATGTTAGACAGTTCAAAGATATTTTATTGGTTGGTGCGTCGCAATGGTCACCAAGTTGCTGGGTGATTTTTTCATGTATTAATCATTGAACGAATTGCTGCAGTTTTTTTTCTCACATCTAGTACTTGTTCGGTCACACTCTATACTGAACAAAATTTCGTTTTAGAGAACCTTTAGAAAACGTGATAGACGGGGCTGCCCCATTCCTTCATCCTTAACACACCTGTGTTCTTCCGCTAGCTCGCTCCGCCATCGACTATTCATCTATGCACGAAGTGACTCTGGACAAGACCCGCGCTCTGGAGCGCCGCCATCAGGAGCCTCATTATGACATTGAGGAAATCTCCAAGTCAAAGCCCATCTTCACACAGACTCTGTCTGATCTCCAGCCTCTTCATGAGGGTAAGAACATCCATCTTGAGGCTAGACTGGAACCAGTTGGTGATCCAACCATGAAAGTAGAGTGGTTCCTGAATGGCAAGTCTGTCACCATCGGCTCGAGATTCAAGACCTACTTTGATTTCGGCTACGTGGCCCTTGACGTTATTGGAGCGTACGCCATTGATTCCGGCGAGTACACTTGCAGAGCCACAAACCATCTTGGCAGCGCCCACACCTCCGCATGTGTTACTGTCATAGCCACTGGAGATATCCAGACCGACTCCATGCATGACGATGCCATGGACCAAATAAACTTCTTGGAGCATGGCCGGCAGATGCGCACGGCCACCGAGGAGACAGACATCAATCAACCTCCTAACTTCACTAAGTCTCTGAGAAACATCGAGACTTATGAAGGCACCAACATCCATTTAGAGGCTCGCCTGCAGCCCGTCGGCGACTCGTCAATGAGGATTGACTGGTTCTTCAACGATCAACCCCTGAAAGTTGGTCACCGTTTTAGACCAGCTTACGATTTTGATTACGTGGCCCTGGACCTCCTCAGCGTCTACCCAGTCGACTCCGGCATCTATAGTTGCCGCGCTACCAATAAACTCGGCCAGGCGGTCACCTCTGCTTCCGTCAAAGTTACAGGTGGGCCTTGAGTGAATAACAACTTATCAGGATTGAGGTATAAATGTTTGTATTTTTCCCGATGTTTGTATTTTTTAGCTCCCCCTCGAAAGCTCCCGAGCCCGCTCTACATTTGTTATCCCCATTTTAATATGTGAACTTCTTTTAATTATTCGCAATCATTGAGTGCAGATTTATTTCGGATGATGCTTCAGGTTTATGTTATGTTTTGTTTATGATTATGTATGATTTATCATTCTCCAAAACAGCCAAGAAGGACCTTATTTTTGACTCTGAACATCCTGAAAGTCTTCAAAAACTTCAATACCTCGACGATGCGTCTCGATACAACCGCCGCGAGATCATGGAAGAAGTTTCCATCAAAATCCAGCCAAAATTCTTGACTCAGCTCAAAGAGCTCTTTTTACACGAAGGACAAACTGCTCATTTCGAAGCTAAGCTCGAGCCTATAACCGACCCCAACATGAGGGTTGAGTGGTATAAAGATGGCCGTCCGTTGGCCGAAGGATCTAGATTCCGTCACATTCATGATTTCGGTTACGTAGCTTTAGATATCAGAGGACTGATGGCTGCCGATGAGGGAACCTACACATGTGTCGCCACCAACTTGCTTGGCAAAGACCAAATTTCGACAACGTTGAAAGTGCAGAGTGAGTAATTCGCATCACAACCGCATGACCGCATGAAGATGCTCCATTAGAGCCATAGTGTTTCGGATGTAAACTTTGCTCTCGCTTCTCGCTCTCGCAGACACACTTACTTGAAATTGCGCTATGTATGTATTAACTTAATCTTCGCTTCTGTCATGCAATATTGTGAACTCAAGAACCTTACACCTGTTTATACTCATCCATGCTTAACAATTCCTCACTGCTCGACTAATTCTAGTATTCGGAAGTATTACATAATACTTGACGGAATCCACGATTCTTGCAAACGGCGAAAGCATATTAGTATCGCTTTCTTCTAAAAGATTCTCGAGCTTCGTCTTCCAGGATTTCAACGGGTACTATGCTGTTTTTTCATTGCTTTCTTCCAGTTCGGTACGTGCGGTGTCGCTGCTTCTTTTACCAGCCTGCTATAATCCTTAAAGTTATATGTTAATGTGGTAATGTGTGTTGATGCATCCAATATTTTTCTACTTTCAAAAGTGTTCCTCAATTTCGCGATTAAGTATTTTCAGATCGCCATAACTTTTGTTGAGAATTAATGTTAACTGTAGCGTTTCGATGTTAATCAACGCTCAATAAAGAAAAAATCTGCTTCACTTACTTGCATGAAGTTTCCAATTGTAAAATTGCATGCCGGGAACTAAATTCACTAGATCGCAATTGAAATTTTGAACGCTTTCTAAGCATGTATAGCTAAAAATCTACGATTATTCACATGTTCATAAACCAGGTATAATTCTATGTTTACTACAAAAGTTTGACTCAATAAAAATTAGCCAGCAATTTTTTGGAGATTACCGATATTCTCGTGTTTGAATACATTTTATTTTTGGCTTGTTCAGCCATCTTAATTTGTCGTCGTAATTTCCAAACTGTAAATCTACACGTAACTTAAGTAAATAAATTAGGCTTGCATCCTGACTATTCATCAGTCATCAAGCATTGGAATTTATCAGTTGGTTTCTCTCTTCCAGCATTGGAATTTATCAGCTGGTTTCTCTCGAATGGAATTTATCAGTTGGTTTCTCTCTTCAATCGTTGGAATTTATCAGTTGGTTTCTCTCATCAAGCATTGAAATTTATCAGTTGGTTTCTCTCTTCAAGCATTGGAATTTTTCAGTTGGTTTCTCTCTTCAAGCAATGGAATTATCGGTTGGTTTCTCTCTTCAAGCATTGTAATTTATCAGTTGGTTTCTCTCTTTAAGCATTGGAATGTATCAGTTGGTTTCTCTTTTTAAGCATATGAATTTATCGCTTGTTTACTTGACTTATAAGCAACTGATTGAAGGCCAAAGACAAGTTTTGTTTCAGAAGAGCAAAATTAGTTTCGAATAATAGACTTTTTTGTAGGACTAAAAAATTACCTGATGGTCGAAAGATCTTCTTGGTTTATAAATCAATTTTGAAAATAGATCACAAAAAAGAAAAAATAATTTTTTTCATTAAAATTGATCATGGGTGGTCGAAGATCACTAAATTCTGTTTTAAATGTTTTCCGTCTCTTGCTTGCTACGGCTTACCGATAATGGTATCATCTTATCTTCTGATTGAATGTCGTCATTTCGGATTGGCTAAGGATATATTGCGGATCATATCATTTGCTGAATGTCAATTGATGTATTAATTCGTCTATCTTTGGGCGTACAGCTTCTTCGAACATCGTGCTGGAGACGCAGCACGAGAACTTATCGATGCAGCAGCTGCAGATGCTGGAGGACAAGAGTCGGTACATGCGTTCCGAACACATCGAAGAGACAACCAAACAAGCACCGGTGTTCACAACTTCCCTACGAAATATCGAAGTGATTGAAGGTGAACGAGCACATTTCGAAGCTCGTCTTATTCCGGCTTCAGACCCTACAATGAAAGTTGTGTGGTATCACAATGGCGTCGAACTTAAAAGTGGTTCACGTTTCATGACCTACAACGATTTCGGTTACGTGGCCCTCGACATCATGTACACGTATTCAGAGGACTCGGGTACGTACACTTGTGTGGCAACCAATGCCATAGGACAGGCGATCACTGAGTGCACTATGCAGTGTCTCAGTAAAGACTCGATCTTGCTGGATACCATGAACCAAGAAGCCATGAGCAAGATCAACCGTCTCGAGTCGCGCACCACGCGCACCACAGTCACCGAAGAGTTCACAAGTCAGCCTCCTGTCTTCACATCGCCTCTCAAAGATCGTCAACTTGCTGAGAACGCGCCTCTTCATTTCGAAGCTCGACTCATCCCCGTCGGTGATCCCGACCTGAGAGTAGAATGGTTCAAGAATGGCGTACCTCTTCAGCAGGCAAATCGCATCTCGACCATGCACGACTTCGGCTACGTCGCTCTGGATATGAAGTACGTCAACCCCGAAGATTCTGGCACATACACTTGCCGTGCCACCAACCGCCTGGGACAAGCCGTGTCTTCTGCTTCTCTCGTCGTGACGTGTAAGTTGACGGACTCTTTATTATATCAGAAATTTTCGAAGTGAGATTTGTGGCTCTCATTGATCCTGCGATCATAATCAGCGCTTTATTTACGTAATGAGATTCGGTAAAAGATACAATTCTTTAAATTGATTACCAATGTTTCAAAACAAATTTGGAAGTTAAGAACTGAAATGGGAAATATTTCATGGAAGATAGCCGAGGTAGTGGTAATTTGTCTATCCTTAAACCGAATGACCTGTGGACTAATTTCAACAGTAACGTTTGGTTGTGATCTACTTGTATTTTTTCCTAAGTTGGCTAGATTTGTTTCATAGAAGTCAATTGGGCATGCCTGAGACTAGTCTATCAGAACAGTAATTGCTGTCGAATATATATTATTCCTTGGTATTATTATTATCATTGCTCAAAATTCAATGTTGAACTTTCACAGCAAAAGAGGCGCTGCTCCTTGACACTGAACATGGCGAGGCGCTTAGGAAGCTGCGGATGCTGGAAGACTCGTCCCGGTATACCAAGACCACCGTTGAGGAAACTGTGGTCACTCAGGCTCCTAAGTGCGTAATTTTCCCAATTCCAAGCTGATCTTCATCTGAAAATTTCAGACGTATCTATTATATTCACTAGTTTTGATTTTGAAAATGCCATTTCTGCGAATAAAAGCATTATTAGGCGAGCTCACTACTAAATTTGCACATTAATTGAAATAGATTCCGAAAATTTGATGCATGCTTGCCTTCAATATCTTATACATTTTGGCTCACTATTTCATTGTTCGAAGTGACCAGAATCTCATTGATCCCCCAGCTTCATAGTTCGTCTCTCTGGCCTAACCAACTTGTGGGAGGGCCAGAGTGCCCACGTGGAGTGCCGCCTTGAGCCCTACCCCGACCCCACGATGAAGGTGGAGTGGTTCCACAACGGCAAGCCCCTGCAGGCTGGCAGCAGGTTTAGGACCATCTATGACTTCGGCTTCTGTGCCCTGGACCTCCTGCAGGCTGTGTCTGAGGACACGGGTACTTATGAAGTTCGCGCCACCAACAGGATCGGCACAGCTTCGTCCACCATTGATCTTACAGTCAAGCGTGAGTCTAGTTACTGACTTGATAATGGAGAATTGTTTTGGTTTTGATACATGACCAGAATGAAACTTTAGTTAACAATTGCACGACTACAATTGCAAATTTCGTTGGAAAAGTCGCTTTTGTATCTCGGATGTTAAAATTTCTTTGCCGACCCAATTAAAGGGCTAATTTATGGGAACGAAGTAATGACAACTGTAGTTTATTTTTCGCGTCTTTGGGAGATATTGAAAACACTTTTTTTATCTGATCTGGAATAATTTTAGAACTGGAAATTATTTTAGAGAATGGTAGTCTTTTTTTGTATTTAACAAAAATTTGAAATGATTTATTACGTTTGGTGAGCAGCGAAGAGCGACTTTATTGTGGACACCGTCCACCCCGACGCGCTGCCTAAGCTGGCCCGTTTGGAGCAGAAGGGCGGCCGCAAGGCTGAAGAAGAGACGCTCGTCATCGAGAAGCCTCACTTCGGCCGTTCCCTCCGCAACCAAGACCAGCTGGTGGAGGGCCAGGCCGTCCATATGGAGGCAACCCTAACGCCTGTCAACGACCCAACCATGAAAGTCGAGTGGTTCTTCAACGGAAATCCGATTCCTTCTGGTACGTACTACCTTTTATTTCACCCTCACTGACTGTTGAAATGATTTATTTATATATCTTCATGCTATTTCACTTTCTAAGTATATATTTCTGTCGTTCTAATAGTAAACGAAGTGCAATTAAATGTTGATGTAGTTCTATGTTTAGAGATTCGGAAGGTTTATAATAATTTTTATGAAGGAGCAGCAATGCTGTTCATTCGAATTTGTTAATTTATTTTGGTTTAATAGAGAATATTTCTGTCTACTTGCTTTAGTTTTGAATTTGCATGTTTGTGATTTTCATCTCGAGCACTTGTGAAATATCCGACTGGTTATATCTGATACTCATCCATTTAAAACGAAATTCTTTGAATTATAATTTGCCACATGATTCAAGTTGATTTCCAGAAATTGAAAATTTTTCAATCTAATAAACATTTTCCAATCAATTTCCCGTGCTGAGACATTGCCACTTAACATTGTAGTTCGGGTCACAATGTACATACGTCATGCAACATAAGCAATGGATATCCATGCACACTCTTCACGTCCGATCACGTTAGCTTTTTAAATTTTGCTGCATTGTTTACCCTCATACAGAAAAATGCTCAGACACTCGTTCATAAATTTATTTCACCCTCGATTTTTAAATATAATAATTTCTAGGTTGACTGGAATAATTATTTTCTGCGATCACGTTTATAAATAAATTTTCCATTACCTAAATAATAATTTAACAAGGTATCAACTGAATTATTTCAGCAATAATATAATAGCTACATATAATTATTAGCTTTGGCTGCCAAAAATTATTTTGGCAGCTAAAGACGGAAAATCTCGCTATTTTGGCAGCTAAAGACGGAAAATCTCGCTGTTTTGGCAGCTAAAGACGGAAAATCTCGCTATTTTGGCAGCTAAAGACGGAAAATCTTGCTATTTTGGCAGCTAAAGACGGAAAATCTCGCTGTTTTGGCAGCTAAAGATGGAAAATCTCGCTATTTTGGCAGCTAAAGACGGAAAATCTCACTATTTGGCAGGCAAAAACGGAAACTTATTTTATCTGACGGAAACTCTCGCTGTTCCCTTCAGGCCATCGGTTCCGCACGACGTACGACTTCGGTTTCGTGGCGCTGGATATCCTGTACGCCTACCCTGAGGACTGCGGCACCTACATGTGCCGTGCCACGAACGCCGCCGGCCAGGCGATCACGTCGTGCAGCATTACCGTCGAGGGTAGGTTGGAGCGCGCCCGTCGTGTCCACGGCTGTTTTGTGTACGTGTCCAAGCCCGCCCAAAAAGTCGTGCTGCCGGGAGGCACGCCGTATAACTGAGCGCCATGTTGCGGCCTTCTGAAAATGACGTTTTGCTTGGGACGCTCAAAAATGCCGCCGCGCTTTGTTTGCGTAGTTTTTGAAAGCTTTAAATAGAACTTGTTCAGGAAATAATAAGCTTCCCTAGCATCTCGCCGCTGTTTAGCAATACTTGCAATGAAATATATGCTAAAATGCGCCGCAGTTTATGGTTTTCGCTTCTGCTGCGTATTTCTTATATGCAATGCTTATCAATTATTGCCAAGGAAGGCAGATCGAGTTTCCTTTTTAACAATGAATTGCGATTCCGAGTGTTTAAATATTTTCTACACGAGAAAAGTTTGCCAGCTCATTTTCAATTCTTAGATGTTGTGCTGGTGGTTCAGGTGCTTTGCAAATTTATTATGTGAGTCGGTGTTTCGATAATAAATATTTGGTTCAACTGCTCGATAGTTATTAGTATAACTTTCCTGGAATATTTTTCATCGCAAAGCTGCATGCATTCCTCTAGTCGTGCCATATATTGGACTTAACTCTCCCAAATCCCAACGCACTCCCAGTTCGCTTAAGTCATTAATATTGTAAATCTTACAATGCTCGTGGCCAATATTGTATCACTGGCGCGCCAGAACGCCATTGCCGCACCGCTGCTGTAATGCCCCGTTGCGCGCTGGAAAAGCTTTTCGTAATTCAACGTCTCGGCAGGATTTAGGAATAATTATATAATTATCAGTCTATCATTAATATCATTGCATTAACATTCTTATGGCATCATCAGCATTATGTTAATTGGGAAATATCAACGAGGAGCCGATACGTATTGATAAAAATTCTCATGGTGTTGACATTGCACCGCTGAATGAGAAGCATTCAGCAGTGAAAAAAAAATATTTGCATTTTCGCTGTACGCGCTTTCGATTTTATCTGCTCTGCGTCGTTGTGAGTTATTAGTTTACTCTGTATTCTATTACTCGTAGCAATAGTTGTCTTGACTAATCCTTGATATAATTCTTCAGCGTCGGTAACTCGCTAATCTGAAATAAAGGTTTAATCCAGTCTGCTCAGTCCTGCAGCTCATAAACGTATAAGATCGCTGAGCTAAAGATCCGTTATACTATACGCTTCTACACGCGCTTTATAATTTTTAACATTTCATTTAACTCGTTTTGGTCTCTTAGCGTCGGAAGTTTGACACTGCGATTATTGTCTAAACTTATTTAATATGGGTTCTATTTCAGAGAACTCAGTTATGACTGACAAACGTGCGACCATAAACTCGGCTCTCAAAATATCTCCTGGGGCATACCGATACGAGATTAATATCATTAATAATATTATATCATTAATAATATTGAGTGGATACATTATGAAAGTTAATGTGAATCATTTCCAAATCGACCAATGAAGCATTTAAATTACTGACTTAATTTACTCTAGGTTCATTTTATGTGGCGCTAATTCAATTGTAAATGTGATTGTCATATATAATGAATTAACGCTCCCGTTATATTTGTTAGTCCATAATTCTTAATTCCTACGTATTTGAATCGCCAATATTAAAATTTCTATGGTTGCTATACTTATCGTACTATATCACAGTATCTCCTTAAGACGTTTCCTTGCAACCTATAGGCTATTAGGTTTAAGTAATTGGTTATGTGCCATGATTTATTTTGCGTATATAATGTAGTGTTTTTAATAGATTGCATTAAAAGTAGTTAACTTTTTGTTGACCATGCTGGCAAATTCAGCTAATTATTCATATTGATGCTTGTAATCTGTGCACGCGAAAAATATCCTAGTTCTTCTATATAAATATAACTGACGCTGTTAGATGTCATATAGGAAGCTAGCCTCATCAGTGCTTATATGTATTCAATGTTTTGCCTTCGTTCATTATATCACAAATAAATGGATAAAGGAAATGGTTTTGTCCTTCAATCTCCCAAGATTAAGTTCTAGCTGTTTTTAAAAACGGAAAATTTGCAAATAATAAAAATGCTACGTGACTTGGTTTTGTTTCCCTCATGGTTTCGTTTCTCTTGGTTTTGTTTCCCTATTATATACTTTGTGTTCATATCGTCTTCTTTAGTATTATTTTCCACAGATTAATATATCATTCTGGACGTTTTATATCCAATATATGATACCGACCCACTGCATGCATTTGTCCCCACTGTGCGAGTCACTGCATACATTTGTTCCCACTGTGCGAACCACTGCGTGCATTTGTTCCCACTGTGCGAACCACTGCGTGCATTTGTTCCCACTGTGCGAGCCACTGCACTGTGCGAGTCACTGCATGCATTTGTTCCCACTGTGCGATCACTGTGTGAGCCACTGCATGCATTTGTTCTCACTGTGTGAGCCACTGCGTGCATTTGTACCCACATTGCGAGCCACTGAATGCATTTATTCCCACTGTGCGAGCCACTGCATGCATTTGTTCCCACTGTGCGAGCCACTGCATGCCTTTGTACCCACTGTGTGAACCACTGCACGCCTTTGTTCCCACTGTGTGAACCACTGCTTGCCTTTGTACCCACTGTGCGAGCCACTGCATGCATTTGTTCCCACTGTGCAAGCCACTGCATGCCTTTGTTTTCACGGTTCGAGCGACTGCATGCATTTGTTCTCACTGCGCGAGTCACTGCACGCATTTTTTCCAATTGTGCAACTCTCTGCATGCATTTGTTCCAATTGTGCAAGAATTTTCGAGCCTCTACAAGCGCGCGCAGCGAGCGTCAAGTACGCTAAGTGCGCTAGCGTCGGTGCGGGAGGCGCGATGTGCTCGTGGAGCTCGCGACTCGCGCACTCACAGGCCACTGCTGCAGGGCTGCCATCCCGACCCTATAGCCTCAGTATATTAGCCTCGGCTTATTATAGACCTGCTAGGCTAATTTCAGACGCGTGAATCATCTGGCACGCGCGTAAACATGTGCGTTAGCGCTCACTTTGTCATGACGCAAATAGCCGACCATCTGCTTCATCTTCGTCGAACATGACCGTGCCTCATCCTCAGATAAACTTATTTTACAAGTATTGAATTTGAACCTAATTTTTGACAACTACTTACTTCAAGACATGAGTAACATAATATTTTGTTTGTTTATTTCATTTAAATTTATTTACTTCACTTATTATTCTTATTCTGTATTTGTGTGCATGCTTCGGTTCTTCATTCATCATTTCACTCAGCTTATGAAGCAATTATCACAACCAAATGTTATTGTGTCCGTCCATTTTATGCCTAATTCTCGTTGCATTTAGTAGCTGAGCTTTTGACACGCGCGTTATTTATTAATCCTCTTCGTGCAAGCTACTTTAATTATTGTTTATTATTTCTATTATTATTGCTCATCATCACTACAGGTATTGCTCATTATCACTACTGGTAAACTATTCTATACATTATCATTGAACTTTTAATTCCATCTACGGTCTTAAAGAATATGATTAGAGCATAATTTTTATTATTAAGAATATTCACTGACTATAATATGATTAATATCCGACGCTAGGTACGGGGTTCGATGGTCACGGACACTTTCCATATACGGTCTTAATAAATATGACTAGAGTATAATTTTTATTTCCAAGAATATTCACTGACTATATAATATAACTTCCGACGCCAGGCACGGGTTCGATGGTCACGGACACGCTGGACGAGCAGCGTATGAAGAAGATCCGTCTGCTGGAGCGCTCGGAGATGCGGCGCGAGGAGATCAGCGACCAGGTCTTCCAGAAGCCTGTCTTCACCACCGCCCTGCAGAGGTGAGTAGCACGCGCAGGTCCTATAGCAGCTGACACGCGTATGTCCTACAGGTGCCGACACGCGTATGTTGTACAGGTGCCGACACGCGTATGTTGTACAGGTGCAGACACTAGGTGCCGACACGCGTATGTTGTACAGGTGCCGACACGCGTATGTTGTACAGGTGCCGACACGCGTATGTTGTACAGGTGCCGACACGCGTATGTAGTACAGCTGTGCAGCTCCAGTAAATTTGAAGCAGCGAAGAAATTATTCCTGTTCATTAGATGTGTTCATGTTAAGTTCCCCAGCTTTGCACTTGAGTCTCGAGTTTAAACACGCCTGTGTAGATCTCATGGATGATGGCACCACTATTACCGTAATTTGAAAGTTGCCATGAAATTAATAATGAAGTAATAATATTTATCATATACGTATATGATACATTTACTTATTTTTTCACTATTCTTTGTACAAATGACAGTTAAGTATTAATTTGATGGAAGCTTGTCCACAAAGACCTTTTCTCATCACTTGTAGTCAACACGCCTTTGTGAGAAGACCGCTGAGCAAATAAAAACGAAGGATAATTGTGAGCCTTTACAGTTGTTGGCTCAAACAGTGGCCTGGTCGTTTGCATTATTATAGTTGATTATACCGTGGCTCCATCCCTTGTATTTTTCAATCATTGATTTAGACTTTTATTTTTATTTAGGTTAGTTTAACTTAGCTAATTAAAGTGACTTCCGTAACTCAGCGTGGACGGCGTGTCCGAAGGCGAGCGAGTGCACCTCGAGTGTCGCCTCGAGCCTATCAACGACCCCAACCTTCGCGTCGAGTGGTTCGTCAACGGCGTCGAAATAAAGGCTGGTCAGTTCTGAGCTCGTTGTTGTAAAGGGGAATCAAACTGGAGCAATGGAGATATTAATGCGCTATGCGCCTCTTTTAATGTGTTTTCCGTTTTTTCTTCCTTTTTTGGCGACTCTGTGCCATCACTTGTTCTCTTCCTAGTGGCACCGCACCACCACCACCAAATCGAGCTAACTCTGGATGTTGAAAGACTAGCCTACCTTTAGTCTTTGCCGAAGTTCTTTACCGCATGATAATACATTAGCAAACAATATTTAGTTTGAATAATCTTCTTAACTAAAACCATTTTAACAAAGTTTATTGCAATCTTGTCCCAGTTATTGGTTTAGGAATTTGGTTGATGATTTGATGTCTCATCAGGTCACCGATTCCGCACGACGCACGACTTTGGGTACGTGGCTCTCGACGTGCTTTACGCGTACTCCGAGGACTCTGGCACGTACCTCTGCAGAGCCACTAACAAGATGGGCGAGGCAGTCAACTCTTGCTCTGTTAACGTCACTGGTACGTTATTCAACTTATTAACTTCTACAACTGATTATTTATTTGTATTTATTGATTAATTGTTTTTTACTGATTATTTATTTGTATTCATTTAGAGTAGTTAATGCTACTCTATCTGATGAGTTACTCCAACTGATGGTTTGTGCTGAATGATGATTTGTGTTGGTTGAAGGCTTGTATTGATGGATGGTTTGTATTGATTGACGGTTTTTGTCAGTTGTTGGCTTGTATTGGGTGATGGTTTGTGCTTGGGTGATGGTTTGTGCTTGGGTGATGGTTTGTGCTTGGGTGATGGTTTGTGCTTGGGTGATGGTTTGTGCTTGGGTGATGATTTGTGCTTGGGTGATGGTTTGTGCTGTCAGGTGGTTTGTATTGGATGATAGTTTGTACTGACTGGTGGTTTGTATTGGATGATAGCTTGTGCTGAGCGATTGTTTTGTACTGGCCGATGGTTTTCACCGCCACGTAACTTATTCCTACACAATATCGTCCATAGCCGGGGTAATACATAAACACATTCGCATACGGTACAATTAACCCGATGAGAAAATTCTTCTCTCAAAGCGATAAAAGTTATCAAGGTATCAAAACTCCCTTATTATTGTAAGATATACACTCTTAATAACTCAAATAAACATTATTATTTTTGTTTTTAAGTCCTGCATTGAAGCTTCGTGTTGTGTACGTCACGTATTATATAGTTGCGTGCGCATGGCGTAATTTGTCCCTATAGAAACTTTATATTTTCATCATGTTATGTAAATAAATTATTATCATATAAGCCACTTGATTAAATATTTTATGTGCAGCGCACCGTTCGATCTACATGGACTCGCAGCATCCCAGCGGCTGGGAGAAAATCAAGAACCTGGAGCAGCGGAGCCGCTACGAGCGTCTCGACGTCGCCGACTTGCCCAACCAACCTCCTCGCTTCACCTCCGAGCTCCGGGTCAGTTTCTTTGCCTGTTGCGATCAAATTTTACGTGAATTACTTTCAAACACTAATTTTTCTTGAAGAATATAGTGATTTTATCTATATCTATCGATATAACTTGTGAATTAAGATCGACTGATCTATTGATTGTTCATGACTTTTAGTAAATGAATGGCGTTGGTGACGATTTTTGAGTCAAAATCGCCAATTTTACTTGTGTTAGTGGTGAGGGGAAATCAACCGGCAATTTAGTAGATAAATAAGTTGAATGGTATATTTTCGTGTATTTTTATGGGTGTTTATCTTTGTTCATCTCAGGGATCTTTAACTTATTTATTGGTAGGTATGTTTTGGAACGTTTCAGAGCAATTTCACTATGAAACATGAATTTCACACATGATTGGACAGTATTTTCGTGCATTTAATATGAATTATATGAACTAGAAAGTTATAAGAAAGGTGACCATGACTGTTGACCGAAGATACAACTTTCTAGATAATGTAAAGAAGGACATGATGGCGTTTACTTAATTATATATGAAATTGCCATAGTACTAACACTACAACCTGATAATTAAATCCAATTCTGAACAGGGCGTGACGACGCTGGCTGAAGGCCAGAGGGCTCACATGGAGGGCCGCATCGAACCGATCCACGACCCTAGCATGCGTGTCGAGTGGTACCATAACGGCAAAATATTGCAGTCTGCCTCCCGCTTCCACACCACTTTCGACTTCGGCTACGTCGCCTTGGACATACACTCCGTGTATGAAGAGGATTCAGGCGTGTACACTTGCCGGGTGTTTAATAATCTCGGCGAGGCCACGTCCTCGATCACGTTCAAGATCGAGGGTAAGAGTGGCGTGATATACGAGACCGCTCACCCTGAGGGACTGGAGAAGATCCGTGAGATGGAAGATCACGCACGCATGCAGCGCAAGGTAACTTTTGTTATTTTATTGAGTGGTAAAACTGAAATAAAAATAAAACGGGGGCCGCCTGTTCAAAAATTTGTGAGAAAATAATGCGTATAGGTTAAGGAGAAATTTGCTAGCCTACCTCCCCGTTTCCATCATCTACTACTTGCAACACAGTACAATTTTTTTCCTTCATTTGAATTGCATTTCGATAACGTTATTTTGATTCTACTGGCATGTAAGCTCTGGTGATGAAATACGAATCCTCGTTAGTAGTGTAGTAAATCATTATTGATTGCATGGTTAGCAGAGAAGTACAGTTGTAAAATCCATTTGTAGCACACTTAAAGATTCTACACTCGTTCGAGTTATGAATATTATTTCGACACATTTATAATGTATTTTTCTAGATTTTGAAAGTGATTTCCCAGTTTGCAATTCAGGTCATCGAAAAACGCATGCTCGACTTTCACTTTCACACTTGATCGTTCGTTGCATGGGCGCCTAATTTCAGTGGAAATTATACGTACTATTCTGCATTTGTTCCAGCCTAGTAATGAAATAATTTTTTTTAAACCGCTGAAGCTTTTGTTCATATCGCTACTAATATGGTTTACTGATCTAAAATATTTCCTTAATACGTAATATGGCATTTCCCAGGCGACCGAAGAAGTCAAGACGTTCCAGAGGCCGGTGTTCACTCAGCCGCTGCAGAACCTGGACAACCTCACTGAGGGTGAGACCGCGCACTTCGAGTGTCGTCTCATCCCCGTCGGGGACCCCAAGCTCAAGGTCGAGTGGTACAGGAACGAAGTCCTTATCGAAAAAAGTGAGTTGGTGTATCCGTCCGCTATGAAATAAATTGTTCATCATGTATGAAGTTCATGGATCTATAAAAAGCGCTTATTGTAGTATCGACGTAATATGGATCTAAGACTTGGGATATACGTGAAAGACAAGCTTTTTTAGAGTGCAAATAAATATTAAATGTTAACAATGAAAATATCACATCCTAAAGTCACTATCAAAGTGTCACTATCGCCTGTACAGGTTCACGCATCAACACGACGCACGACTTCGGCTACGTTTCGCTGGACATCACCGGCGTGCGCGGCGACGACGAAGGCATCTACATCTGCCGCGCCCACAACGACCTCGGCGAGGCTGTCACCACCGCCTCCATGAAGATCAAAAGTGAGACCTGGCAAACTAGGCCTATCTTAGAAAAAGTTTAACAAACTAAAACTAAATATTGAAGCAGTGTTTGAAATCCAGTAAATAAAAGTAATTTTCCAAATTAAAATAAGGCTATACCGAAGAAATGAATTCTAAGCAATGAAAATTTCTCATTGATGTAGTTTATAACTTACTATACCAGAACGCACGATGTATTATATTTTTGAGATTGAAAAATTTCGATAAGTGAATTTAAAATTATAACATAGTTCATTCCTGCCCAAGTGGGACCTCTAATGAACTTTATTTATTCTTGAATTTTCATTCCTTATAGGTGCTAATTTTCACTGAATTCGAGATGGCGATAAGAAGTATTTTAATATTTTTTCAGGCGAATTTTACTTGCCTGAATATAAGTAGTCTAAAATCTTTTATGTGAACGGATTAATTCAGAATTCAAAGTTTACTGATAATCTAAATTATTTCTTCATGAAACTTTTCTTCTTATTATAAAACAATTTCTGCTTCTTTCACAGCCTAATATCCGCGAAAAATTTATTCCGACATAACTGCTTGGCATATGAGCATTGCACCTGCAGCTCACGACATTAATATTCGAGCGCTCATATCTGATGCAAAATTCAGCATCCTTCACGAAATATCATGTGTTAAGAATATTTTACGTAGTAAACAATATACTGAATTACTTGCAGCGCACGGCACCATTCAGCTGGACTCTCACCACCCCGAGGGCATGAAGAAAATCGCTGCGCTCGAATCCCGCAAGACAGCGGATCGCGGACCTGAGGAGGATAAGGTTTATTTAATTTTATTTAGAAATATGATTAAGAGAAATTTAATATGATGTTGTATATTAGGAAACCATATGAAATTCAAATAATGAATCAATCATAATGAAAGATGGAACGATATCACATTCTCTGCTTAGCTCATTGTTGAGAGTAAATCACGTGAAGAAAAAAATGATCGACTGATCAATGTTCTTATCCAAAAAATGATCACCTAAGTACTTATATTATCAGTCTGCTTTAAACGCAAGTTCACAAGGAATTTAAAAGCAAGAAAACGCCAAGCATATTCACCATATCGATATTGAAAACGTATCGGAGTCCAGCTCCATCATCAGTTCGACAATCTAAAACAATAATTTTTAATATCGATATGGTGAATTTGCTTGGCGTTTTCTTTTCCTTTAAATTGCTTATGATCACCTATATCTAAATTTGCGATAGCCAAATCAAGATGCATATTACAAAAATTTTTATTATTGGATATTATAGTATACAAATAAGATATGTTACGAATGAGGAAAAAACGTTAACTTGATAACAATTTTTTTTTGCAGGTGTACGATAGGCCTGTCTTCACCGCCAACCTGGTGGGGCCCGCCCAGCTGATGGAGGGCCAGAGGGCCCATTATGAGTGCCGCGTTGTCCCCATCGGGGACCCCACCATGAAATACGAGTGGTTCTGCAACGGCGTCAACCTCAAGATGGGTCAGCTGCAGTTCTGAACTATACAGGCCTTTGCTTCATTACCAGCTGAATAATGTTCTGTGTCATCTATTGCACATCGAAATACAACTAAACCGAGAAAATTTAGTATTTTGATAAATACCTTGTCCGTTTTCTCAAATATATCAAAGCTTTCACTCTTATTCTAGTTAAATTACCGTTACATTACGATTCCAAGCAGCATAGTAAATAATTTTCCATTTAAAAAACATTCTCGGAGTATAATCCTGATTGGTGACGTATTTTGCCAGATTCGCTGGTGTTTTTTTGGAGTGTAATTTTGATTGGTGATGTTTTTCGCCATGCTCCCAATTTTTTTCGGAATACATTCCTGATTGGTGGCGTATTTTGCCAGGCTCCCGGATGTTTTTTTTTTGGAATACATTCCTGATTGGTGGCGTATTTTGCCAGGTTCCCGGTTCCAGACGAACCACGACTTCGGGTTCGTGACCCTGGACATCCTGCAGGTGATCCCTGAGGACTCCGGCGTGTACATGTGCAAGGCCTACAACGCGGCAGGCGAGGCTGTCAGCTCCATTACCACGAGGGTTATTGGTGAGCTGCCGTAGCCTAATTAAGATATTATTTGCGATATTCTTTGCGATATTCTTTTGTATATTATTTGGGATATTATTAGGATATTTTTTTGGACATTCTTTGGGATAATTTTTGTGATATTATTTGGGATATTATTTGGGATATTGTTTGGGATATTATTTGGGATATTCTGTGGGAGAATCTGTGGGATATTATTTTGGATATTCTGGGGGATATTCTTTGGAATATTTTGTGAGATATTCTTTGGAATATTATTTGCGATATTCCTTCGCTGAGATTAAGCCTTATGAGTTTAACTTCCAGAAAACAAGTTCTCGTACTACCCGGTTTTTTTAATGCTAGCATGATTTAGATTTTGCAAGTTTTTTTTAAATTTTGATTTAGTAGTTAGGAATTTATCATACAAAATGACGGCTTTTTACGAGATCGGACTGAGAACGAAAATGCAGAATTGACATAATGACAATGTAGAATTGACAACAATGAAATAATTAATCTCAATGTAAAATGAAAATTATTCCAATTTGAGTGCAATGATTTTGGATTGGATTTATGTGGTGATGTTGACATGTCACTGACGTGTCCGTATAACGACCAGGTCGTGACAGCATCATCGGTGACGCCGCGCACCCCGAGGGCTGGGAGAAGATTCGTCTGCGGGAGGCGCAGTGGAACCGTGTCCCTCAGGCCCCCGTCACACCCGACGCCGCAGAGCCCCCCATGTTCACCAAGAACCTCGACAGCCACGACAAACTCATGGTCAGGGGATAGAGCGTTGTGTGATCGTATGGAGCCGAGAATAACGAATTAATTATACATATATTTCTATAATCTCTTTAATATTTTCTCTATTAAATCTGTATTATACATTTATTACATTTCTCTATTATTTTCTCTTTAATAGTGTTTCCTATTACTGTCAATAGTCGCCTACTGTGTAGCATTCACCACCTACTTTTTACTTCTTTCTGCCCTTGTACCACCACCAACATAAATTTCTATAATCTACTTTATAGAGCGCAATTTCCTCTTTAATAGCGTTTCCTTTAACTGTCAACAGTTGCCTTATGTGTACCACCACCTAATATTTACTTCTTACTACCCTTGTACTATCATTAACGGTAGTACTACCGTTATTGGTAGTACCCGTTATTGGTAGTACCCGTTATTGGTAGTACCCGTTATTGTAGTACCCGTTATTGGTAGTATTACCGCACTACCACTAACAAGTGTACCGTGCACCACACTGTGCAGGAGGGAGGCTCGGTGCACCTGGAGGCGCAGGTACAGCCGGCCCATGACCCGCACCTCAGCATCGAGTGGTTCAAGAACGCTGCACCTCTCGCAACCGGTCAGTGCGGGGGTCGGGGGTCAGGAGGGCAGGGCGGGGGTCGGGAGAGCAGGGTGGGGGTCGAGAGCAGGGCAGGGGGCGTGTGTCTTAACGGGGGAGGGGGGCAGGATTGTTGGGTGACAAGCCTTGGAATTGATTTTCCGTTGAAGTGATAATTTCAAACGAATAACTTATTTGTGCGTCATTTGCGATTGAAATAAGACCGGGACTATGTTATATCCCGCCCAGTATTCAATCTTCAAAGTTTTTTGTATCGTAAGCGCGTTTTAAGCAAAGTGCCTGGTAAAAAGTATACGGAAATAAGAATGCATAACATTCAACTAAGAAGTTTAATTTTTAACAATTGTTGGCACTAATGTCAAATAATTTGTAAATGCAAATGGCAAGAAACCTGTCTAAATAATGCCTGTCTAAACGACCTGTCTAAATAAGAAACCTGTCTAAATTTAGTCTTCATTCAAGATCATAATTATAAAATGACTACAAAAATTATGTCGATGAAGCAAAAAAAAAAAAAAACCTAATTACTTGATTTCGCTAACGTTAGTCGGTTTCATTTTCTTCCGCAAAAAGAAGCTGATTTTCATTCACATGTCCCCTAAAAAAACCTGGAGTTTTTTTTTATTGTTTGGAAATGCTCCAAAATTTGATAGATTTTATGTTTCGTTCGTGCACAGGCCGAGGAGGCATCGTTGGTTCATATAACATCGAAGGTATTTGTTATCTTATTTTGTTTCTATATGAGGCGAGGGCAGCTGGTTACTATGGTTACTACCGGGCGCTTCTCAAGTGGTATCTTCGACTCGCTCAGAGAATTCGGTTCTAAAATAATATGCATGTTTGTTCAGTATAATTTTCATTAAGCTATCCGGTCAACGATGGTTGGAAATTCATAATTGACATTTTGGAATGGCATATTTGTTTATTGTAATCTTATCTCTTTTAAGGACTAGTTGGGTTCGGATGTGTTGCGGATATCGGAGCTCCGTCTTTCAGGAAAATTTTCAATGTCAATTCACCATTCTTACAAATCAAACCTTTCCTGTGCTACATTTAACATGGAGCAATTGCTTTTTTTGATGGGGGATTAGATTTCTCTGTGTCCAGTAAACTTTTATTACCTCCGCAGGGCTGTTGCATGCTGGTTGATATTCTTTCATAACATTCAAGTGCTTAATTTTTAGTAGTTCTGCATCTCTATACTGAAAAATTTATCTAATGTGCACGATAATTTCAATCGCTTGCAAGGCGATTTTGTTCCGGGATATTACTTCTTCCGCGAAGCATGTCATACGAAAAATATTATGCAATAAAATTATTTTTAACGTAAGAGATAAATGTCAATGCTTATGTATGCTTATGTAAACTAACTGCAGGATTTCAGTCGACCCAATTCTTCTCGGCTCTTTGGTTAAATCTTCTGATCATGTGAAGCAAATCTAATGCAATCATGCATTTTCAGATTCTTTCAAATAAATACTGCACGTAATTTAGAATTGTTTGCTAAATACTATCCAACTAATAACAATTTAAAGTAAAAAGTCAAAAGAGAAGGATTCTGTAGAATTTTGACTTGAATTTAATTGTCATTGAAGATTTGTAATTTTTAACTGAAAATGTGGCGAAACTAAAACCATTACAAAAGTTATTCATTATTTGTTTAGCGGTCAGATAAATAGGAACACACGAACGATTCCGAGACTTCATCGTTTTTCGTACAATCAATAGTCGAGAGTCGTAACGTCCATATATTTATATTATTATTGGGCAAAATTTTATTTATGGTAATAGATAAATTTTATTCTAACAACAGGAACCTAATTTGATTATTTCGATTGGGTTGGATCAGGAGTTCCTGAGCATGTAGACCGCAGATGACCGTGATTATGTCATTTTCCATTGATCATTCTTGCCAGCAATCTTTTCGATCATGCTTGGTAACTACTTCTATCATTACTTAGATCCAAATAAATTATTGATCATTACTTTCTTCTTTCGACCCTTAACCTACGATTCTTTTATCATTCCTTACTTCCACGGTGCTATGAATATTACTGCATCTCTACCATGCAATAATAATTATTTATTCATAATGTGCACCCTCTTCATCACACGTGTGCACGTTCAGGAACGCGTATTCGCAGCACGTTCGACTTCGGTCACGTGACGCTTGACATCAGCGGGCTACGCGAGAGCGACTGTGGCATCTACACGTGCAAGGCTGTCAACCGCGTGGGCGAGGCAGTCTCCACGTGCACGCTTAAAGTCTTCGGTGAGACCACTTATCTACAGGCTATTGTTGTAAACTTGTGCAATATTGTTGGGAACTCGTGCAATATTGTTCTGAACTTGTGCAATATTGTTGGGAACTTGTGCAATATTGTTGGGAACTTGTGCAATATTGTTGGGAACTTGTGCAATATTGTTGGGAACTTGTGCAATATTGTAGGAAACTTGTTCAATATTGATGGAAACTTCCGCAATATTGTTGGAAACTTGTGCAATGTTCAACTGCTGTGCGCCAGTTAAGAAGATCTCGAGAAATTTTGTTGGTTAGAACGAGCAATTTGTACATGCAATCTCCACGCACTCCTGCTAGAAGCTGCTGCAATCCTTACGTGTTCAGAGGGTAGTTTCTATGTTCACAAGAACTATCCATTTGACAAATACTATAAGGATATATCTTTACAGATACGACTTTACGAACTGAAATGTCATACTCATACCTTGAAATATTTCGACATAAATCTGTACTAATCAATGCTGACAAGTTTAGGCTGAAGTACTTAATAGTAGTAGCTGACATGTTTAGGCTGAAATGATACTACTATTAAGGATATTGAATTTTTTCTTGCTTTCCAACTATTTTTTACAATTCTAAACGAGTGTATTATTATGTGTACTTCACTCGTAGCGCGAAAGGTGAACTCGTACAATGTCCTGAACAGACCGCGACTGGCTGCTGGGAGAGAGCGTTCACCCAGACGCCCTGCCAAAGCTGGCACGTCTGGAGGCGCCGAAGGGCTCCATTAAGTCACCCGATGAGCCGCAGTTCGACGTGCCGATGTTCATCACTCACCTCAACAACGTTGAGTGCAACGAGGCCGAGACCGCTCACTTTGAGTGCAGGGTAGAACCCTCGAAAGACCCTACCATGAAAATCGGTTGGTATTTCTGGATTTATACATCAGTAGCCCAGCATTTTTGTTGGTCAATGCTCTTGTTTAAATCATCGACTGTTGTTTGTGTCTATATAAAATTATTTATAATACGTTTGGTTATGTTTATACTTGATCGGTGAATTATTTTATTAGAGCTTGAATCAAATCCGGCACTGCCACTTCAGCTGTAACAAACTATTTCGGGAGACCGTAATTCCAAGCAACTTTGATTTAACACAACCAATGATTGATTTTTCAACAACCACTCGCCTTCACCACCGCACCACAGAATGGTTCATCAACGGCAAGCCGATGCAGGCAGCGTCGCGCTACCACGCCACTTACGACTTCGGTTTCATTGCTCTCGACTGCACGCACTGCTACGCTGAGGACTCCGGCGTGTACATGTGCCGAGCCACGAACTGCAAGGGCTCTGCCACCACCACCGGCACGCTCAAGTGCCTCAGCAAAGCCAACCTTTACTTTGATACCCAGCATCCTCAGGGACAGGCTGGGCTTCAGAAGGTGGGAATGCTTTGGATCCTGTCAAATGTTATCGATGAGGGTTGACCGAAAAATCTTTTTGGTTTCTGAACAATAAGAGGGGTCGTGGCTGTAAAAAACAAGACACATTTTTCTGAAAGAGAAATTACGTGAAGTAATTTTGGTCAGTAACTCGTCTGTAGCTTGTGCTAAAATAATATGTTAATTTATTTGTGCTAAAATATATGTTAATTTATTTTAATTTTAGTGTAAAAATGTTTATGGTGGTGATATGGAGATAATTATGTGATTCTGACCCACCGTAATAACTGTGATACTGTACCGTAATAACTGTTTCATGAGCTAGCTTATTTTAATATTTATATAATATTTCATCATTTTGAATATGGTTTACTCACTTAACTGCATTACTTTGAATCACGTTGAACTTACAGCAATGCATTGAGCTTACAATTTATTGCAAATTTCATCAGATGTGCACAAAAATTAATGATAAAACTTTTCTGAAAGTCCACAAAATTGCGCTTGAGCTTTTCTTTCGTTGTGATCCTTGCGCTGACTTCAGTTAATTTCTTATAAGATGGGTTCACTCTATTCTACTTTGTAATTCATTTCCTTACATTGGATGTAGCATATATATTATGAATAGATTCTATGATTTTAACATGGCAAATTGACAATTCGTATACACTCAAAATATATTAATTGATGTGAAAAAGTTCATTTATAAGAAAATGTCAATTTTTCGCTTCAATTTTCTTTCATCCTCTGAGCTATTTTATATGATCAAAATTTCATTACCCATGTGATTTTCTATCTGAATTATCCGCGCAATTTTCTGCAGGTGGAGGAAGCAGAACGCGCGTTCTGGTCCAAATATCAACGGCAAGTGTCAGAGAAGGAAATCACATACCCGAAGCCAGTATTCATCCGCCCTCTGCAACCAAACTTTGCCATCGTAGAGAACCAACTCCTGCATATGGAGGCCAACGTCGAGCCTAAGAACGACCCTCACCTCCGGGTCGAATGGTTCCTCAATGGCCAAGCTCTTGGCGAGGCGTCGCGTTTCAAGACAAGTTACGACTTCGGTTTGGTTACTCTTGATCTTAAGGACTGTAACGAGAGGGACCAGGGCATCTACACGTGCCGGGCCTACAATAAGGTGATTATTGGTATCTTGAGCTGGATGACTCAAGCAGTAAATCGGTACTATTAAAAATTGAAAAGACCTATTTCTCGTTGGAGTGGATTTTATGATTGATATAATTCTACATTTAGTGCGACAAGTGGTAAAAGCAAATTAGGAGAGTCAATGGGATTAAATCTAGCTTTTGAACGATTTGGCACATGCAATTATTTACGTCAACTTGATATCGTTAAATTCGATTCTATGATTCAGCAAACACATCTTTTTTTCATTGGCTGTGATCAACACTTCAACTAGCTTTTTTTAAAATTATATTGTAGGATTAGGTTTAACAAATAGATTAAACTAGAGAAGTCTGAAAATTTTCGAAAACTTATTTATGAAGTGTTATGTTATGAATCTGTTATGGAATGAATGTATTGCCAGGTGGGCGAAGCGTTCACGACGAGCACCGTTGTGGTGACCACGAAGGACACGCTCATTGAAGGCACCCAACATCCTGCTGGGGAAATGGGACTCGAGGCCATCCTTGTGAGTATCCCTGGGCTAATGTGCTAATTAGAGTAGATGATGACGATGATAATGATGTTGATGTTGATCATGATAATAATGATGACGATGATGATGATGCTGATGATGATAATGATGATGATGATGATGTTGATGATGATGATAATGATGATGTTGATGATATGTAGGGAATAGATGAAATTAATAATTTTTTTATCGAAAATAATAAATAATAATGATAATTTTTCGATGAAATGTAATAATTGATGAAAATAATACTTTTATGCAGAGAATGGAAGAATCTCTGCGACGTCACGACAGAATGATTCCTGACGAGGAAGGTCATCCTCCCGTTTTCACAACTGAGTTCAAGGTGAATTACTATTCTATAGAAGTCATTAGTTTTCAAATTTGCCGAATAAAAAATTGTTGGGTTGTTTCTCACAATTTCTCATTGCAGACTCATTCAGGATTACGTTGATCACATTTCTACGGGATCGTGGCTGGTACTTTTGCTGTGTGTTTATTTATAATCGACATACTTTAAGACCTCTGGCCCGTGTAAGATCTGCATATTTCGTCTACTTGATACTGGATTTGATTTGATGCTCATCTGTTTATAGGAAAAAATCCTTGTTAAATTAAATCACATTAATTTTTTATTAAATATTAGAACTAGTCTTGAAGTGTAACGTTAAATGTATACCTCGCGCAGTCATTGAGCAATATCGAGGAAGGAGAAATCGTTCACTTCGAGGCCATGTTGACGCCCGTGGGCGACCAGACGATGAGGGTTGAGTGGTTCTACAAGGGCGAGGCCCTCAAAGCCTCGAGTCGAGTGCGCACTGTCTACGCTTTCGGCATGGTCGTCCTCGAAATTGTTGGCACCAAGGTGAGGACAGCTGCTGGAGGAAATGCAAAAGAGAACATAGGACACTCGGTTTCTTTAATCTAAAATGAGGTATGGCAAAATTGCTTGAAAGATGTAAAAACTGATATAATTTGAGTTGCAAACGACGAATTTGTTAAAATTATTGTTTATTTCAATTGACCATTCGGAATTTAATCAAATTAGAACATGCTTTTTGGGTATGCTGTGGGTATATTTTTTGAGTCGCGCTTTCATTATTTGGACTCAAAGCAGAGAAAACTCTGCACCGTTGTTTTTATTTTTGTCTTGCCTTAAATTTTGAATAAAATTGTTGGTCATTCAAATTTTCCCAGGTCTCGGATTCTGGCGATTACACATGCAAGGCTCACAACAAATGGGGCAAAGCAGAGTGCTCCCTCAACTTGGAGGTGGTGGATCGTGCTCACGGTCAACCTCCCAAATTTACCACTCACATCCAGAGCCTGGATAATCTACCTGATGGCTCATCGGCTCACTTCGAGTGCACGCTTATTCCGATTGGCGATCCCAATATGAAAGTCGAATGGTTCCATAACGGCGAACCAATTCGCAATGCTACTCGTATCAAGACAGTTTGCGATTTTGGATTTGTTGTTCTGGATATCGCATACTTGCGTGACCATGACACCGGCGAGTGGGTGTGTAAGGCATCCAACAAATACGGCGAAGACTTCACTCGCGCGACCATTAACTATCGCGGCAAGAGTGGCGTTTACACGGATTCTTTGCAGCCGCAGAGCTTGGATAGAATTGCCGAACTTGAAGCCGGCAAGATGAAGGCCAGTGCAGACCTCTCACCTGCTGCAGCTGAGCCTCCTAAGTTTATCACCCACATCTCAAACATTGAACAGCTGGTAGAAGGCCAGAGTGCCCATTTCGAAGCTCGACTGAAGCCCGTCGGTGATCCCAACCTGAATGTCGAGTGGTACAAGGACGGGAAGAAACTGCCTTCGGGTCACCGATACAGGACTTTCCATGATTTCGGTATCGTTATCCTTGACATTCTTTATTGTTATGAGGAAGATTCTGGAGTCTATGAAGCTCGTGCAGTCAACAAACTCGGGGAAGACAAGACCACTGCTACACTAAGATGTGCATCGAAAACTGGACTCATTCTGACTCCTCAAGTTCCACGAGGTATGGAAGGAGGATTGGATAAGATTCAGCACATGGAGGACACTGCCTGGATGAAAAAGGATACAGTAACCGCTGAAAAAGTCGGCATACCTCCAAAGTTCACCGTTCCCCTGGCTAATATTGACAGCTTGAAAGAGGGTGAAAACGCCCACTTCGAAGCCCGTATCGTTCCTACTGACGATCCCCGTCTGAAGGTCGAGTGGTACTGGAACGGTAAGCCCATGAAACATAGCTCAAGAATTCGTCAGTTCTGCGACTTTGGCTTCGTCATCATGGAGCTGTCTCCTGTTTACCCGGAAGACTCAGGTGAGTACATGTGCCGTGCATACAATGATTATGGTGAAGCTGTCACCAAGGCCAATCTGAGCTGCGATGGTAAGAGGTCCATTATTTTGGAATCGCAATTGCCAAAGTCAATGCAACGAGGCATGGAGAAAATTGCTCAACTCGAAGGCTTAATGATGAAATCACCTGACATGCCCACACCATCAGATATTGGACAGCCTCCTCAGTTCATAACCGAGCCTAAGGATCAGAGCATTTCTGAAAATCAGCTTGCTCACTTTGAGTGCCGTCTCTTACCAGTTGGTGATCCCAATTTGAGAGTTGATTGGTTCCATAACGGTAGGCCTCTGGGAGCCGGTACGCGCATCAAGACCATCAATGACTTCGGTTATGTTATTCTGGAAATGTCAGGCTGTTATTCGCGTGACGCAGGCACCTACGTATGTCGGGCAGTCAACAAGCATGGCGATGCATCGGTGCAATGCAAGCTTGACGTCACCAGCCGAGGAGCTATCAACTATGACCCTCAAGCAACATCACAATTCAAAGATTGCACTGAATCTATCCAGAAACTGGAGCAGAGCATGTGGAAAAAAGAAGACCTCAAATTTGACGATGAGAAGGGATCTCCCCCACGTTTTGTTACCAACTTGGAAAACGTGTCCGATATCTTCGAGGGACAGTCTGCTCACTTCGATTGTAGAGTGGAGCCTGTTGGAGATCCAGCAATGAGAATTGAGTGGTTCCACAATGGTATGCCTTTGGCTGCTGGTTCTCGAATGCATATGATGGACGACTTCGGCTTCGTAGTTTTGGACCTCGAATGGACTTTTGCCAGGGATTCTGGAGAATATTTGTGTCGCGCAACCAATAAATATGGGCAGGCAACAACCACTGCTACGCTTCAAGTAAAATCAAAGCACGGTGTTGACATGAACTCTCAGCTGCCCAAAGGCATGACTGCAGAGAAACTGAAAGAACTTGAGCGCGGCCCTCTGACAGAGAGATACGATCCCGACGCAGAACTCACTCCTCCCAAGTTCATCCTTCACATCAAGGACGCTAAACTTGAGGAGGGAGAGAGTGCCTTCTTTGAAGCTCGCGTTGAGCCCCGCAATGACCCCGACTTGCGTGTGGAGTGGTATTTTAATGGCAATCCCCTTCAATCGGGTCACAGATTCCGTACGAGCTTCGAGATGGGGCACGTTACATTTGCTTTGCTGCACACTTATTCAGAGGACTCCGGAGAGTACGTGTGCCGGGCGGTAAACAAACTTGGCCAAGACATCACGAAAGCTACGCTAAAATCAAGAGGTAAGTTTCGATTTCCAAGAATATGATAAATTTGTCATTTATTTTTCCAAAAAGTGTTTTAGAGTTTATTCCATTAAGACACCAAGTTTAATGATTGGAAATATTTATGCATTCAATCTTCTGGCAACCATATTGCTGAAAACCATATGGTTGCCATATTCGCATATGGTTGGGTCATATTCAGCAACCATATTGCTGAAGACTTCTAACTAATTACGATTCCTTGTCTCTCTGCAGCGGCCCAGAGTGTGGTTATGCAGTCCCAAGTTCCGAAGGGAATGAAGAGAATGGATTTTGCAACGCAGATGGAAGAAACTCTGAAGAAGTACTGCAAGGAGGTTTTCCTGACTCAGGAAGATATTTATGAGCCTGAAAAGCGTCAACCTCCGCGGTTTGTGACGCAAATCAAGGATATGTTGGAGTTGCAAGAGATGCAAGAGGCCAAGTTTGAGTGCCAGTTGGCACCTGTTGGAGATCCCAACATGAAAGTAGAATGGTTCTTCAACGGACGCCCACTTCCGTATAGTAAGTTTTCAGTGGCAAGTTTTTAAATTTTTTCGTGTCCGACTTTTTCGCACATGCCATGTTTTAATAAATTTGACCCATTTCGCCCGTTTTTCATAGGTTCGCTTGTATGCATTTTTTATAAGACTCTACTCAGACATGCCAGATTGATGCAATTTTTGCTCATATTAAGTAACGCCACCTGTACGTAAGCACTTACTATTCTGAACACTATTTACTCACCCATTTACTTACCTAAAGTAAATAAATAGGTAAGTAACCCATTTAACTAGTGTCTAATTGAGCGAAAACTTATCATGCACGAAAATTAAACACCAATGACGCACATCAAGATTCTCGTGCAGCCAAAGTCATGGGCCAAGTCTAGGGTGTAATTTCTGTTTGCTGCTATCACGCAACTTCCTCGACGTATTGTGTACCTTCAATCACAAGAAATTCGTAGTGCAGATTATGAACTGGGAATATTTATTAGTAATTCGTTATTCCTTCGTAATTTGCCAATGGTATTTTTTGCAGAGAACCGCTTCACGCCTATTTACGACTTCGGGTACGTAGCCATGGTCATGGGTTGGGTGTTCGCTGAAGACTCGGGAGAATATCTGTGCCGAGCAACCAACCTGTACGGCATGGACGAGACGAGGGCCGTCATCAAGAGCACCTCGAGACCCGGAGTCATCTACGAATCCCAGTTACCCAAGTGCATGCACTCCCTTGAGAAGATCCGCGAACTTGAATCTTCATGGCAGATGTCAGTTATCACTTTTGCTGACTGTGGAAACACTGTTGATTATTATCACATCAGCGTAGTTGCTCTTTATAAGCCCTCTAATGAAAAAATTAACATATATAAAAATTTCTGTAAACAAGTTATACATTAATTCTGATTGCAATAAATTTGTAAGGTATTCCATACTTCTATGATAATGAATTTATTCCCTTGCTCTGTCAAGCAGTCACGTGAAGTTTCCCCCGATGTGGGACCTTGCGTGGGAATGGGGCTTGATATTTCACGACGTTCGGTCTGTTCACCTAGTGAAAACTATGTGTATCTGATTTCATACTGAACTAATTCTTGTACAGAGTACAAAAATGTCTCTAATCCTACGCAGGCACCCCGAGAAGTTCATCGAGGAGGAGAAGGTGCGCACCAAGCCTGAGATCCTGCGGCCTCCCGTGTCCCTGGCGGTCCAGGAGGGCGAGTGGGCGAGATTCAGCGTTCGCATCTCCGGCTACCCCAAACCCAGGGTCATGTGGATAGTAAACGGCTCCACCGCCATGAGTGTTAGTTAATTACCATTTATATTTGTGAAAATATTTACTATGCTTAAATAGTATCTGTCATTTCTTAAGGATGGGATATTTTATAGTTTTGTGTGGAATCCTTTAAATTTCGAACCTTTACTAATTTTTATGCTCACAAAGAAATTATTTTCCAAGCTATTGGAAACATTGAAATCATTTACGGTTTAATTCCATCATTTTATTACTGATATTATTCACCTTATCGAGTTTTTACTTACCTATCTAATTTCTATAAGAAGCCGGCGTCGAATAGTTCCTAACGTCTCTGAATTACGAGTGTTCCTTTATAATGAGGCTAAAAACTAATGATCTTTGGAATTAATTGTACCGTTGCCTGCCCAGGGCAATCGTTTCAAGGTTTGGTATGACGGGATGTTCCACCTGGACATGCCTAAGACTCGCCAGTACGACGACGGCAAAGTTGAAGTGATCGCAAGGAACGCTCTAGGCGAGGCATACGCTTCCTGTGAGCTTAAAGTCACTCCCCGCCAAGACGACTACCGCGCCGTGCTTAAGAACTCTCCTAAGCGTGAGTTTATTTCCTTAAACCTGTACACTTAAGATCAATTAGTGCTTAGGTAGGGAAAATATAATGTATTAATAAATGCACACGAATGCATAGACGGTTAATGGGCGAAAAACCTATTACTTTAGGAGTTACGGGGGATTTGGCTGTAGGGCTGTTCATTTAACTTCTGCAATCGTTCACGTTTCTTGGAAGAAGAGAAAAATCGGGTTCATAAAAATTAGGATTGGGAAGCATCATCTTTTCACCTGTCCATTTCACCGATTCTTCATCATTTATCCATCGTGTATTCATTCACGAACTGCAAGGCCGCGAGTCTCTTGGTTGAGATTTGTGTTAAAGTTTTTGTTGATGGTCAATGGGATCAAGGTTACAATCTCACAGCGGCAACCAGCGTCCTTCCTCGGCCAACTTCTAACTCTACACCTGATCATCATGACAAATGCTAAATGTTTGCGAATAAAAATATCCATAATTAAAACTTGAAAACTCAGTATTTCTGCTAGATATCTTTCAATCATCGAGGGAATTTCCCTCGTTTCCATTTAAGATTTCTGCATTGTCTTCTTTCCAATCGAGGAGTGTAATTATTTTGCTTCGAAAGAGAAGTGGGATTGGTAAGTCTTACGAGGTAAGGAGCGAGTTCACGAAACCTGCAATGATTAATTAGGAAACAGTTTGGTCTGTGATCGCTGTTAGTGCCATGTGGAACCTTTGATTTTTGCTAAATGGATGATTTGAGAGCGTTTAAATCTAACCAAACTTCTAATTACTCCTTAAATAGAACATGTATAAATTTCACTTTTTATCTTCCTTCTTTTCTTCTCCCTTCCATCTTCCTGCAAAATCATTATCATCTGTTTCGGAAAGGATAGTTTGAGAAGGAGTTAAGAAGAGACCTATTCTCCCTCCCATGTTGTGGCCCTCCTGTTAACTTATTTTGCCACCCTGTCGTTTGCTCGTCCCTGATGTCTTTGTTTTTTTAAAAGAACCGCATCCTTGTCTTGTCGATAGAGAAAAATTTTCCTACATCGATGATATGTTTAGTACAAATTACTTTCTTTCGTACATAATATGTAATAAGAAAATTCCCAGCACTATCAAAGAATCACCATCAAAATCGGTTTATCGAAGTGCCTAAGGCAGTTTCTTATTTTTTGTTCACCAAAAACTTTACTGGACCACATGGTTCCTCTTCCATGATCCTAGTTTTATTAGGCGTAGATTTATCAATGACCTTAACAGTTTGAAAAAGAGTTAGTTATTAGTTATTTCCATCCCCCAATTAATCGATATCGATAACAATGTATCAAAATTAAATGAATGACTGGACTCCGTGCTTTTTATTTTAATGAATGCAATTGGGAGTTGTGAAGTTTGGTATGGATAATTATGGTAGGGCGGGTATTAATGATTTAATTTGTTCATAGGTTTATTTACACAAGAGTAATAAAAAATAATTTTTTTTTTAATTTCAAGCACTTTCTATCTACTGACATTTTTCGTTCCGATCGTTATTATAAATTGTATTGAAATCTGAAACCTGATCAAAGATAGATTGTCTTTGCCAAGCTTTTTACGTCAATTGTATGTGATCTGGAACACGTTACCTGTACGCTATTGCTCTAGTTAGGCCAAATAAGATGCAATTAAAAGCAGGAGAAATTATATCATTAATTTGAGCTCACCATTAATTGAGAGAATTCATTTGGACAAATTAAGCTTTCAGCATAAAACTATTCGTTTTAGGGCATATTTCGGGATCTTGTTTTTTTTAATTCATTATTTACTCATATCGCTACTTAAAATATTTATCATACCTTCATTTATCGGGATAAATCAGTGGATATGTTGACCGAATATGGGTTTGAATCTCATCAACAATTGGCTCTGCTTCTGCCCTCCATTGTCCACGTATCACATTGTGCTCCTTTATCATGTTATTATATTTCCTCACGCAGAAAATTTGAGACTCCAGTCAATGTTAGATAAATTCTACATATTTGCTCATGCAGTGCTGTCTAAATTCAATTCAAAACTAAGGAGCCTGATGGCTAATATGCAAATCATCTTATACGCTGTTGAGCATTCACACCGCCACGTTTGGAATTCATTTGATCCCATCAAGTATTTGTACCAGACTTTATTCTTCAACACCTTGTCTGTAATCCTCATTCAGTCCACGATTTAATTCATCCTTTGTGCACGTTCATCACGAATTAGATCTTTATATACCATCTGTGCTATTCGTCTACCATGAAGCATTATTTTTAACCTTGAGTGTCAGTTTTTGCATGTATACGAAGCCTTTTTTTTTAAATCTATATTAAATACTAACGAATACCTCCATGATATAATTTGTTGAAACGTTCGTGTGCACCGTAGCGTGGTATGACTATGACCTCAAGGGCTACCAAGAAGACCGCCAAACTCACGAACTTGATCGCGTTCTCGAGGAACGCGTGGACAGCAAGCACTCCATCTTGCACGAGTCCAAGTTCGGTGACTACATGGCTAAGCCCATCTTCAAGGAGCCGCAAGAAACCGAATGGCAAAAACTGGCTCGTGAAAAAGCTTCGTCTGGCGAAAAAATTAAAGAGGTTCGTTCTCCTGGGGTGATAAAAATGTGGATGATTTTTTTTCGATGTTTTATCATAACTCCTTGAAGTAACCATTTTCAAGTATTTTTCAATTGAGGATGTTTCATACAATGTTTAATACTTGAAAAGGTTTATCCAATGTACCAGTTGAAGTAACACAATAGGAGTTTAAGACGTACGCTACTCTCTAATTACGATTAGATAAGAAAAGTTTTCGACTTATTGGAATTAATTTACTTTTTTATTTTTTTCACGAATCTATAAAGTCTAATGAAATTTATAAAACATCTCGATGTTACGAATGCTTCAATTTGGTCGATTAATTAACTGTAATTTTATCGAAACATCGAATTCGACCGTAATCCGCTTACTAAAAATACATTTATGATTAAGGACTGACTTGTGTTCTTGCACTGTGGAAGATCATTGCACTGTGGGAGATCATTGCACTGTGGGAGATCATTGCACTGTGGAAGATCATTGCACTGTAGGAGATCATTGCACTACAGAAGATCATTGCACTGTGGGAGATCATTGCACTGTGGAAGATCATTGCACTGTGGAAGATCATTGCACTGTAGAAGATCATTGCACTGTAGGAGATCATTGCACTGTGTGAGATCATTGCACTGTGGGAGATCATTGCACTGTGGAAGATCATTGCACTGTAGGAGATCATTGCACTGTAGGAGATCATTGCACTGTGGGAGATCATTGCACTGTGGGAGATCATTGCACTGTGGAAAATCATTGCACTGTGGAAGATCAGGTCATGAGAGTACATGTTATTTCCTCGCAGCTGGAGTACGACCAGCGGCTCAAGGCGCGCAGGAAGGACGTCAAGTTCGCGTCGCCCATCGAGCACGCGTCGCAGAAATCTCTTGCGCGGGGCATGGCTTCCCGCTACGAGGAGCAGTTGTGAGTCTTACTTTACTTATTGTTATTGTTGTGAGGAAGTCGTGTCGCTTTAATTATTGTTAATGATGCGACGAAGTAGTGTCGTTTTAATTATTGTTAATGAAGTGATGAAGTCGTGTCGCTTTGTTGTTATGGATGTGACGAAGTCATAAGTGTCTCCTCAATGATTGTTATTGGTTCTTGGCGGTTGTGGGTGTCTCTTAATTTCTTTTTCGGAGTTTTTCACGGTGTTCTCCATCAGTGTGCGGGCGATGCGTTTCCATGACAAGCGTTAGGAACGAATTTGGAAAGTCGTTATGAACGTATCACTATCATGACAGCCGTTGTGACGTACCATCACAAGCGTACTGGTGTGTTGTAACATTCATCACGATTTCCTCAAATCATAAAATGTTTCACTCATTGCTTGAATTTTAGTTCCATTATAAATTCCTTATAAATGAACAATAACGAAGCCGGCAGAAAAACAGTAAGTTGTTGAAATTTCTTGATCGTTTTGCTGTTGAGGTTGAAACCTCGCTGTTTCAAACATTTATTTTTTCCTCTTTATTTCGATGATATTAGTGTTGTGTTACTATTGTTTTTCAGATATTTCTCCTATTTACATTGAACTGTAATTAATCTTTTTATCACGGCCTATTTTTAATATTAAAGAAACATTATTGTTGCTGTTTTCTACTATCCAAGTTTTAGAGCGTAATCATTAATTTTTTTTCAAATAAATTGCCAAATATTTGGGCAATTTTTCATCTAAATTGTATTATTTTTAGCCCACATTCCTCCTACAAATTTCACTTTGTAGAATAAGTTTTGAGAATAAAATCCCGTTTATTCTAATACTCGAGTCTACAAATTTAAACTATTACATAGTTGTAATCAATGAATGAACATATCTTCTTTTTCCAGAAAATTTTGTTTATGTTTTGCAATTACGATTTATTTAGAAGTAAATTTTATGTCTCTGTGACAACAAAGACATAAAATCAGTTTACCTCTCAATCGAGAGGTAAACTGATTCGAAATATAATTGAAAGAAAACGAATGGAAGCTGCTGGTTTTTTAACATATAACTCGACCAGTCTTTTTTTTAGGCATGAGTGAAAAGATTGTTTTTGGAAGAGGAGGAATTTTGCCGTTGCAAAATAGGATTTTTGTTCTAGAAGAGGAAATTTTTCGATTTTCCAAACATTTAAAACCAAGGCATTTCCTGCGTTATTACTACAAGATCTTCTTTAAACTATCAGTAGTTTGACCCTATTTATGTTCATTATAAATTGATTTTGCTCTTTTCATTACTAAATTGACAAAATTTCATTTTAATTGGATATTTCACGCCCATCTTGTTCATTCTTTATTATTTAGTTGAATTAATTTTCTTTGTGTACCTACTTGTTTCTTTGCTTTCATTTATTGATTTTCATCGAGCTTGATCCTTTGAAGGAGAGGACTGAAGTATGCACCTGTTGCAGTTCTTCAATTATTTGATTTTGAGTTTATTTCAATTTTGCAATTTGAGTTTTCATTGATGATTCACAAGTTCAGGACTAAATTAAGCACTTCCTGAAGCATCAGCACAATGTTCATCTCTTGTTAGCTCAGTAGGAACTGTCTCGTTCGATGCTTGCCTGAGTTTACCTGTCTCGTAAAACTCGATCATATATTTTTTAGAACAAAGTGTCTTAATAGTAACGGTAATGGGAAAATTTTGAGCAGGCATATTGGTATTGGCTGTGAAAAACAGTGATCAGTTCTTTCCTTCAAGTGATGATGGCTATTTATTGATTTAGTATGATTTGCAATGCAAGTGTGTGCTTTAGATGTGCCCATGAGTTTCGTTTGTTGTGTCCCCAGCGAAAGCGAAAACACAGTCCAGCAGCAGCAGGGACAGACCACTCCCTTCGGTACCCCCATCTTTACCCGCAAGAACAGGTAAAGTTTTAACCTGTGTTCTGGTGTAACAAGTTATCATGATTGGTCTCCGTATACTTGAGATGCGGTATCATTGTTGAGATGATCATTGAGAAGCGGATGATCAACTTCCGTTTTCCAGTGGTGGGTACAGTCTGCTAATCCGCTTACCGTTAATTAGCGAAGCTAACTTTTTCCTTAGCCGATAGGCCACACTGATGGCTGACTACATCAACATATAGGATGGCTCACTACGGCTAAGGAAAAAGTTAGCTACGCTAATTAGCGTTAGCGGATTAGCGGACTGTGCCCACCACTTAGTTTTTTAACTCAGCCGGCACGTCTGCATGTGATTGTTCGGTTTGCCTTGCAACTTGCAGGGCCATTGCCCCATTGTGTCACTTTCAAACGGAGAATGATTTTTATCTGTTTTCATCTGTTATATTTGCTGGATGAATAATCTATTTCATTTATTTATTGCTTGACCGCATATGGATTGATTTAGACTTGCATCAGCGCTTAAGAATATTTCTGCATTTAATTCGCATGAATTTTGAATTAGAAGATCAACTAGGGCATTTTATTTGTTGCATTCCTTGCGATCTAAATCCATTGGTTGAAAGTTTACTCTCAGCTGCTATAGTGAAAGCATAATTACAAAAGCGAAAACTTGAAACTTGGAACCATACAAACTGAGTTGCCATCGTTAACCGATGCAGACTCAATTTCTAAAGGAATTTTTGCTCTCATGGGAAAAAGTTGTCTAATAACGTATGTCCGTGTGATGTTTCTGACGCCCAGCGCACTGTCAAGTTATACTTATACCGAATGCATAGTCCGCGAGGTTCCGGGGCGCAGCGAGAGAAAATTGTTGTCCTAGATTGAGCGAAGCAAGTTGGCATTTCTAACGTCAAAAGACTCAATTTCAAACATATTGCATTCCGTCTTTACAAACTCGTTTACAAGATTTCAGTAGGTACGTATTTTGGGCTCATTATTCCAGTTTAAGATCAAGCAAAATTCAAAACAAAAAATTTTGAATCGTCAAAAGTTTGCTAGCAACAATGCTTGGAAAGTTACGCAATTTTTTCTTGTTACAAACTTCTTCTAAAACGTAAACTTCCTCTTCTGAACGAACTTCATATAAATAATTTCCTGAAGTTGTGGCCGAAGGAAATTGGCTACAATACACAGGATGCAATTTATTAACCTTTTGCCGATGTCGCAAACATTTTGCTATCATAGTGCGTACTTAATCAGCTAATTCCATATAATTCCTCGCTCATGCACATTGTGTTCAAGAATTTCCTTCGATGTCGCCCCCAGAGTTGACCAGGACCAGAAGAGCAGCGTCAGCATCCAGGAGAGCAGAGAAGCGGCAGCTCGCCGTGCGCAGCAGCGTGCTGATCAGCTGCGGCAGGAAGCCATCCTTCAGGAGGAGCGTCGTAGGCAGGAGCTGTTGATTCAGCAGCAACAGCAGCAGGAGTTCCTCAAGCAGAAGGAGGAGGAGCAGAAGGTGGTTGAAGCGGCACGCGTTCGACTTCCCACCGAAGCTTCTGAATCCACAGTCCACGGCAAAGAGGTCTGGTTTGTCAAGAAGAGAAATGCGTATCAATATGTTTATAACATATGCTGCTACGTAATTAAGGCTTTAGACTAGAGAGTTCATGAAAAAAGTTTATTATTTTGCTTCCTAAAGCATTCGTATTCAGGTACCGTCCTCCTGAGAAATTTATTTTTTTGCTTCAATAATTTACAGTCGATTTTAAACATTGATGATTGATATTTGCATGAAAAATATGAATTTGTGTACGAGAATAGTGTTCCCTGGACAATTCAGGGGGATTATTGCAATTTTGTAAATGATTTTGTGTTCGTGTATTCAGATTCACACTGCAGTGCAGAAACAAACTCAGAAAGAGATTCAAGGAGACATGGAAATACACAGAAAAATCACAGCCACTGAGAGGACTGAGGTAGAGCACAAAGCCAAAACTACAGAACGTATGGTGGAAGGCAACGTGGCTCCAGCTAAGCCGCCTTTCTTCACCAAGAAAATCCAGCCTTGCCGCGCTTTCGAGAATGAAAGCGCTAGGTTTGAAGTCGAGTTCGAGGGCGATCCTCGTCCCACTGTGCAATGGTACAGGGAAGATTTCCCAATCCAGAGTTCGGCGGACTTCCAAGTTCATACTTTTGGAGACAAAAGCATTTTGGTAGTGCGTGAAGTGTTTATGGAAGACTCTGGTATCTTCGCTGCAGTTGCTGAAAACCGCGGAGGTCGAGCCAAATGTTCCGCTAACTTGGTTGTGGAAGAGCGACCCCAAAGCCGCGCTGGAAAAATTCCACCAAGTTTCACGAAGACAATTCAAGACGTGCGGGAAAAGCCTGGAAGTTTGGTTCGCCTCGATGCCAAGGTTAGCGGGACGCAACCCATTGACATTTTCTGGCTAAAGGATGGCCAAAAAGTGTTACAAGATGAACGCTTCAAGATGCTTTTCGAGGACAACACCTACACTCTTATGCTACTTGAGGCAACGGTCGAGGACAGCGGTTCGTACGAATGTGTGGCTCTGAACAAAGCTGGAGAAGCTCGTTGTTCAGCTGAAGTTAAAATTTCAGGCCCCCAGCCCAAAACATCGGCCCCGACACCTGCTGAAGGGGTAGTGCAAGCCCCTCAAATCATCGAAAAAATAAAGGGACAAATTGTCCAAGAGGGTCAGCCAGCCACCTTCTCTTGCACTATCAACGCCTCTCCAGGTAACATTTTAAAACTAATACCTTACAATGCTTTGAACATTAAAAAAGGTGTAATCCGTAATGAAAGTGACTTAATTTGTATGATAGATAGCCATGGGAAGTAACCTGGGTCATATGCATAATACTATCAAGTGTTGGTGAAAAATAAATTATGGTGAAAATTATGCCACCATGATATGAGCTTATTAACCCGATCTTTTAAATTTGTCAGCTCCCAAAATTGAGTGGTACAAGGCTGGCAAGGCGATCAAGCAGAGCAAGTTCTTCAAGATGTCGGCTGAAGGCAACACGTTCATCCTGCGCATCACAGAAGCCTTCCCTGAGGACGAGGGAGTCTACTCCTGCGTCGCCTCCAACTCTGCTGGCAAGGTTGGTTATTGTGAGGGAAGGAGGTTATGGTGAGGGAAGTTGGTTGGTGAGGGAAGGAGGGGTTTTTGAGGGCAGGTGGTTATTGTGAGGAAAGGAGGTTATTGTGAGGAAAGTAGGTTATTGTAAGGGAAGTAGGTTATTGTGAGTGAAGTTGGTGGTTATGAGTGAAGTTGGTGGTTATGAGTGAAGTTGGTGGTTGTGAGGGAAGTTGATTATACTGAGAGAAGTTGGGTATTGTGAAGGAAGTGTTTGACTGTCGTACGGTTTACTTTGTAATTAGTTTGTATTGTTTTATCGGATTTCACTTACTGTTTTTTCATTAATGATAACAAACAATTCGTATATTTTTTCTGATTTCGAGTAATGTTTATGTGATTTCATGTTGAATTCGAAAAATAAGTGATTTATTGTGTAATTTTACGAAAGTCGTTCATGATTTTACCTCGGCTTCTGGCGATGTTACTTTCGGCTGGTAGAATTATGGCCATATAGTACTGCCGACGTGGACTTGATTCTATTTACAGCGATCTTTGGCTGAATTCCGTTACAGGTCCTTAACCATGATACGATGCAGGGTATTGCTTTGCTAAAGCAGAGTTTTATCAATCAATCAAATCAGAGTTAACAAGTAAATGTAAATAATAACAAACAAGTAATAGTAAATACAAGTGTACTACCGACACATGCATATGAATGTCTGTTCTAGCGCCAAAAATATTCAGTCTCTTAAGCATTGACAACGCCGTCAATCTTGACAGAAATTAGAGCTCGATTGTCTTGGCTCCTTAGCAACGTGTTCATATCTTCTAGAATCGCTGCTGGATTTGTTTTATATTTTGTATCGTAAAATTAGGGAACATCAAACTTATTTGGACTAAGTTGGTTGGACTAAACTTGATTGAGAAAATCTAAAATCAAAAATCTATTTCTCTTTGGCTTTCGCGACAATTTTAATTTTGCATTGTTAAATCAAGAATCTGTTTCTCTTTGGCTTTCGCGATAATCTTAATTTTGTATTGCCTTTTTTGCATCCTTAGGTGAAGCTCGAAGCACCTCTGCAAGTGAACCGCCCCCATCAGAAGGAGCAGGCCCCTACCCTCACGCCCCTCAGGAGCGTCACGTGTATAGAGGGCACCGGCCTCCGGCTGGAGACTTCCGTTACTGGGCACCCGGCGCCTAAAGTTCAGTGGTACCGGGAAGGAGCCCTCATTCCTCACTCCAGAGACTTCGAGGTGAGTCATCTTTAAATTAATAATTCTAAATTCTTTATTTTCTTATCTATATTGGCAGGGCATCCTTGTCATCTCTTTAGATGTCTCTCTTTTAATCTTCTGTAATAGTTCTTCTTTCAAACTGTCGATCAAGAAATCATAATTTTCAATTAAATTTCTATTTTGACAGTTATGTCCGTTCTTTTATACCTCTTACTACGGAACGCCTAACCTCGTGTACTTTCTGGTTGGTGCACATCTTAAGCTCCAACAAATTTCTTCTTCCATGCTTCTTATCATTCATAATATTTCATTCCAATTTTCCAATATTATTATTTCCTAGTTCTCATGCCTCATTTTTATTTTTGGATGATCATTTTATGTGTGTTTTCTTGGATTTATGGTATTTTAATGAGCGGTGTGCTACGCGGGCATAATATCCTCAACCGGAACCTAGTTAGTTATTGCCTTGGGTTCAACTTGAATTTGCATTGATTTAAATTGTTTCATCGAACAAACGTAGCTAATTTTTTTAAGGATAATTTAGAATATTGTACTCGAGTTCTTGCCCAATACAATACATACATTTCGATTCAATATTTTTTCGATTCGGGCGTGTATGACAGTTACTTCTTTGATTGTATCCGTTCATTATTATTACTCGTTTTTCATTTTGTATTCACGCATAAAAAATCAATCGTGCATTCATACTTTTTTCTAATCTAAAGTTTAATAAGCTTTGTGCTTAGAACAATGTTTATCCCCATCTTTTCTATGCTCATGTTGGGCATTGCTCAACATTGGAAGTAGTTTTTTCTCGTGTTTAACATTCCTATTTAAATTGGCAACTACAAATGTTGTTTCGTGCCCACCTTTTTTTTAACGAGTATATTTAAAACTCAACCTTGACTCAAAAACTCGTTCTTTGCACACGTTTTTCCAATAAGTATATTGAATATTCATCTCCTGGTACATAATCTAATTAACCAATCAATATGTTTTACGTGTGGTGGTAGACTTGCCTTTACTGGCGTCCTGCCAACTTCTAATCTCGCTTATCGGCCAAACAGAGGCGGCCGCGCATTGCCCGGCTTTGTACAACCTGCGCTCACTTCAAACAATGCGCCGCTGAATATCAGAGTGCCAATGTGATGCTAATTAATTTATTTTGCTACTGTCGCTCGTGTGTGCAAATTAATGTTGTATTTTTTTACTTTCGTTACTGCTTTCTTAAAAATCCTACGCAGGGATGGATTTAGATCTGTTTAGATATAATTTATTCATTTTATTATTATTGTTGGATTAGAATTCATTGTTGAAATTTGCGTTTTTTCAGTGTTTTTATTTAGTGTTCATTATCGCTATTTTCATTTGCGATACGTGTTGTGTCCGGACGATAGTATTCACCGATCCATTTCTACCTTGTTGAAGAAATTGTGTCAATGGTACATCGTGTCAATACGGTTTCGACGTTTTCATTATTAATGACTTTTAAACAATATTCATGATAATACCTAGCATCGCGAAGGTTTATCATGAGTCATATTCTTTCTGTAATAATTTTTTATTCATATCATTTCTATTTCCTCTGTAAATCAGACAACGGAGCAATAATTATTCTTGTAGTTTATATCTTTGTTTTCCTTATGATTCTATTGAATACGGTAAAAAAATGTCACATTTAAGCTTAAATATTACTTAGTTCACCCGGCGGACGTGGAAGGCAGTGCGCGGCGAGATCACAAATCGCTGCATAGTGTATTTGTAATCCTTATTGTATTATGATGCTTTGAACGTAATTTCATTTACTAGTGTTAAGTTGTAACTATTTTATTATGATAATTTATGCGTTATTTCCTTCACAAGATTAGCATGGAAAGCAGCGTGGCAAGATCAGATATCCCTTTAGAGTTGTATTCAATAACCATTATATGGTAATAATTTGTTCTTAAACTCGCTGTCCAGATGAGCATGGAAGGAATCGTTGCCGTGCTGGACATCAAAGTGACGTACCCTGAAGACAGCGGTACGTTCACATGTCGCGCCACCAACGCTGCTGGTCAAGCAGAAACGTCGGCTGTCATCACCGTCCAAAGTAAGGACCAGTAGCCGCCTTAATTGTCTTTCTTGAGAGCCTTAAAGGAAGTCATTTGTGGGGCTAACCTATGCATTAAAAATTTAAATGGTGCGATGTGGCCTTGTATCATCGGGAAGTGGATGATGGCTTGCCAACAAAATGGGAATTGTTCGTATTTTTCAAAACTGTTTTCCACCAAAACAGCCAGACAAATTTTAAATTATTATTTGCTTCTCGGGCCAAAATAGAAAATTTTTATGATAGAAAAGTTAGGATTTGAGTTATTCTACCATTCAGGCTGTCTGGTTCATTGGGTTCTTGCTGATGTTATTTAGAGCGAGAGGTTTTATCACACTGCGACTCTCTCGCGGGCGTCTTGCAACGATGCAATCAAAAAAGGATTTTACCGGGGCTATATTTCTATTGTTCTTAATTTTGGTAGTTAACCCACCTACTGTGCAATAATATTGCTAAATAAAAATTGCATTTTGCTCGATATTGGATAATTTTCAATCTTCTTGTCGGGATCTTTTCGCTGTGCCAAATGTATTCTCTTCGATTTGGGTTTAATAATCGGTTGTAGAATGGTTGAGGTTATAACCACGCGTCTCACTTCAATTATACAGAAATTCTCCCCTGCATGTAATGGAAGTGATTACTGGCAGATCACAATTCTGTTTTATCCATGGGAGAATTTCGTATGTCATTTTTTCTGTGTTGTACCAATTGTAATTCTATATTCAATCTGGGGCGAAAAAAGAATTGGCCATTGTGTCGATTTAGTTGAGTATTGCGTGGTTCTGGCGAAACAGGTGCACGTTATTCAGCTACAACATCTTAGTTTTTATTTTACTTTCTTGAGTATTGGTGTATTATGCATCTCTCGTTTTCGAATTTTACCTACTTTCTGTGGGTTTCTTATATGCTTTAGTTATGTAGCTGCCTATGGAGTGTAGAAGAATACCTAAATACCGGCTATCATTTTAACTACAGCAACAAAAAGTTTCCTAGAAATTTCAGCACGTTTCTTCGAATGATAAAATAGTGTCAAGGCTTGTAAGCCGTTTTTAGCCGACATTATGCTTCAACCTTCAAGCTGTTCTGATAAACGTGCTGTTTGCATCGCCTTCAGATGCCGTTCTTCTAAAGCACCTCATGGGCACGGATGCATAACTTGTTAATTACTTAAGAATTATTGTTTATATTTAAGATGAGTGATGCTTGAAGCTCAAATCCCCTTGCGGTAGTAGCCTCTTTGATTAGTTTATATTTTTATGGGTCTGTATTTTTGTGACTGTGTATGTGTGGATCATCGCCTCGTGTAGAGAAAGTTCGTTCGTTATCATCCATCGGTCCGTTTGTTGGTGCTTACGTACCAAAAATTATAAATGTATAACTATGCTTACGGCCTAAATAAATCATACCCAAGCATTTATCTATCTAGTATCAATCACAACTTCAGTGGAAACGTCAGCGTCTAACTATATGTTACTGGTTCATCTGATCTGCATTCACGACTTGAGTGGAAACGATTGAATGCGTTTCTACAAGTCGAGTGTCGATTTATAATTATTCAGCTCGTGATTTCCTTCCAATAAAATTTATTCCCAGTGATCTCATAGAACAGTTAGAATATCATAATTAACAACAGGTCGACTGATTAATTCGTAAATGATCGTTTCGGTTTCTTTCGAAATAGACCGCCACCAATACGTGTTTGCTTCTTAGCTTGAAGAACAATTCAGAGCTCATACACCTCGAATACGACAGGCAATCAGCGGATGACACTGCCTCGCGCTAGTGACTAAGATATTTTTACTGCCTCTGACCCGCAGGGAAATGACGCAGGGAAAGCTAGTATGAGTAGGAGGTTCGCATGAGGGAGCGTGAGTCTAGTAGACAGGCTCACGAACGCCAGATGGTGTGAGTTATATTAAGGGCCCCACAGACGCTTGCTCACCTCCCGCTCACCCAAACAAACCAACATGAGGAAGAACCTAAGGCCATGCTTAATCTGGGGAGAACCTAAGGCCAGGCTTTCTTCCTGATTCATACCCACCGAACATCAAAAATAAACCAATGAGCAGTAAGCGCGTCGAGTATTACTGATAGTCAATACGTGATAGTCAATAGTGACATTTCATTAAAAGTTTCATAGAAAATTTGTGTTAATTTTCATAGCGAGACTCCAACCTGTCTAACAAAACATTGAACTTGTCGTGAAGTTCGCGCTGCTTCATACAGTACGTTCAGTGCTCTGTTGCAATTCAAAAAGCGCAATAAAGAAATGCCATGAACTGTTATACAAATCAACACTGAAGGTTTAAAGCCTTGTTCAACACTTGGCTGCTCATCAAACAAAAGCTTGGGCGCTTAACCGTTCTTACTCTCCCTGTCTTCGCTAAAAAATTAATGTTATTGTCACACTGGCACGCTGTGTGTTTTTTGATCCAAAGAGACCGTAAATTTCTAGAAAAAGTGTGTGATTAAGAACGGAAATTGCTTCAAGCTGTGATGGCAGAGCACAATTCACTGCCTGCATCCTAGAACGTGCGTAGCTCCTCGATGACGTGTAGGCATTTCGTGGCAGAATTTATCTTTTTTCAGTAACTTTTCAACCTTTTAACGACCTCCATAAATCTGACTTTCGTTATTATTGCATACCGTTTAGAACACAGCCTCGACAAGATTTGGCGCGATTAAAGCTAGAAAATGAGTTGCCGAGCGAGTCGGCAACACTGAACCGAAGTCGAACTAAGAAAGAACAGTAAAAAGTCTTGGCAGCTCCGCAATGCCGAGCTTACTCTGCGCCTGACCGACAGCGGCAGCTCTCAACAACTGTGATAACCTCAAAGGCCTGTGCCAATAGCAGATAAAAAGGAACTGTTTCAATTAAAATACTCCGTGAGACGAACTAATTCCTTTGGCATCGCGCGATGTAAAAGTTTGTTTCTTCTGCCTGGCAAGTTCTCACTTGGAGTCCAAGTTCTGTCACTCTTTGCCGTAATTTTGATGAAATGGCCTTTAGTGTAGGTAGTGAATGAAACAAACTATTAACAACTGTCCAGACGTTTGGCGTTGCGTAGTCTCATTGGTTTCCTAAATTCATGTCGACGATCGCTATTCTACAAATCCTTTCTTAACCCTGAGGATGAAAAACAATAGAAGTTACATAAATTTTTATTCTGTATACTCAAACAAAGATTGAAAAATTAAAGCAAAATCTCAAACATACAGTGACAAAATTCCGGAGGTCATTAATTTAATATCAGATACTCATGAACCTCATCGTCAATACATAGAAAATTGATAGGCGACAGAAATTATTATCTTCTTTGGTTAAACTCATCAAAAATCTACTTGAATTGATTACATTAATCAATAAATTTAGCATTTGAAGCACCAACGCAAAGTTTGGTGGTGAGGAGGAATGTGGAGCTGCAGCGTAGCAGCCAGGCGTGAGGGTGGGGGCCAGGCTTCCTAAAATAGACCCCGACTGGGGGGCTGCAAGAAACATCTTCTTCTCCTCTCTATTCCTCCCGTCATTATTTTCTTGGATTTTATTCTTTTATATCTGTCGATAAATCTGTCTTCTTCAACCACTAGTTATCCCGCTATTCTGCACAATTCAAGCACTTCGTTCGTGTTCTTCCAATTTTTAAGATTAGAAGTCTTAAAACGAATTGAATTTTCTTCCAAGACGTTCTCCACAGAGTTAAAGCCAATTTTTTCACAATCTCTAAATTTTCGATGAATGTTATAGAACTCGAACTAATTTCTCAATTTCTTCGCTATCCAAAGCTGCAAACTTCTCGTCGAAAAACATTGTGCTCAGTCACATTTCTCCGTAATTCTCCGACACACTGCACTGTTCGGCACGTTTCGTTGTTAATTTTCACACCATTCTGTTTCTCTTCTTCACTGACTTCCTACTTTTTCCTCTTGATCGACCTGGTTTTCACACCCTCTTCTTAAAATGAATTATTTCTCTGCTCCTTCCTTCTCCGATTTCTTCTACTTTCCTCATCGATTCCTTCCCTTATTCTTCCTTCCAATGCCTCTGTTGGTTGCGATATCAGCCGCCTCGGTTCGTTAGCGACACCCAAATTCGGATGAGAGAACTGCTCTTGTGGGTGGCTGGCGCGCCTTCACACCTGCCAGGCGAAAAAAGCTCATTAATACTCGAGTAAACACTCTTTTTGTACCAAGGCAGTCGTTAAAGCAAGGTTACGTGCAAGTAAATTTGGACCTTAGTTGAACACATACCAATGAGAATCATCGTTAGAGAATATATGAGGAAGTGTTTGGCTTTATTACTAGGAATGCTGGAAGGGTCTTTATAAGTGATAAGAAACGACGGCTGTCAAAATATGCTAATATGATCTTTAATAAAACATTAAATAGTTAGAACTTTAACAGTTTTTATAAATTTCTTCATTATAAAAATTTCTTCTTCAGAATTCGATTATCCCTACGAGAATTCTGATTATTCCGACACGGACCAAGGTTAACTAAATTCCTTCAACGAGAGACCTTTATACAAAAATATGCGTGTAAATATTTATAAAAAAAAATGAAATAAGTCTCGGATATTATGCCCTCAAAAGGCGAGCATCACACCGCTGCCAGATGACGAGGCGAGATATGATGACTAACCCACCACAGCTCAGGGTGAGCAAACTTTTTTGCTCGGACTTGGCGGGCTTTGTTTCAGTGAGTCATAGTGGCAGTAAGCAGCCGTGAATCACATGCCATCGGCACCTACTATGGCGAATTATCCATGCTTTAATCACCAAAAAATATATTAGATCTTCGCCGTCCTAGTGGAAAAATTAGTATACATTTTGCCGTGCAAGTGGAAAAATTAGTACACATGCACAAATACGGTCCTTTGTTAATGAGAAATGAATCAATGGGGAAGAAGATAAGTGGAAAGTAACAATAAATTAGGCATTCCTATGATTATCACTTGAATGCCACAATGTTAAGAGGCTTTCGTAATAAAGAATTTTTATAGGTTGGTTTGATGAAAATACAATTAAAAATACAGCACAATTAATAAAAGGTTCATGGCATGTGGAATTTAAATTTGATTCTCAATTACGTAATTAATTCATTTATCCGTGATGGCTTCGTTGATGGTTACTCTCACTCGCAAGTTTAGGAAGGAAACCCCTGTTAATGCTCGGGCAAATAATATTTTATCGATCCGCTCTAGATTACACTTGAATAGTTATACCTTTCATACTTCCTCAACATATAGTCGACTTCAATGCTCAGGATATGGAACAAAATTGCTATTTTCACGCTGAAACAAGTCTCAACTCAGAATGTTGACGTGGCGCATAAAGGTGCATCAATTCGCAGCGTTTACTCACAAGCCAGGCTCCACTGGGCAAACAGTCCCTGTTACTCACAAGCGTAACTCAACTGGGCAAACAGTCCTGTTACTCACAAGCCACAGACTCAACTGGACAAACAATCCCTGTTACTCACAAGCCAGACTCAGCTGGGCAAACAATCCCTGTTACTCACAAGCCCAAATCATCTGAGCAAGCAGCCCTGTTACTCACAAGCCAGACTCAGCTGGGCAAGCAGTCCTGTCACTAACTAGCCTGATTCGACTGGGCAAACAGTCCTGTTACTCACAAGCCACAGACTCAACTGTGCAAACAGTCCCTGTTACTCACAAGCCACAGACTCAACTGTGCAAACAGTCCCTGTTACTCACAAGCCTGATTCGACTGGGCAAACAGTCCTGTTACTCACAAGCCACAGACTCAACTGTGCAAACAGTCCCTGTTACTCACAAGCCGTTCTGGGCGAACAGTTCATGAACTGGCGAACAGTTCATGTTACTCACAAGTCTAACTCGACTGGGTAAACAGTTCCTGTTACTCACAAGCCTAACTCAACAGGGAAAACAGTCCTGTTACTCACAAGCTAGACTCAACTGGGCAAACAGTCCCTGTTACTCACAAGCCTGATTCGACTGGGCAAACAGTCCTGTTACTCACAAGCCCAAATCATCTGAGCAAACAGTCCCTGCTACTCATAAGTCCGACAAAACTGGGCAAACAGTCCGTGCTACTTACACGCCTGAGTCAACTGGGTAAACAGTTCTCGTTACTCACACACCGGTTTAAAGTATAGTAGCACTTCTGATCTTCGTCTGGCAAACAGTTCTCGTTACTCACACTTGACTCGACCGGGCAAACAGTTCTCGTTACTCACACTTGACTCAACCGGGCAAACAGTTCTCGTTACTTACACTTGACTCAACCGGGCAAACAGTTCTCGTCACTCACACTTGACTCAGCCGGGCAAACAGTTCTCGTTACTCACACACTTGACTCATTTGGGCAAACAGTTCTCGTTCCTCACACACTTGACTCAATTGGACAAAGATCTGTCGTTACTCACTAGTCTGACAAGATCGACTCACTTATGCAGCCAGTTTCTAATAGTTAAATTCCCGCACTCGGCTTCCATTGTTTAAATGTTATCAACTGAAGCGAAATTAACGAATTGATTGTTAGTAACGAATGAATGGATAACCATGAGCTATATTCAATGAAAAAAATACAATTAAAAGTTATAAAAAAGCTGACGTTCTTGAAGTTGTGAGCGATGTATTTCAAGCGAGAGCTTCTATTGCATCTAAATTCATTTTATTTTGTTATGCTAGACAATTGTAAAAGCTGATGAATGAGTGTTTATAGATTTTTCTTTTCGTATCTTCAAGAATGAAATCTAGCGATTGAATGAAGCGATTTTATAAATTCCTGTGCTTAACCCCTTTTATAGTAAGAGGCAGCTAATTTCTTTTATAATTAACACACAACCTGCAGGTCAAAAGTTGTTATCAGACAACACGTTTGAAATTACAGTCGCTGACATTCTTTGACATTAGTTCGTGAGGATGTCATCATGTGCATTACTTAATATTCATTTCTCATGATGATTACTTTGTGTACTTCTTTAACGGCCAAAAGATACTTCTATATCTTCATAAAACTGGGAATTGATCAGCAAAAAAAAAAAAACATAAAAGTTCACCAGATCTTTACAGGAAACATTCCGAAGTCCAGCTCCATCGTCAGTTCGAAAACGTTAGTTTCTAAACAAAGACCCAGTTTGAATGCAGCTTTTAGCTCGTTTTCAGTTGTGAAGTTTTGCCTGTTTTTCTTTTTTATTATTATTCTTTTTCTCTTATTTGACAATTTAGGTTTTAAAATCTATTTTTTAATTCGAATAAATTAACAGATTTATCTGTATTCTAGATTCTTCGAACTGACGATAGAGCTGGAGTCTGAAATGCTTTCTTTAAAGATATAGGGGATTTTCTGGCTTTTTATTCTCTTTTAAATTTCAGGTTAATTTCATAAAAAAATTTTGGGTGTACTTTTTTATTTACAATTGATCTTTTATTCTTCACTGATTTCGTTTTAATATAGTAAGAAGTTTTAAGAATTTTTCAGGTGTGATTTTGGAAACAAATTTTATATCGCAGTAGGTTCATCGAGGTCAATGATGAATTTCTTCTGTCACAGAGCAAGAGAATGCATGTTGAGTATTAGACAGACTTGGTGTACGAGAGAAACTCATTTTACTTCAGGATATTACCGTTTTCGAACTTGAATCTAGAACTATACAAATAGTTTTGGCTAAATTTAGGAAAAAAATTAATTCCTGTTATCAATAAAAGCAGAGGTTGCATGTCTTAAACGTTCAGGGGTAAGAAGAACTCACCTACAGACTAGCAGACAACGACGCGTATTCAGGAACACAGCTTGACTGTGTCTGGTATCTCTGACGGTCAGGTCTCTGTTGGTTGTTCATTTGTCAGCCACGCCACTCTTGTCTGTAACTCCAATGGCCGAGTCCAATCCTCTTCATTTATGAAGTTCTTGACGGCATTGTTGTCTGGAAATCAAACAGCCATGCTATTGGTGGCTTTAGCTCCGACGGGTGTCTATTATATTCCTCTTAAGATGTTAATTGAAGGCTTGTTTCTGTTCCTGTCAGGTCGATAGCGAACATCTTGACCAATGTTTTTTTCAGTGCACTACGAACGGAAAATTGCGCACGAGTAACACAGACGATGTTGGCGTGGCAAAACTACGATAATACAACATCGGGTATGAACACTACGGCGTTCACTCGATTTTATGGTCACCGACACAAAGTCATTTCTTATCCAGTTAACGGGAAAATAAAACCGTGAGCGTACCTCATAACACAAATGAATTCACTGTAGCGTCGCTTGTGTCACTGCGGAAACTAATAGCGCTGGCAACCGCTCACTGGTAGCGCTGAGCTCACACTGGCACTCGGAGCTCCTGGCGCGCTCTTTTGAAGGCAGCGCGCCGCACTGGCCCCCTCTAGTTTCCCCTCTTACCTGCACCTCGTGGCCTCTCAGCTCCCCTTACCCTCTGAGCGACCTCCCCGTCCCTCGTGCTACCTCTCTTAGTTCTCTCACAAACTCTGCATCCATGTCTGCCCTTCGTGCTCATTCTCTCGAGCCCCATGTTCCTCGCCAGTTCTCATTACAAAATGCCGCACTCATTACGACTTCCCCTCCTTCTCCTCGTAATGTTGTTGTGATGTTTCCTCGTTATTTGCACATTTTTCTCCTCGATTATTTATGTATCATTGTCGTAAATGTTAGAATTAATCCCGCCTAATCTACAAAAGAAGTCGAGATCGCTCTATAAGCTGCAGTGAAATTCTTTGTAGCTTCTGTATATGTTTTAACCAAGCACGATCTTTCACCTTGGACCTCTTACATTTTTCGTATCATGATATAATAGTTTCCTGCTGTTTCTACAGAAAACTATTTATTTCCTTCTGCAAAGCATGAAATAATTTCTGCTGTTTTAGCTGCTGCTATTCTTGCAGTATAAACAGGAAAAGATAGTTAAATTTCAGCAATTTTACTATCGCGCACTTCTCTTTGGCTTTATTTATTTGTTCTCACATGATTTCATTTTCATCTGTCATGCTCCTATTTTTTCCGTCTATCTCTGCCTTAAGGTGACCGCTTCTTACAGGCACTGAAGTTAAGAAAGGTGAATCAGAATGCGATTTTCTGAAAGCACCTGCACCAAAATTTCATCATGAAGATCTCGAGTTTTTTCCTTGGCGTCGCGGACCCTCTCCTTCCCCATCAGTTTCTGAAGTTTCCGAATGCCTACGAGACAGAGTCTTACCAGCCACGCATGCGACTGCCGATGTTAAGAAAAATGCCGATGCCGCTTCAGTATTTCAACAGAATCAATTACCATCAGCATCGCATAAACTCTTTGATCTCGCGAAAACTAATGAGCGAAGATTACCGCGCATCACCGAAGCAAAATACCGCGTGCCTCAAGTTGATCTCAAGAAGTCCAAGCAAAAGGCTTACACTCGCGACCACAATCAGCCCGAGACTGTAAGACTTAAATCTTTTGACCGACGCTCTAAGGAGTTGTATCAACCGGCTACAAATGAGCAAGGAAATTTACTTAAGTCTTCTGATGACCGAACAAGTCACCCACATCAGCCATCAGTATCGCCCGGAAAGGAAACTGAATCGGAAAAATCAAAAGATGCCAGCGTCCTAGTTACGGTTCTACAGGATTCTTCTTGTAAATCTGAATTGCCGCCAAGTTTGGCTCTCAAGGATTCGACTGAACGGTCGAAACGACCTTTGAAGCGAATAGACAGCAGGCCGAAAAACATTGAATTTATTCCGCCTTCTTTTGAATTTCCTTTGGAGTCCATCGAGACTACAGCTGACCAGCCGGTGGTGTTCAGTTGCCGAGTATTTGGTCTTCCTGCGCCTGACGTCAAATGGTATAAAAACTCAGAAATTATTCAGGCTACCAACAACATCATCATCGAAAGCAAGAAGAACTTCGCTGCGTTAATCATGCACAAAACTTCGTTGCAAGACGTCGGAGTTTATTGTCTTGAAGCCGTGAATACTGTCGGGAAATGCACGACTTTCGCCTTCCTCTCCGTCGGAGGTAACGACTGCATTGCGCGATGGTTTATTATTAACATCTGGCCCTGAAGCTTGTTAAAAATTAACCCACTGCTGCACAAACGAGCAAATTTATCATCGTAGTGATTTACTCATTAGCTGTAAATTTGTAAAATTAACATTTGGTCTGTATTAGATCTTAATTATATGTTTTGTGTATGAGAATTTATTTAATTTAATTTTTTATCACATCGAATTGTTGATGTAGTAAATTTATATGACGTTTATTTTGATAATTTCTTTCTAATTTCGTGTGCACCGTATGCAATGTGTGAGCAAATGTGGGCATGCCCTTGGTCCAGCTTCGCCGTGTCTATTTTCAACAAGAAAATGTTACTTTAAATTTCGGCAAGGAATTGAGACTGAAGCAGGTTAAAATATTATGGATATATTTTTGAGAATGATTGATCATTGAAATAGTATTCAGTCCTATTTATCATTTAGTATTTTAAATTGCAATAAATGAAATATACATGAAAAAGCTTCGATAAGTTATACTATTTGTTAGAACGCTACCTGTGCGCGTCTCACACATATTATTATTTGGCTTGGGGTAACTCGTGTGAATAAATAATATTCATATGTGATGGGTCGTTTTCAAAATCCCCGACCGCTTATTAACATACTAATTGAATCGTGTGATTTATGGCAACACGCAGTGTTTCATTTCTGCTTAAAATGGTATTTTTAACTCATTTTACTGATATTTTTATAATTTAACTTACGAAAATATTTGCTTATGTTAATTAAAGAGGAACACATGATGTATAAATTAAAGGCTGTTTCAATTATTTGATATGAAGGTCACATGTGAATGCATGTTGACTTATCTTGAATTTGTTGTTCGTGTTCGGAGTTTCGGACAAGAGACTTCAATTCATGCAGCTTTAGTATCCATATACTTTTTTAAACATGATTTTCAAGTAACATTTAATCAGTGATCTACGAAATTTTGAATCGCGAATTTATCTTGTAAATTTCATCCAAGTTTCGAGTAACTTTAATGTTTGGTGTAATTACCGTAGAGTTTCCAACGTTCGTATTTCGCCGTATGTTTGAAATTCGGGTCATTTATTAAAATTATCTCGCATTTTTTGTTGGCAACACAAACTGAAATTCTTCACAAATAAATGACCTATAAAAACAACAAAAAGAAATTTATTTAAAAAATTAATTACTGACCACTACTTGTAGGTTAAGATTGATATCATAGATCGCTTAACTAAATACAATAAAAAATGTAGGTATCTGCAGATGCTCCATGTTCAACGTGGTATTTCCGAAGTGACTGATGATCAAGAGAATTAATTTTTCTAGATTCGTATTCGTGACTGTTTTTAGATGGACATTTTCTAATGTTAGAATATATTTTTTTATTCAAACAGAGCTCAGTAGAACTTGGATCTGTTGAAAAAAATTGCGGCAAGCAACTGATAATCGAGGCTTGTCTTGCCAGCTTTAAGACTTACGTAACCGCCTTTCTCTTTCGACAATATTTACGTCTTTAGGTCGTTAAGCACCGATTATAACCAGAAACATTTGAGCCTAAGGCATGCGAAATGCTAACTTTTCCAGTTATTTGAGGTAAATAGCGCATTTTGATTAAGATGACAAAATATTTACTGCAAGATGTCTTGATTTGATTGATATAAACAATTTATGTATTCTGAAACGTAGTAACATAATGGCAAAACTAGAATTTAAAAACACTTTAAATCACTACAAATGAAAAAAATGGTCATTCGGGCTTAAAATCGATTGTTTAGTGTTTAGTTTAATGACAGTAAAATTAATTATGAGAATCCGGTTTTTGGCGTGTTGCCTGCGAGGTCCGAGTGCCAAAGCTCAGTGCTAAGGTGGACAGCTCAGGGGATGGTGCTGTGCTCTTCTGCGCTAAATAAAAGCTTACGATGTTCTCCTGGCTATGTAAGTGAACGTAATCGCTGCGTTTTTATATGTTCGTAGATTATTCGCGGTTCCTCTTACCCCGCAAATGTATCATATTACATAGACATCAACGTAACAATGACCAGCATTCACCCGTGCCACGCGGCCGCCGTATTTATTCAACCATGTCCTTTAAAGCTATTCACTTGCAAGAAGTGTTCCAAATAAATGAGGCTGATGAAGAATTGTCCTGACGACGAAAAATTTGACGCTTATCTAACAATTTAACGAGTGAAACTATTATTTACCAGTCGATATCCGTTCGGAAATATTAAGCAATTCCGTTATGATGTTTAAAGTAGAATAAGATAACAAAGTATTACATTTTCTATTGCTTGGTTGTTTTCTTTATGCGGAAATGATATCTTGCGCCGAAGATGACAATATAGTACGGAAATGCACCCCATAGAGTCTGCCCTTTCATTTTACGATTTTGTGTATGAATATATTTTAAATGGCGAATCAAAATATTAAATGTTAAAGACATGCAAATTAGACCATAACTGGTATGAAATCATTTATCATAACTGGTATAAAATCATTTAACATAACATGATTTCATAACTGGTATGAAATCATTTATAACTGGGACCACCGGATCAGCGAAATCAGAGGGAAACAATGTCTCATTTTTTGTGGTTATTTCGTTAATTTTGAGGTACAATGATTCACGAATATTCTTTGTTCCAATAATAATCTGAATTAAAAAAAAATCAGCAAAAATTAAAAAAAAATTACTGACACAGAGGATCTTATTTTGGTGTGGTTCTGACAACTGGTGCAGCGATCTGAATATCTCTAACTATTCATGGAGATAGACTATTTATAAAGTTCGTCGAGGTTGGTTTCGTTCGTCACTGGGTCTGTATTGCATCGTCGAAATAAAATTTTAAAAATGTAGAGCTGCGAAGTATTCCTAGATCTTGCATCATTCTAAGAGCAACTCAATAACCGACTCGGGAATCCTGCTAAGATCGAATGACCGTTTGGCGCAGTTAAACACCATTTATTTCCTGCCACTCACTGTCACTATCAATGTCAATTAGTATTGAGATTGTCCGGAAATATTTTTCGCAAAAAGATTTGTTATTTCTCTAGAAGCTTAACTAATCTTGTCTTTGAAAGAATCCTCATAGTTTGATCTTCAGAAATTTTAACGACGCTTGATACCAAACGTTATTTCTCTGGAACGGCTCTAACCGAAATGCAATCAACCTAAAGCTACCGCGGAAATTGCCTGGTTATAAGATTGACCTCCACCAGGCAAACGACATTGAAACAATGATTGATTAACATTGCTTTGATCAAAAGACGTTCAATTCAATGGTAATTCCACGTCATATGTCTGGCGAGGAGCCTTTACCTGTCCTCATAAATGATTTAATTGTGGTAGGAATATTAGCATATGTAAAAAGTTTCCTGCTTGGGCTGTTAATTACCTAGGGTCAGTTTCGGATGGTAAACAAATAATTATTGCATGTAAAGTGACGAAATTTCTCCATTTATATGAAGAAATTTGCCGACAACTTTTATGGGAATGGCTCATGAATTCTAGAGTTGTTTCTTGGTTGATTCCACCGGGTCGGTTTTGACTTTAATTGTAACTGCCAATAATACTGCAACTGCATCGGCTTTGGCTCTTTGGGCACCAGTAAATTAAATTTCAACTCATCGAGTATTATCACATTGCTTGGTCTGCGAGCATGACTGATTAACACTCTTTCGATCTGCCAGAACTATCTGATAAACGACCAAAGACATGTAGAATTGTTAGTGGGGAGCTGTTAGTCAAAGTAGCTGTAGTAATAGCCGCCTATATACGGCGTTAAACTCTATCGAAAGCGTTATTTTTCTTTCTATTATTGTTGACTTCGTGAACACAAACCTATTTTTTGTTTCTTTCGTCTTGCGGTTTTTTATCTAATGCTTAATTTCGCTAGAAGGCAGAAGTTTTGTTCATGCAAAAATATATACTTTCTTTGATACAGTTTCTATCACAATGTTGAGCCAAAGCAAACACGAAAGACTAGCATGATGAGAGCCAGTGAATATTTGAGCTCTTCGGTTCTATTGCATCAAATTTTGCTAAATTAAATGCGAATTCCCGATAAACCAGTCGGACATGCAGGGTTAATACTGCTTGATCTCATTTCTTATGAAATCAAAAGCGGCGCGCGGCAATTACTTCCCTATTCAACTGACATTAACGTTCTTCCACTAAGAAACACCGCATTGATCCACGTTGAGTTCAGGTCTTTGAATATCACCTTAGTGTCTCGTTGTTATTGAAGCCTTGCTTAATTTTAGCTGTGACACTCCCTGCTGTTGGCTGCGGGCCACTAGCGCGCTGTCACGAGAGCGCTGCTCGTGCACTGCACTTGGCACCGACTTGGTTCCTCATGCTCTTTGGTAGTCGCAACTGCCTTCAGATTTTTGCATAATAATGTAATAAATTCGAATGATAAAATTGCGATTCTCTTCTATTGAATAAAAATAAAATTGTTTCAAATGAATATATTCTAACTATTCTGTACTATTTTTAGCGCATTTCCTCATTTATGGAAAAATGCACTATTGTGCTCGCCATGTCCATCCGCCTGTCCGTCTGTCTGCCCGTCCGTGACTTCACGTTTTTGTCGACGAGAATATGCGCTCTCTGTCACTCACTGCAGTGAGTACCGAGTTATATTTTTAACTTCGTTTCGTGCACATTAGAGGTTCTCGAACGCAATTTTTGATATTAAATAAGTTTCGCACTGCATAAGGAAACTATATTTTAGTTCCTATATCATATAACAAAAGGTTCAGGTCATGTCAGATCTTCACGTATGAATTTTAAGTTCGTATTTTATGTTTGACACCATTATTTTTCTGCATTGTTTTCTGGCAAGTTTGTAAACCCCTTAATTTTAATTTGTCGAATTAGTAGCGTTTTAGATCGTTTTTACGGCTTCATTAATATGTGCGCGACGAAATTTCTATGTATATATAAAATTTGTGATGTAATTTTGTCGTATGGACAAAATTTGTGATGTAATTTAATGATAAATCCGATGCATTTCTTCATAGAATGAATTTACGATTGGTTTCATACATATTTTTTTACAATTCCAATTTATGATTTAAGAAGCATTACGCATTTTCGTTACTTGGTATTTCTTGCTTCGACCTATACTGAACATTGTTTTTGCAATATATTGTCGTTAATTCAAGACAGTTGTTCATAAAATCCCGCTAATGATAATTTTTTTCTGTAGTGATCTCTTTTTGACTTGAATTTTAGTGGTCCATGTCTTCCCCTCCAGGGAGTTCTCACAAGCCCCCACGAGGGCAGGCGCCGTTATTCACGGAGCCGCTGCAGACGCAGCGCGTAAGTCACGCGTGCTCGGCCGTGCTAGAGGCACGCGTCACGGGACACCCGCCCCCAAAGGTGATTTGGTTCCAGGGTGGAAAGGAGCTGCCAAACTCACCTGACTTCCGGCAGGAGTACGACGAGACCAGCGGGCGCTTGCGCCTCATCATAACGGAAGTTTTCGTTGACGACCAAGGGCCCTACCGAGCGCTGGCAGTGAACGACTTTGGGAAAGACGAGACGACCGCATTCGTTGGACTCGATGATCTTGAATTTTTGGATAAAAATGAGCTGCGTCAGGCTCCTCGCATCACAGAACCGCTGAAAGCTAACATTATCACGGCGCACTCCGCCGTAGATATGACCGCAAAGTTTGAAGCCTTTCCTCCCCCAACAATTAAGTGGTATAAGAAGGGCAAAGAAATCAAACCCTCCGTTGAGTTCAATATTGAACACCAAGCAAACTCTACAACGCTGCACATTGAAGAGGTTTTTGAAGATGATTCCGGAGAATATGAAGTTAGGATTTTCAATGATGCAGGAGAAGCAAGGACGGCGGCTTCACTTGTCGTCCTCAGTGAGTATCTGCAAGTATGTTTTTACTGCATTAAATTTTATCGAAATGAATCACTACTTCTTTCAAAGAATTATGGATAAATGTGAGTTGAACTTATCTCCTCGTTTGGATACAATTACTCTCTGAAGAGAGTCACCTTTAAATGTTAAACCTGTAAGTGGTCTTATTTTTTGGAATAATCTATAAATATTCTAAATATTATACAAAAAATGCATTTAGAACACCCAAGTATGAAAACTGACGATCGAAATGTATAACATGTGACATGGGTTCAACAGAAAAAAAATTTTTGGAGCCCTGGCTCACGAGATCATTACTTAAAACACTGAAAAAGGTCAAAATAACACCAAAAATATATCATCAAATTTTATTTTTCTCATTTCCTCAGTTTTTACTGAAAATGTAAGATTCTAATGATTACTCCGAAATTCAGTTAACTTGTGATTTTAGGGCTCCGAATTATTAGGGATGCTGAATTCATTCTGTAAATAATTATCTTGACGTTCTAGCGAGATTGTTGCTTCCGTTTCAGAAGCGGAAGAGAAAGTGGTAATGGCGCCTCCTGAATTCAGCAAGGCGTTGGCGCCTCAGATTGTGCCTGAAGGTGAAGTCGTCATTTTTGACGTGGAGGTCCATGCTGTACCTGAAGCCTTTTTCTCCTGGTACAAACATGGTATCAAGATCACCGATGATGAAGAACTCGAGGTCTCAATTACGTCGCATGAAAACAAATCCCGTTTGGTTATCGGCGAAGTTTTTGAAGACGACAGCGGCGACTACAGCGTCACCGCAGAGAACGAAGTTGGGCGCGCCTCTTCAACAGCTACACTCCTGGTAGAGGGAGATGGTGCTACAGATGCGGTAGCCCCAACATTTACCTCGTTGCTCAGCCCCCTACAGATCATGGACGGACAACAGGCACGCTTCGCTTGTCAGGTTGTAGGTACTCCGACTCCTCAGATATCTTGGTTCCATGAGGGTCGGCCCATTGGCCACCACAAGGAAGTAAAGGTCCTTCAGAGTCAAGATGGACGTGTCGGTCTCGTCATCAATGAAGTGTTCCCCGAAGATGCAGGGGAATACACTTGCGTGGCGCGGAACAAGGCTGGCGAGAGCAGATGTACCGCCACGCTCACGGTTGAAGGTTTGTATCGAGTATATTTTGAAGTTGTTCTGTGTAATAATGCATTTCCTATGTACTGAATTTTTTTTTACTAATTGGTATTTTTCACCAATTTTTGTGATATTTTTTCATAAAAATCCGCGTTATTCAATCACATACCATAAATTCGACAATTAATTATTTTTCATATTCATGTTTATATCGTTTAATCTCGAATTTTATTTATATCGAATTGTGAATAACATTTCAATCTATTCCTCGTTTTCTACACATTTAATTTAAAAATGATCGAACGCAAAAAAATATACAAGGCGTTTAACAGACAATTATATATGTTTAAATTTTACTTTTCCCTTATAACAGAGTACGAATATACTCCAGACTCGGAGGTCTCTACTCTAGTCTCCCCTTCTGAGAAAGTCACTCAACCTGCCTCCGTCGCGTCTGAGGAAGACGCGCTGGAGACAGAAAGGGGAAGTAGTAGCGACTCTGATTTCTCTGAGATCGGCTCCTCGCCTGAGTTCATCGAAAGCTTACCAGCGCAGGTCGAAGTCACTGAAGGCCAACCGACAAGGTTAATATTAATATAATAATAATAATATTTCAAAAAATAATGCCAAGGCATCAATAGACTTGAAATAAATGTACTTCATGGCAAACGAATTATTTTATAAGATATTGTCAATTACCTTCTTATGTGCGTTGTCTGGCAGCTATGAAGCTTGTTGAGCTGCAAGTTTATGCTTATTGTGATTGAAAATGAAAAGGGATGAGGATAGTTATCCGTTCGTTTCAAGACATGATGCATATTTTCTCCGGTTTTGTATTTGCTTGCCAATTTCACCTTATTAAGCTTGTCACCTTATATTTACGGTTAATATCACAATAATGCACGAACTCCAGACCATCGTTAGATCATATATTTTATCTACATATTAATCGCAGAATGTGAATCAGTGGTAATAAAAAATTTCATAATATAATTGTGAAATTAATTTTTTTTTTACTCTACTATGAAGATTTTTTGCTGCAACATAATTGTCAAGCCTGTAATATTCATGCAATGAGCTTAGCATCAAATCTGTCTGATTACAGTCTTCTTGTGTTAACCAAACGTGCAACATGCCTTCTATTATTGTTTGAAAAACCAGCTGGTTTACACTGTGAAACGATCAACTGAAGTTCTCTCAATTTTACATCCTAGACTGCTGACGAAGGTAATAGGCTACCCTCGGCCAAGCGTAACCTGGCTTGTAGATGGCATGACAGTGAGGGTAAGCGAGGGACTATCCCTCGAGCATTACGAGGATGGCACGGTGTCCCTGAGTCTGCCCGCGGCAGCAGCGGTGCAGTCCGGTCAATACACGTGCGAGGCGCAGAACAGGAACGGAGTCGCGACCTGTTCTACGAACCTGGTCGTGGTGCCTTCAGGTATGACCTGCTCCTTCTGTCCTGTTTAGAGATAATTAATTTTACGCTCTTAATTCCAATTTGTTATTTAGAAAATTTTTGAATTAGAACATTTCTGAGCTGTGTAGGCAGAAGTCTTATGGCAAAATTTTAAATTTAGTTGACATTTAGTTCCACCGAAGCTCCTGGGAAATAATGCCTAAAAATGAATCAAACGAGTGAGTTTTGAGCTGATGAGTCGAAGAAGACAAATTAATGTCATTTTATTTAAGGAGTCTTGGAAATTTTTTGATGAAAATAAGTACATGCTTTGATGTATGTTAAATTTAGTATTTTAGAAGCCATGCAAAGTTCTGGAAACCAATATAAAATGGCAATCTGATGCATTACTCAAAAAAATTGTCGACGGCTCAAATTGATAAATTTGATAACTGAGCCTGAAAAGTGAAAGAAAGTCGAACATGTGGATAATTAATTCGAAATTTAGTCTATTTGGTAGTTAAAATAGGCGATTGACAAACCCATCACAAGTTTGTCGTGACCAAACCACAATGTGAATTCCACTTCACGTAATCTCTAAGCATTTCAGTGGTGTTTAAACTTAAGTCAAATGATCCTAGAATTTGGTGATTCCGCTTTGTGCGAATAGGGAAAAAATTTAAATTAATTAGTGGAATTTTTAGATATTTTACGTGTATTCTTTTAAAACAGTTGGAATTTAATTAAATACCGTAGTCTTGATGTAGAACTGCTTAGTTGGAATAATATCCATTCAAAATTACTTATTCAAATTGTAATGTCACGTAACAAATGAATTTCGCCGCCTGAATCAGAGATAGATTTTATCCGGTTAAATTCGGCTTTTCATCTCAAAGAAACGAATTTTTAAAATAGTTCTGCATGAGAAGTGAATTATAATAGACATTAAAATAATTTCTAGTTCCTGAAGACTAATCTAAACATATGTTGAACTTTTTCTTAATTATTATGGATGACCTATAATTCACCATCTTCCTTCCACAGAACGTTCATGGTGGTATCTGCGGTTCTTCTTACGCTGTCCATTTGCGTGTAATCTTGAATCTGCCCTAATACGTTTTTCTCGGCCTTTTTTCTCCATTCATTTCATCACATCATTTCATTCTCATGGGGACTTAGGTGATGGTAGCTTTATATCTGGAGTAAAACCAGAAACAGGACATAATATGACATATATACTAGGGTTAGCATGCCTAACTTGAATCAAATTCTATTGGATTCGCCATATGAATGAGTATTTACGTGACGTTTTTGCAGAACATTCTGAGGGCACCGCGTCCTATCGCAAACCTGAGTGGGTGACTCGCATGGAGGAGTTAAAGACCGCCATGCAAGGTAGGACGAGAGAAATTCCTGTTTTGGGTGCATCCTTAACAGCTCAAACCCCTGTCGTGTCTGAGTCTAACCCTCTGCCAGAACAACAACTGCAGAGACACGCAGCAGCTGTCCCTTTGAATATGGTGAATAAATACACTGGTGTGAAAAAACGCATTGCCCAAATGCTTGGTGTGCACGGCTTGAAAAACACTCCATGTGTGTCTCGTTCTCTCTGTGCTGGTCTCAACGCTTTGCCAACTTCGGTGAGTTCATGCACTTCTTCTGAAAGCCTTGCTGTCGTGTCTTCGATTTCGCAAGACTCATTGAATGCTGCTAGATATTCACAATCTGAAATCGATTTCTCCGAGTTTGGTAGTCGGACTACGATGGTCGGGAGTAACGGAACCTCCAATGCGACAGGCTCGCAGACTGACAAGACCGGCCTCGCGTCCAGCTCCGTTTCACTGGGAGATCTTTCAATGGGATCAGATTCAGTTTTTGTATCCGAAACAGAGACCATTAGTGATATGAGTCGGATGAATGATCAGCTCTTCCAAAATACGCTCATGAATTCCACTTACTGCGCAGATGTTATTAAAGGCGGTCCCCTGAGCCCTGGCATGAAGCATGTCCATTTCCATCCTGATGGAGGCAGCACCAAAAATGATGTACACCATAACTTTGCGCAAACGGTTCTGACTGATTATCTCAGCTCTCATCGTAACTCTATTTCTAAATTCATCGAATCTTTGAGTAACGAATCGTCTCCTGACCACGACCGACCGCCCTATGAAGTTGGGAATGAGAACATCAAGTCCGTCATGCCCTTAACATTAAGCGCTTCCTCTTCTTCCCTTTCTGACAAGGTTGTCGGTGAAAAGGAACCAGTTCTTCCACAAGATAGAACATTATGTTCTGAACCTGATAAAGACGAGGTGAGCAAAAGACTAGAAGTGAAGAATGATATCGAATTGAAGTGCGAACTTGTCTCACCGCCAAAAAATGAGGAAGAACATTATTCCGACGTTAGCATAGATGAAAGCGTAGAAACAAGTTTTCCACATGCTTTCAATAGTAATCTGTCGACGCCTCCAAAAGTTCGCCCCAGCAATTCTGCCCGTTCTCATCAAACTTTTATTTCGAAATGTCACATATTATTTTCAACCGACGGACCGCGATCGGAATCCTGTGGAGCTTCACCTATTACCACCCCCATTTTGAATCGGAAATTGAAAAGCCAAGGTAACTTCTCCAAAATTCCAAAACTAATCATGCGAGCTCTTTCTGACAAAGCCGACAACATCAAAACCACCCAAATGAATCATCGCTCAGTCAGCGAACCATGTACTCCCTTGATGTCGCCAGAATGCGAGAGAAGAATGTCAAAAATTCCTGTAAGACAAAGTTCCTTCTCCAATGACGGTTTTAGCAAGGGAATTGAAAACCTTAAAAGTGATCGGAATAAAGTTAGTCGTTCAGTTTCTAGTCCATGTCGTAAACTCCGAGCTTCATCTGAAGAAAAATCGCCGTCACCTATCAAGCGATCATCAACTCTTTCTCCTATCAAGACCATCAAAGAAAGAGGATCTGCGGCATTCAGTTTACCGTCAACGCCAACTTTCAGGAGACGCGGGAACGTAGCGCCATCATCAACCTTTGAATGTAGGCAGGCCATAACTAATACATTGCGCTCTTCAACTCAACCGTCATCTCCTGCTTGCAGACGAAAAACAAATCTCAACAGAAGCCCATCTGCGCTGTCCAGTATGTCACGTTCATCTGCCGCAGGCTCTCCTCAAAAAGCCTCTAGTCCTATCCGTTCTATTCCTTCATCCAAGTCGATTCCGAAAACAAATGTCCAGACTGCAGCAAAATCTTTTTCTCCCGTTCCCAATGATGCCGACTTGAATTCTCAATTAACGCATTCTGAGAACCATCCCAAGGGGGTGCCATCAACTTCGGAAAACTGCCACTCAACAAAATGTTCTTCGCCGTCTACTCCAAATTCCCAGCATGAGTCAGTGCCAAAGTTTGAGATGGAAGTGGAAATTGAAATTGAAGATGAAAGTGTAGCTGATACCACTAAAGAATTTCCAGGTAACAACATTACAAATCAAGACAAGGAGTTGCTAACTGACTTCTTACCGAAGAATCAGTGCGATGTGCCTGTTAATGTTGCCATCAGCGTGAATTCTAATTTCTCCAGAGAATCAACTCCTGTGTCAGGTTCTTCACGGGGAGCATCTCCTCTTGGCATGAAGTCAATGGTAAAGCATTCCAGTACTTATACTTGGCACCCTTCGGTCCCTAATGCTAAGCTGTCGGACGTCGCATACCACAGTTCCAGTTCCATCTCTACCCAGGCCTCAGAGTGTTTATCTCCCAAGGAAAGAAGTAAAGGTTCGACAAGACCCGCATTTATGCCATCAACTTCGATTTTGGAGATTCTTAACACCGATGTCTACTATCGAAAAGAGCCTAAACAACTCATCGAAACGCTGATTGCAACTCCGTTCTTTGATGATAAATACATCCTTTCAGTTCGAAGAAAATCTTCGTGTAATATGGGGCTTCCGAGAGCTGACAGTTTGGAAGAGTTTCTTACGCTAGAGAGCGAATGCATGGTCGGGAGGAAGTAAAGGTATGTTCTGTTTTGAGTCTTGCTTTTTGAGTGTCGCTTTAACTTTTTGGCTTTTTGTATATAGCATTAGTAAGTGGATATTATCATGACAATACCCCAATGATTTCAATAATCAATGTTTGATAATTTTGTTGTTGTGTTTCAGCGGAGCACATCGAGCCCCAGTTCGTACAAGAACTGGTAGACGGCAGAATTAAGGAAATGGATAGTCACGTTTTCACAGTCACATTCGTTGGTAACCCTAAGCCAGAAATTACATGGTATCATGACAATCTTCTCATTCATCAACTACAATCTTATCAAGTGAGTATGAAATGATCATTTATTAAACCACGTTGATCAAATTATGTTGGTGCCAGATGTAAGTGATAATTCTGATTTCTCGTAAGCATTTTCGTGGTTAAGTCTACAAATTTGCTGTGCAAAGATGCATTAATTGTATGAGAACTTCAATTACAGCATTGAAGACTATGACTTGTATATTAGAAAATAAGGCTTCATAAAATCAGGCCAAAACATCAATAAACTTGGAATAAATGTACTTCATGTCTATCGAATTATTTTTATAAAATCTTGTCAATTATCTACGTGACAGCATAATTATTTGCCTCTTCTTAGATAACTTATGATATCACATTATGACATCTAGCTAAGTGCATTAAAAATATGTTGCTATTCGCCAGCTCGAATGACAATTAATGTAGCTAGTCGCTCAGAATAATATGAAAATACGACATACCTTTCTTAAAGTGCGCTAACAAGAACAGCACCACGTTTGGGCAGCTTTCTAACTCGGTACGAGTATGACTCGGCTCGGCCTACCCTTTTCATACTCTCAGGCGACTATAGAGTCGGATCGGTGCTTCTGATATGATTTTGATTGGGTGGCCAAGCAGACCCGGAATAACTTTGCGCCGAGTGTAGTGATTATTCGGCCGAAGCCTAGGCGGTTCTCTAATTATGTTAGGGAAGGATCCACACATAAAAATGAATAAAAATTAAATTAATTGATGGTTGATTTTGATTATGTCAGCCTGTGAAGAGTAGATAAGTGCTTGAAGGAACCTACTGCAATTCATGCTAGCCCACTGTAATGTGGGGTTGCGGTATTTTCATGCTTTTCTGTGAGACTTGCTTCCTCAATTTTAATTCAGCAAAAATATTTAAGTGCTCTTAGATAATAACTTAGGTATCGAATAAACATTAAGCGAAGAATCATCCAATATGTACTGAAATGAACATCTATTTATGGACATAAATTCTCCAATAAGAAGATGCCTTCTTAAATTAAGCCCTTACTTTAAAGTCGTACATACATTTTCTATGGAAGAATACAAGGTGTTACTCTAAAGCTACTCTTAAGATGCCTCCTTAAATTAAGCCCTTACTTTAAAGTCGTACATAAATTTTCTATGGAAGAACACAAGGTGGGACTATAAAGCTACTCTAAAGATGCCTCCTTAAATTAAGCCCTTATTTTAAAGTCGTACATAAATTTTCTATGGAAGAACACAAGGTGTTACTCTAAAGCCACTCTAAATATGCCTCCTTTAATTAAGTCCTTACTTTAAAGTCGTACATAAATTTTCTATGGAAGAATACAAGGTGAGACTCTAAAGCCACAATTTGGACCTTGTCTCTGCTCAGATGCGTGTGCGCGGCGACAAAGCCTTCCTGACGCTGGTGGAGGCGTCGCCTAAGCACAGGGGCGAGTACGTGTGTCGTGCTGTCAACTCAGCTGGGGAGGCCTATACCAAAGCTACACTCGAAGTCGTTGGTGAGTATAATTACTTATTAAAAGTATCGACGCGGCTGCTGATGCTTCGTTATTATGATTTGTTTTCCGCATATTTCTTTGCTTCTTATAGCATTCATTATTCTCTTCATGATGCATTTTGCTTCTTATTAGTTAAACATATATTTTCGCATGCATTAAAGCTAATAGAAAAGAAAACAGTCTGTGTAGTTCGTGAAATTTCGTATTGTGAAGTACTGCCTTCGTGGTTGTGCATTGCCAGATTGTATTGTAACTGGTGCTGTAGACTTGTGAAAATTTTAAATTCTTAATTTTATATTGCTAATGTTTCCATGTACCATTGTACCATCTCTTCAAGTAGTGTCGCTGTTTTGAGACTGTTTTCTTTCCTAACTGTCTCTATACCCATAGTTGAGACTTCATTTTTTTCGCTCTGCAGAATTAACATACGAAGAGAAATTAACTATTGCAAATGAGCGCTATGCTGCCCTCAATATCCAGCACGCAGCGCAACATATGAAGGTCAAAGAGCGCGAGCGAAGCGAGAAAGAGAAGCATGCACACAAAGAAGCTATGCTAAGGATGAAGGAAGAGAGGCAGAAAGCTAACATTGAAAAAGAGAAAGAGCTTGAAGAAGCAAAACTCAACACGTGGAAGCCTCAACGTCGTGTGTCAGAGGCACCTCCACTTAAGGAGGTGGAACCACTGACACCAAAAGAATACCGCATCGACCAAGTTTACACCAACTGGAAAGCACCTATCGCTATCGAAGAAACGTATCCCGAAATCGAGCCTGAGGAATTTTCACCGAGTCAAATTCCCGGTGTGAAATGTTTCGTTCGAGTCTCCGACACATCAATCAGAGGAGAAGAAGTGGTCAAAGAAATTGCGCCTAAGTTCTTTGAGGATGAGCAAGTCATAATCGAGTTGGCCCGGGTTCACACTTTATTGAGGAACAGCGTCCGTGTCAACGAGATTTGGTCTCTTTTCCGTGCTGGGGAATTTCCAGCTCTGCAGCAGCCAAGCATTCAGACAGCGCTCGTCAAGATATGCGAGTACATTGGTCACCAGAGGAATGTTTCGCTAGTCCTAGCCGAAGAAACGAAATTGCAGTCACAGCAACACCCAGTAGGCTTGAAAGCCTTTTTGCGCATGTTGAAACATGCTAGTAACGTGCGCCAAGACATTCTCTTCAAAGAAGTAATTCCTAGAGAGATGGGCAAGTGGTCGACCACTACTCAGGAGCTTGAGAAAGTATCCCAGATGCTTAACCAAGGCATAGAAACGGAAGAAATCATTGCCTTCTGCGTAGCTGGACAACTTCCTCAACTCAAGAAGCCGGAGACCCAGCAGCCGCTCGTGAATATTGTTGAGAAACAAGGACACTCGGTGATGGTGGCTCAGGTCCTCGTCGAAGAGGCTTATAGAGATGCCAAAGAAGGTGGGTGGCTTCTAGCAAAAAAAAAAAATTAATGCTAAACAAAACACAGTACAAACTCGTGAAATAGATTGACTTGAAAAAAGAAGTTCACTTTCCCGAAGTCTGGATTTTAAACATTTTTAGATTCACTCGGCATGTAAAGTATAATTGCTGTAGAGATTCGAAAAATTTCATGTTACTCAGTTTGGACTCTCAAGAAAATTAGGGCCATTTTAATTCTTGCAATTCTACTATAGTTTGTTTATTGGTTTTGTGGCTAATAAAATATTATTTGCTCAGCTTAATGCAGGACTTTGCCGCCCGGATGCTCGCCTTTACTTTTTAGTCGCGCTTCTGGAAATTTTCTGAGTTTTTCTATGTCAACTCACTATGTCTTTCTTTCAGGATACGAATTTAAATTGTTTGATTTCGTGCAATGTAGTTTAGAATATGAACCTTTGTTTGGTATATAGTGTTTTAGATTTTTGCTTATATTCAGTCCCATCCCCAATGACCATATAAGAATCGGCATATCGAACTATGTAGTGGCTTTCGAGGTTTATCGCTCCGAGTTGATATTCATGAAGTGTGCTCTAGGTGTGCTAGAGATTTTAAAGTTGATTGTGGGGTGGGTTTCTGAAATCTTTAGTGCTTTACCCCGCGGTTTGGCTCATTTGTCCAGCCCGAAATGATTGTAGTTTCCTTCGCTGCTATTGAGATCTATGCTTATTCTTCTGGATATGTCGTGGCTTCTCAGACCGCGTGTTGGCTGAACATGCATGGCAGGTCTTCCACGAGGAGGAGCTGGCACACGCCGCCATTTCTCAGGTTGAAAAAGGTAAGGACCACTCATCAAATCTACTCAATGAAGCTATTTCTGTTTGGGACTTCATTTTATTTACAGTGCTAGTAATCCTTGGAGATTGATTATTATTATTATTATTATTATTCCACGAAGAGATTGTCGTGGCGTCTCGTTCGGATCGAACTTCGAGGGCACGATAGCATTCTTCGTTCATTATCTGGACTTACTATTTTAGATACAGAAGTTACTATGATCCTGAAATTGAGATTAATAGCAGTGGTTGTTGCTATTCATTATCTATTGAAGTGGATTATTATTTACTTTTTTAGAACATTCTGTTCATATTTTGATGCCTCGTTGTGTTTCCGTCCTCCGTCTTAGTATAAGTTCGCCACAGCACCTTCAACTTTGCACCAAATTAAATCCATCATTTGACGTAGATTTCACATAAAATTCTGGTTGATTCTTGACCTTAATTTGATGCTCACCGACAGAGACTCATGTGCTAGACTATGAGACGAAGGAATCGGAGGTTGAGAGTCAAGGTACACAAGAAAGACTCGAGCCTCTACCATACCGAACACAACCTCTCTCGCCAGCCAAACCACTACAAACTATAACTTCCCAAGAACCTACTTTCACAGCGCCGGAAATCACTGAGACACTCCAAACCTTTGTTGAAACAGATGACTCTACCATAACTTCAGAGCACCCTCTGACAGAAACGACTGAGTTCCCCTTGTCCTCGAAACCTAAAATTAAGAAACGGGTAGTGAAAAGAGTGATACGCCCCAAAGAACTAAAAGACAGAGATACCCGACTCGCAGGCGATCAGCATTTTATCAGCGGCGACACTGACCAAATTCATGAAACGCATGAGCCAATCTTGTATTCTGATGTTTATTCTGAGCAATTCGACCACACACAACTTGAAATTGGGGAAAATGTTGACTCGTATGCCATGCAGAAAACAAGGGACTTAGACGACTCAAATATCATGTCCAATTATGTGCGTGAAGAAACTGATCAAATTGAAAGAGAAATGCCCTCCCAGCCCTTTACTGAAGTGACTGATTACACAGAACTAAATTTGAACACTGACGTTGACGTTTCTATTGAGCAAACCAAAGACTTGTCTGATTCTGATGCCATTACCATTGGAAAAGATGAAATCGGTCTGGACCAACTACCAACCAAGCATCCCAAAACTTTATTAGAAAAACGCCCTCAACCCCAAAAGACAACATTCTCTCAAGCAGCCGTTTCTTTGAAACCTATCAAACGTGAATCTCGACAACCTGAGCAATCACAGTACACTGAACAGGTCCAATTGAAACCAACAGCCAAAAAGACTCTGAGGGAAGACAAACCTCCCGAGAAAGTTCAGTTGCGACCTGTTATCACAGAAGACACTAACACAACTACTGTGGCACAAAGAAAAATTGAATCTATATCTAAAATTTCTACACCCGAACCCATTCCAGAAACTGCGCAGGTGGCATTAAGCTCTCCCATACCAGAAGAACTACTTGTTGATGTTCCTGCAGAAAGTGATGTAGTTCCTGACGAACAGATAGAACCGGAAGAAACTCCATTCGCTGATAACATTGTTACTCAAGTCACGGAACAAGTATCGGCACCTGGTTCTCCTAGCACCAAGAAAAGAATTATTAAGAAAAGAATAATTGTTAAAAAGAAACCTGATGCTGAACCTGAGCAGATGAAATTTAGAGCTCCCAAACAGCGCGACTTGAAGCCAGACGAGGAACCTGAAGTAGTTACACTAAAGCCGTTCACAAAACCCTCACAAGATGTTCCAAAGCCTCACACTGTTCAGCCAGTGGAAGAAAAACCACTTGGACTAAAGAGCATCACAATACCGGAACGAGAAGATGTAAACTTGGAATATCGCAACTTGGATTTAGTTTCTACTGTGAAGGAAGAGGCCCCACAAGATATCTACAGAGCTCCTGTACAGCCTGAAGAACAAGAACTTCCAGCTTCCGAAGAACCAAAAGCTACTAAGCTAATTGGTCTTAAAAAGGTAGTCGAAGAAAAAACTGAACCGGAGCCGTTGAAGTTTAAAATCAAGCAGCGGCCAAAGGAGCCTGAGCAGGTGCCCGAAGAAGTTCATTTGAAACCGATCCCTGAGAAGGAACCACTAATTGAAGAAAAATTACTTGCGGAAATTCGTCCAATTGAAATACCAGATAGAGTTGAACCTATTCCTGAAGCTGATGCTCCTGAAAAGAAGACGAGAAGAGTCATTAAACAAAAGAAGGAAGCAGAACAAGAAAAGGTGGAACTTAAACCAATAACGAAACCGACAAGAGACGAAAAAACAAAAGATGAAGAAAAAATATTGAAACCGCTCAAAAAGATCGAACCGCTGCAGCCCGCAGTGGATGACGTGGAGTTGAAGCCACCGAAGAGGCTTCCGAAACAAGATGAGATCTCGGAAGAAGTTAAATTAAAGCCCTTCAAAAAGAAAGAAATTCCAAAACCTGAGGAACAGCCCAAACCTCTTCAGCTGAAGCCAGTTCAGAGAACTCCTAAGCCGGAACCTGAACCGGAAGAAGTCAAGCTAAAGCCAGTTCAGAAAACTACTAAGTCGGAACCTGAACCGGAAGAAGTTAAACTTAGGCCAGTTCAGACAACTCCAAAACCAGAGCCAGAACCGGAAGAAGTCAAGCTAAAGCCAGTTCAGAGAACTCCTGAGCCAGAACCTGAACCGGAAGAAGTCAAGCTAAAGCCAGTTCAGAGAACTCCTAAGCCAGAACCTGAACCGGAAGAAGTAAAACTGAAACCTGTTAAGAGAACTCCCAAGCCGGAACCTGAACCAGAAGAAGTAAAACTGAAACCAGTTAAGAGAACTCCTAAGCCAGAACCTGAGCCGGAAGAAGTCAAGCTAAAGCCAGTTCAAAGAACTCCAAAGCCAGAACCTGAACCAGAAGAAGTTAGGCTAAAGCCAGTTCAGAGAACTCCAAAGCCGGAACCTGAACCGGAAGAAGTAAAACTGAAACCAGTTCAGAGAACTCCTAAGCCGGAACCTGAGCCGGAAGAAGTAAAGCTAAAGCCAGTTCAGAAAACTCCAAAGCCGGTACCTGAACCGGAAGAAGTCAAGCTAAAGCCAGTTCAGAGAACTCCGAAGCCGGAACCTGAACCGGAAGAAGTAAAACTGAAACCAGTTCAGAGAACTCCTAAGCCGGAACCTGAACCGGAAGAAGTCAAGCTAAAGCCAGTTAAAAGAATTCCAAAGCCGGAACCTGAACCGGAAGAAGTCAAGCTGAAGCCAGTTCAGAGAACTCCTAAGCCAGAACCTGAGCCGGAAGAAGTCAAGCTAAAACCAGTTCAGAAAACTCCAAAGCCGGAACCTGAACCGGAAGAATTCAAGCTGAAGCCAGTTCAGAGAACTCCAAAGCCAGAACCTGAACCGGAAGAAATCAAGCTGAAGCCAGTTCAGAGAACTCCTAAGCCAGAACCTGAACCGGAAAAAGTCCAGCTAGTACCAACTCAGCGGCCGGTGGAAGCACAGCCAGAACCTGAAAAGATCAAACTGAAGCCGGTTCCAAAGCCTTCTCAGTCAGAGCAGGCTCCTGAAGAAGTAAAACTAAAACCAGTGCCCCAAGTCCCCGAGCCAGAACTTGGAGAAATGCCCGTTAAACCCAAACCAACTACCAAAACAAAATCGCCACAACCTGAACCAACACCTGAATTAGTCACGTTAGAACCAGTAACGAAACCCACCCAGCCAGAACCACAACCGCTGGCACCTGCTCTCATCACAGGTAAGACCGTGAACACGAAACCCAAAGAGGATATAGACGCACTACAAGAAGGAAAAGTCTCTACTTTTTTGAACAACTTTCATTTCAATTGAACCGCAATTACTTTGCCTACATTTTCAGAATAGCTATATGCATGTCGCTGCGATATTCCTCAATGAATGAATTTTTAAAAACTTTTTTACGATGTTCGTAACTAACTGTAAATAATGTGACAGGATTTACGAATTTGAATGGCTGGAGAAGTTAACTTACGCAAAAATGCATCTAATATCTTGAAATGTAAAATTTATTTTCTTCATTTCTTTGACGGAATTTAAAAAAATTCACGATTCCCCAATGAACACAGATTATTATTTCAAATTATTTGTTTCGCTTCAGCTTACGTTCACTTCAAGAACGTTTCTCAATGTTTTGGATGCACTTGCTTACAAAATTATGCAAATTATTTTCCATGGCGGTTGTGATCGATTTAGTCGTGATTGTTCAATTGTTTAGAATCGTGAGACTTGGAAGCCTATGTGCGTCTCTAACCTCTTATTAAACACGTAACCTCGAAAAGGTTCAACATAACACTAATTTTAAACCATTTTATAACATACGACGGAGAGCTTATATCCACTCTAACCACATACTCGCTAACAATTCAAAGCTATACCTATCACCCCTCTTCCAGACATCGCTACATGAAAATACTACATTCGTGTAAATTTGTATTGATTTTTGTGACATTTGAGTTACATCACCTATGAAAAAATATGATATTTTGCAGAGGAAAAAACCACAGAAGAGTTTGTTGTGGATGAGCAAACTGCGCGGTTGCTTTTGGCTGAAGCCCAAAGCTCAGTTCAGCGTGAAGTGTTGGTGACTTCGCAGCTAAATCGACAAGTGCAACAAGTTACTACCTCCCGCGAACAAGTTGTCAGTGAAGAAGGAGTTCAAATGCAGGTTATTGAAGCTCCGAAGCAGGAAGTTACGGTTAACCGGGAAGTTAGTCAGCTCCAGCAAGTGTCAAGTGAGCAGCCTATGTTGCTTATGAAGGAGAGTCAATTCACAATTTCTCAACAATCTGAAAATTTGGAAACTATGACGGAGAGCTTTGTACAGCATCAGGCTTCATTCAGCCAACAAGAATCAGTAATGAATAAAAGCATTATTCAGCAGACCGAAGTCCAAAAATCCCCGACAGTAGTAAGAAAAGTCAAGAAAATAATCAAGAAGCCGAAGAAGCTTACAAAAGAAACCGTCGAAGTGACCACGATTGACGATGATGTATCTGAAGAGAAACCTGTTGAAGAGAAGCCTGTTGAAGAGAAGCCTGTTGAAGAGAAGCCCACCGAGTCCCTTGTCGAAGAAATTATCCAACCTGACGAAGAAGAGGTCATGACAGTAACCGAGGTCGTTCAGCGACCGCAAACTTATCATGAAGAAAGCACAATCGAACGCCTCGTGACAGACGTTAAAGAAGAGGAGCACATTGAAGTTAAACCAACAAAGATTATCAAAAAGAAAGTCATTAAGAAGATCGTCAAAAAGCCGGTAACCGAAGAGAAGGTTGAAATTCGACAAGAAATTGATGAGCAAAAAATTCTCGAAATAGAGAAGACTCGTAAGTCTGGAATGTTTCATAACTAACGTTGATGCCTGGAAAGCAAACGAGATTAACATGAGCTTTTCGTTCCGTGATAATTTTTCCGTCGATAATTGTAGGCGAGTTCTAATGCGTTTTTGCGTAATTCGTGTTGTTTTACTGACCAACATTGCTGTTTCAAGTAGAAAGACTTGTAAAGTAAATACCATCTTACAAACAATTCGTGGCGAATGGACTTATGACTTCTCTAACTTCTAATGTAAAATTGACGATTGACGAATCTTTTACGCAGTCTTGCCTAATCTCTTTTGACACGGTCGTCAGTTTGAAGAATTTTTCGACATAGCTAACATCACTGTTTTCTGATCGGACCTTCTGTTTTCAACATCGTCCATGAAATTAACATTTTCAACTATTTTTTTATTTTTCCGGGAGCGGTGAGTACCCTCTAGCATTTTTACTGTCTCCTTGGTCGTGTTTTATTTTGTTTTGTGCTCCAAGAAATTATCAGCGTGGTTGCATGCATTAAAACTTGAACATGATGAATACTTTCTTGGTTGTTGGCAGCTTTCGAGTTATTTCCGTTCCAGGCTTAGTTGTTCAATTTTTCCTTTGAACTTTTTTAGGTGATCCAATATTTCAGAATTCTGCGTTTAATATCTCAACACATTGCTTGTTAGGCACAAGATCGCTATTACCCTGAATTGAGCTTAAGTCGTCGGTTGAAAAAGAAGTGAAATATGATACGTACGTATCATATACGTACGTATCATATACGTATTCTCACATGCTTGCATTATTCCACTATCGGCGTTTAGTTGTCCGAAGCTTTACTTCACTTCACTATTCAAAACACTAATCATATATAAAATATTTGTCTGCCCATTTTTGTATCTATTTATTTTCGTGGATCTACCATACAGAATACACACACGAACAGGAAGAAATAGAAGAAGCACTTCCCGAGGAACTTCCAGACGATTTACCGGACACCTACGAAATAGGTAACATTATCATACATTAACATACCAATTTTGATCACCTACAGAGCCTAATAGAACTTATTTCCTGGGTACCCAACATAATGTTGCTACTTACATTAGCACGTGGTCATTTTTATGGTGAAATTTAGAGTATTTTTTCATTTACAAATCATGACATACAGATTTTATAACAGCGCCTACGAAGGCTGTCACTGCTGAAACCTCCTTCGAACCAGAACTGTCAACGCCACAAACTGATGAAATTCCAATTGCAACAGGTAACACCATAACAAGAAACTATTTTCTCAAATTATTAATTTCAATAACAATTAGAATCATTATTATCACATATGGTAGCAATATTAAATTCATTTTTTCATGTAATCAGCTGCATAATTTCAGTATTCCAGAATGAACCTCTAACATTCCTTTCAAACGGATCAAAATCTATTGAATAAAATCACATTTTTTTCAAGTTACACTGCCAAAACTAATAATACAATTATAAAATTCCAATATTCCGTCCAATAATCCTCATATATTGCTGAATTTGGGTGCATTAAATTTAATTCCACCTGTGAAATTAGCGCCCGAGCCACAGGCCTCAATACACAAGGTCAAGAAAATCATCAAAAAGAAGAAACCAGAGAAGCTTGTCGTCGAAATTCATGAAGGTACTCTATTTCTCTTTTTTCATACATATCTGGCTATATAACAATTTTACTGGTAATTACTGCGGCTAATCACTCATATTTTACATCGTTAATCAACTCCAAACCAACAACTTATTGCGAAGAAATTACGGCAACAATACTGAATTTCTTGTTCACAAATATTATTGGTTTCACATTCAATACAATTATTACTAAACAATTTACATCGATATGAACCTATGACTGATCTCTTAGCAGTTGAGTTACAATGACGCACTACTTACTTAATATTTTTTACTTCGTTTACAAAAGGTGAGCTTTTTTGAAAATTGTCATATGATTATATTTACTAATTGTTTAATTACAATTACGGACTATTGACTATCAACAGATCTTACAGAAACTGTTTAACTCTCCATCCTTATTAATAATTTACTAATACATCTGTTTTTCACAACATTTTTATTAATCCGTAAAAATCTTCAAGTTAACTAACTTACTTACACTTTTTATTTCTAACGTGGATCTGATTTTCCAAAGATTATTTATTTACTTACGAGCTGTTATCTCTTTTACATTGGTAGCAATACATTTCATGACATTTGAATTGAATAATATTTGAACAAATATGAGAATAAATTTTCATTGTGTTTATCGTCATTAAATGTAGTATATAGATGAAAAATTTTTGAACCGGTTTAAAATGATTGGCGCCCTTATTCAATACTAAGAAGGAGAACTAATTTGAGAGATAATTTCTTATAGAAGACGCGAGAAATTGGACATATCCGTGCCTGATAAATAAATCGATTCTTTATAAATCGTTGTACGTACATCCAGTTAGCGACATACAAATTGCTATGGTGATAGCTATTCATTGTTTAAAACTTGTATTTACACAAATTGTTGCATCCTTTTGTTAAATGGGAAGATCCGAACGTAATTTCTTCTCTCATTCAACTAATGGAAGTGAATAGTATTCTGTTATCCTCTACAACCACATAATCAATACTTGTGAACCTGCTGAACACGACAATTGGGCTCTCCAGAGTTCACAGTCGAGGAGGTTGTGTCTGCTGCACCCGAAGCTTTACCTGAAGCTTTACCCGAAGCTTTACCTGAAGCTTTACCTGAAGCTTTGCCTGAAGCTTTACCGGAAGCTTTACCTGAAGCTTTACCGGAAGCTTTGCCTGAAGCTTTAACAGAAGATCTGCCCGAGGTTCTCCCTGAAGTTCTTCCCGTAGTACGTGAATCTTTGCCTGAGCAACTGCCCGAAGAGCTGCCTGAAGTTCTGCCTGAAGTTCTACCAATAGGTACAGTTCTATTCAATCTAAAAAAATTTTCAAAAAATTTAACCCTTGATGAAACTTAACCCACACTTTATTCTGTTCTATTTTGACTTTTGCCTCATGACACAATCTTGTGTCGATCTCAGGCAATGTTTTGTTTCACTCGTGTTCTAATTCTATAACGTCCATCATTCCTCCCTTTGTATATTAATTTGCTAGTGATTTCTGCGCATGCTACAGATCTGTTCATTTGAGAACTTTTAGAGAATTGTCACCACCATTTCATACTGGTTTATTCGGCGGGTGTTTTGCTGCATCTCCTTCAGCGCCCAAAATTGTGGCGGGAACAAATCTGCGGCAGCTTCATATTTAAAGCGCATTTACATCTTTGCTCCCAATATGATAATCTAGAATTCCACCTCGGCTATCAATTAAAATGTCAGCCGTCGACCTTCAACAAATGAGCAGAAATATTACATCTGCACAAGCCGTGTGGTGCCATATGTTGAAACGTTAACTCACTTCACGCACAAAAACGTTTATCATGCGATGCAGTTTTTCGTAGTATAGCAGCACATTGCAACGTTAATTTTTCTTTAAAAACTTGAAAACCCCATAATGGAAACCTCGCATTCGAATTGACTGTGCATTCAGTGTGTTTCAAGTGCGGATTAGGATGAGAGCCACAAAAAATTTTTCAATGCTCACGCAATCGGAATGCTAACTTTCTCGCAAAAATTCAATCGCTGTATGAATAAAATCATGAATCCGAATATCGTCCCATCGTAATGTAGAATAAACCAGTAGTACTGGCTGCCAGTTATACAACATTATTTTTATTTTACAGAACCAGAAGAAGAGACTTACTTTGACACAGTTGAGGACATAATTCAAACAGACAAAATCCTCGACGATCAAACCACAATTATTCATAAAGGTATTATTTATTGTAGTTGAATTTTCTTATGTGCTATCTAATTTATTTTGTGTGTGCTGAAATTTACAAGTTCTACTATTTGCGGTTTTCAGAAGACAAATAGTTCAATTACCTTCGCATCATTCCCACTTACTATTTTTTTATCTGTGATATTCTCAGACATAAAAACTAGTGCGTTGTGTTGTCATATCGGACCAAGAACTTCATGTGGAACACATACCCGGCAAATACAGTCGATCGCTCATTTGGTTCATTTTTATTTCTTAATTCGGAATTTTAGTACCAAAGAAATGAAAATGAAACTTGAATACGCCCTCCAAATTCTCAATGCAAGTTTCAAAATCACGCCGAAAGGCTTTTCTAGCTTGTTTTGAGTTTGCGATTCGTAAATCAACAAATAAGCGCGCTATAAATGCACTACATCCATTATTCGGAATGGTACTTTCTTGCAGCACCCGAGGAGCAAGTGGTTACACAACACAGGACAGAAACAGTTGACACGGAAGTGGTTCTAACACAAGGTACTTACGCTACTCGGGAAATACAAGTACTAGAATCGATAAGCCGGATGCTGGGAATAAAAGCATATATTTCTTTAATACTTCCGTCTTTTAATTTGAAAATTTATTTTTCTCAATATCACGTTTCAACGCTGATACATAACACAAATATTTCCTTAAACTTGTCGGAATGACAATGTAAATATCGAGTCATTAATGCATATCGAACCTCAAAAATGTTTAGCAGTTTGAATTTTGGATAATTTCGAACTTCTTTGTCAATCTTGTTTTTTTTTTGTTATCTGAATAATATCTTATCCAGATTCTGACTGATATCTTGTCTCGGTATTCTGATAATGATGAAAATAAACTTCATCAGTTCTTTACGTTTCCTATTGAAATAAATTAGCAAGGAAATGACAATATTTTCTTAATGTACAATAAAATTTAAAATCTTGCAGCTCCAGTCAAAACTCGCACTGTTAAAACTGTGAAGAAAGTGATAAGAAAGAAGAAGCGAGTCGATGGTGAATCTACTGAAGTGTCTGAAGGTATTTGACGTCACTTTTCTACCGCTTTGCACCCGCAGGTTTCCTATTTTTTTATCTAAATAATATTCGCACTGGCTGTATTTATAATCTTTGCACTACTGCTCTTTCTGGTGGCTTTACGGCGTATGTATAATTAATACGAATGCAATCACCAGCATAACATCGCTTAGCTTAATGCGCATTTTTGCTTATGCCTGATGTCTGAATATACCATATGATTGAGAATTATTTTCTGAAGCTCCGCTTGCGGTTTACATTTTTCTCCGATCATTATTTAATTGATATTTAGGCTTCTACGTATGTGTCCAGCTCGATTTTATTTCGTGCCCAATCTATGATAAGCTATGCCTCTGCTTTCGCTCTCCGTCCCTTGCTTTGGATGAAAGTTGACATTGCAGGTACCGCGTGCCACTGTCCAACTTACATTCATCTCTCTATATATATTTTTTATGAACGAAAATTTTGCTTATCTCGTTCGAGGTATTCGCTAACAATATTATTACCATTCCAGCGCTTAACACCTTAAAGATTAACGCTTGATTTGAGGTTTTCTCCTTCGAAATAACTTTGCTTACAGCGAATTTCGCTCGCGTTTTTTGGCTCTGAACGGAAGTCAACGTTTGAAGTGATGAAAATTTAGAATAGCATGAGTACGAGTATACTTGTCATCCAACCTTTTACAACATTTCGGTTTGTTGATGGCTTGCAACTCCTGCACAAGTTCGCGAATAATCTTTGTAGAATAATGCCAGTCATTCAATAATAAACACGATTTTTGGGAAACAAAATTATGTTGAACGTTTAACATTTTCTGTGGCATCGTTTTATGACCTTGCAGGGCTTAATATTAGTGTTCTGCCTCTCTGCTTTATTCTAAAATGCTTGAGCGGTACTCTGCAGCTGCGTTTCTCTGCTGCTTCTGTTACATTTTTTAGCCTCCGATCTTCTACCTACATCTTTTTGACCGTTCCTTGTTCGTGACCTTAAATTTAAGTGCGATCAATTTTTTTCAATGCTATTTTAAACGAAATTAACAACAACATTTTAATTTTTGTTGCAATGATAGTCGTTATTCATATATATTATTGCTGTTACAAAAACACTATACCCTCCAGTTTTGACGAATTTTTTTGTTAAGGGTTATTTTCACTCACGTCACCGTTTGGTTCAACAGAACACTTACCTGAAGCTCATGAAGTCGCCGAAATACCTGACAGTTTGCCAGAGGAACTACCAGAACCAACACCAGGTAGCTTATGATTATGTTTACTTTATAAACAACTTTGCATTCACATTATTATACCGCTCACTTGACAGTAAATTTTATATACATACCATCAAGCTGATGGTTTGCATTATTTAAAAATATTATAGTTAATTTCAATCTTATCTCATTTACATTCCTAATTCAGTAATGTTCAACACTTCATCAGTTATACTTTATTCAATAGAACACTAAAATTTGTACTCTAAAATATTTTTCGCACTCTCTTGCATGTTGTGTAGGTTATAAACGGAATTGAGAATTCATCTGAACATCCGAAATTCTCGTAATACAGCAACAATTTTGACGCCCTGAGGGAGGTGATGTCAATAATATAAGCGCTTGTCGAAATTCGGGGGGACGAACTGAAATTCATTTCAGTATTCAGATATGAATGTCACTTTTAAGGCTTATTAAGAATCTCAACTCCAAACGCATCATACAGAAATTTTTTAAAATGCTGCAGATATTTTTTTGGGAGGGGGGGGGGGTTCACGGGTTAAATTTCTTCTCCGAATTTACTCTAATTTCGCATATAAATTTCCATTAATGGCAAAGTTGTTCCGATTTTAAAGGGATCAATAAATCATTTCGGTCGTTTTGGCATGATTCATTCTACCAAGTTCATTTTAATGCACATTTATTTAGACATTTGAACATTCATTACGATTTCACTTCACAATCTGAGTTGAATTCATATAAGTAGTGAGAGTTTTATTACTTTAGATCCGAGCATTAGGTCTTTCTTTGTTCTTACACGATAATAGATTTAATTTTTTTCAATTGACGACCACTTTTTTGGGCTTGTATAGAAACGCATCGTATATAACATGAATTTAGGCATCTTTTGTTTAGTAGGTCGGTACTTATCAAATCAATCATTTACATTTGATAATTTAACTTTACAATGACTACAATTTCTGTCAACGATTCCTGCCATTCCAAATACCACGTATCAAGAGCTATTGCAAGAGCTATGTTTTCGTATTATAATCGTGCACTCATCGCTTTGCCCTATTTCCAGAAATGATAGGTAAATTAATATCATGATAGATTTTTCACCCCAAAAATTCCCTAAGATACATTTTCACTAATTTAGCGAACCACGCTGAAACATAAATGTTTGCCCAGCCCCACAATGAGGAGCGAATCTTACAGAATTCTATGTACAATCTACTCCAATACAATCATGATTGGTCACAGATACCTACAACACTCTACTTGTCACCGCAGAACCTGCCACTCAACAAGAGAAAGTCATGGCTATTCCTGAGCGTCTGCAAGAGGAAATTGTTGTACCAATACAGACGGGTAATTTTTTAGCTGATATTACAAACTTGAATCAATAGTCATGAAACATAATTACATTGTCAATAATAACAGAGTACGATATAAGGTATGCTTTTTGTACAAATTGCATTCAGTTATTTGTTTAATGAATTTACATTTTTTATACACAGTTCAAAATCGTTTCCTTCTTTATGACACGAAATTAATTTTTCTTCAGCTCCATACGAACTTTCCACTGCCGAATTCAGAGAAGAAGCCGTGTTCGAGACACAACACACTCAAGTCGTACATATTGAAACAGGTAAATACTGAACGAAACATATGCACTATTTCCGACTTGAGTATCTTTGAACACATCACATATAAGTAAAAAATTCATGAACGAAAAAACATAATTCAACATTTTTTAACCGATTTTGTGCTTATTTAGCAATATTTTTAATTCAAAACAATTAGCTAAAGACAATGTATTATTTATCTTTGTATAGCGCCGCAACAAAAGACAAAGCAAAAGGTTCTGAAGAAAAAGAAAGAAATTGAAGTTCGAATTGCCGAAGTCAGAGAAGGTAATATGTTACTCATGTTTTTGATTATGCGCTTCCTTCTCTGTTTTCATACGCGATAACTCACATCATGCCAAAACCTTAACACTTATGCTCTCCTTAATATTAACATGTTACGATAACCTCGTTCTTGAATTTAAGTATCGCAAGCCTTCCATTCCCCTTAAATTTCGGTTAATTTTGCTGGATATAACTATTTATAATTCGATTATATGGATTTTAAATATTTTACTACAAATTGGAGACTACATTCACAATTATGATTAGCGAACAGGAGGTGAGTTGGTGATGCATTCATCGATCTATCTAAATTTAGCAAATTCTGTTAAGATTCTTTTGTTTTCAACTGTTCGCACGGTATTTAATTTTACATATATTTCGAATTTTTGAAACCATTATTTAATGTTACTACCTTATGCTGTCATCGTGCTTGGTTAATCAACAGATCAGAAAATTTTAACACGAGATTTTTTTTACTAGTAGGCAAATTTTTGCCTTCTCGAACATGTATAATATCTATTGAAGCCTTAGTTGTCTTTATTAGTAACGCTGCATTTGATAATCACTTTTTAGAACTGGCACATGAGGGATTTTTATATTTTATTATATATTTTTATATTTTAGTTTTATATTTTTTTCTCGTGAACTGTTTCTGACTGTCAACTCACTGACAACGCCCTCACTCAGCTCCAACTGAAACGCTAACAACAGAACTTCAGGAAGACGAGGAGCTGAAATTCTTCGACACACAGGAAACACAAATAATTACAGGTAATCAAGTAGTACGTGTTCTGTCTGAACAAAACAATTCACATAAATATACAACCAGCTTCAACGCATCAGACAAAGAATACAATTCAGATTTGTCAGGGCTCTCCAGCATTTATGTCAATTAACATATTAATTTTTTTCATCCAAGTCTGATATGCCAACATTATTTCGCATTCCAGAACCTGCACCTATCCCAGAACCAGTCACTGTCGCTCCAGAACCAGTCACAGCCATCCCAGAACCAGTAACTGCCATGCCAGAACCAGTAACTGCCATGCCAAAACCAGTCACTGTCATGCCAGAACCAGTAACTGCCATGCCAGAACCAGTCACTGTCGCTCCAGAACCAGTCACTGTCGCTCCAGAACCAGTCACTGTCGTTCCAGAACCAGTCACTGTCGCTCCAGAACCAGTCACTGTCACTACAGAACCAGTCACTGTCGCTCCAGAACCAGTCATTGTCGCTCCAGAACCAGTCACTGTCGCTCCAGAACCAGTCACTGTTGCTCCAGAACCAGTCACTGCCATCCTAGAGACGCTTCCTGAAGAAGTCGTTCGGCCAACAGAAATAGGTACTTGTGTTCGAAGCAAAATAACTAACTTATAGGCTATAATGATCTCCAATGACACTGGTTAGTATCAATCGTATTCACAAATGGTGTCCACCGACTCGAAAAATCGCGATTTTTTATCTATGCACATTTTCGCTCCAAAATATCTTACATACTACCTCTACAAAAAGCTGAAAATTTTCGGTTCAATGGTTGACATCATGAGATAATTAAATCTTTGATTTCGGTGGAGGACATTTTATTGCAGCGTTCGTTTGTCCTACTGTCCCCGATGACAATCGAAATCCACCATAGGACCTAACAAATTGATCTAAACTAATGAAATTTCTGACTCTCTGAAATACTTTTTACGTGAGTCATTCGTGGCCAACGATCGATGACATACATAATGTTTTTTCTACATCAAGTTAGGTGCCAGGGTGGTACTTCCAATAACTTGGAAAGCAACTCTCATATTCGACACTTACTTTCAACATTTTTCTACAGCTCCAGTAGAGCCTTTCACTGCCGAGGTTCATGAGGAACCCTTGTTGGTGACACATCGCACTGAAGTCATACACATCGACACAGGTAATGAGGAATGCATGCCACAATAATTCTGCCTTAAATATTTAACATTAGCTTTCATGACATACATTTTACATCGAAGTTAATTGAAGCAAATTCGCTTAAATGGGAGGAGAAATTTTGTACTGTACCTCTTGTTATCGCGACGATGAGACATTATTTCCTTTTAGCTCCTGTTCAAGAAACTGTTAAGACTGTGAAGAAAATCATCAAGAAAAAGATACGAACTGAAGTAAAAGTCACCGAAGGCAGAGAAGGTACTTTTGTATGACTAAAATAAATGCCTTGATGCATGATTCAGACCTATGTAACCATTCAAACCCCTTAACGGCCCAGCCAAATATGTGGTCTTTTAACAAGCTCAAGAGTTTATGATTATTTTTCTGCTTCTCCTCGGCAGATAGATTTTAAAGATCAATTGTTACATCTGTTCATTAATTGTCTTGGTATTTCAACCATAAACATTTCTCTTGCCAACAGTCCTGATTCCAATAGTACCATCTTCAAACGTTGCCGATACAGAACAATTGGCCAACACAATGGAATAATATAAGAGGCTGAAAGACATCAAATAAAATCTATCGTTCGATTCTATTCTGATTAAAAAATTAATCACTTGCATATATCTATACATTTCATGAATTTACTTCTACTGAACTGGGCAACTCCCGTCTTTCTCGCACCCGAAATAGTTTCTGTGCTCGTATGGAATATTTTTTTCCCTAATTTGTTGCGTTTGTTTCTTACTTTTCCCATCCCACTTAATTGCAGTTGAATTGCAATCACTCTTTAATTGTTTTAATATTTATTCACGTGCATAAGAGCGTGATTTGTTTCAAACTACCAAAATTTTCTAACACATATTCAAGAGGTTATCACCAAAATTTCAAGCTTTTTAATTGTCTTACAGAGCTCAATGGACCGAAACATGTAGATTTATCTATTTATTATTATTATTATTCATGCCAAAATTTGATGACACCTTTATTTCACGTCGCAGCTTCCGCAACAGCCACACAACCAGTTATTCCAGAAGATACTCAACAGGGAACAGTAGAAGGTACAAAATATTATTTATAATTCTAAATTCATGCCATGCATTCAGAAATTCTACTATATACAACACCTCTTTGTCTCAGAAATCAGGCAATCTGTAGTAATCTATATCAGGACTATGAATGTTAACTTTGAGTAAAGATGAAATATAATACACATGAAATATATTATAGGATGCGCTGAATTTGAATAACTCATTTCAAACTCCTCTCTTCAGCTCCAATACAACCTATCATTGCTGAAACACTGGACGAAACAATCAAAGACACGCACTTCACTGAAATTGTGGCGGTCAAGTCAGGTAAAACAAAGCAAATCTCAAATAGGCTACAATAAATATTAATTAACAACCTTTTTTCGCTATAAATGTCTGAAACTACGCCTAGACATAACAATAAGCCGTTTTAGTTCCTTCAATGATTATTGCGAGAGTTAAGAGAGTTTTTACCACTTGAATCGTGGCACAAAATTTAAAAAGTTTTTGTAAATTATTAATTCACGTTCACATGCAATAAATCCGGCAGAGCCAGCAAGAGCGCACCAAACAAATAACCTCAAAACGCTTGAAAAATTGTTAAAGCTACTCAAAATTAGTGAATTCTCTCATCCAACTGTCTATGCGTACATATAAGCTGAGCTGAATTTTCTAAATATTTGGTTGTACGTGGAAAATTTTAAAGCTTCGTTTGCCAGTCATTCACTTGGTAAATTCTTCATTTTTATTAAATTTATTCGATTGAGATAGTTTATGCCACGATAGGTAAACATGTCCGAGCTACAAAAACTTACTGAGCTACTTCTGATCAGGGCATTGAAAATGTACGAGCGCTTAATGGGTGTTGATAAGTACATGTATCCTTTTTAGTCAGTATAGGATATGGGAAGAAGTAAATTTTTGTTTTGGTAGACTGGCAGCTGTTGAGTTTCTTGTACATGCGATTCGTTTTACAGATGATTTTAGTTAATACTTATCGGTTTCACCTTATCACACCAACTTCACTTATACTAATTACATTGACACATCATATGATAAAAAAGAAATTCAATTTATTTTTTAATTTACGCTAGGTATTTACGTCGATACGATATCGTTATCAATATCATTCTCAAATATTCTCAATAATATATTGTCTATGCAATGCCAAGACCATTTGCTTCATGTAAAGTTTCTTTCAAAATATGCTTTCATTAAGATTAAACTGAGTCACGTTTGGTACCACAGAACCAGTGCCGTTGCCTGAAGAAACTTCCGCTTTATCAGACATCATCCATGAAACTTTGGAACGAGTTGAAACGACAAAACTCGGTAATCCATTCCTAACTTGAAATTCCCTGATTAAAAACATGAATATTCAAAGATGTCCTAATTTTTCGCAAATATTACTGATCTTCATGAGCAAAAACTATATGGCTAACACTCTTATACTCATATTACTATTTCCGTATCACGTCTAGAATTTATTGAACATTACTCGCTAATACAACGCTTTTCTTCAGTTCCCATTGAAGCTACAATAGTCGAGACCCGTGAAGAACCCACCTTGGACACTCACCGTACGGAATTAGTTCAAATAGAAACAGGTAAACACTTTTTTTATACAAAAAATCGTGATACAAAATTAAATACCATCACCTAACACACTGGCGCGACTCAGTTCCACGTTAAACAATGGACAATTCGTACGATTGCTACACAATCTAAACATATCTTAAAATTGAATACAATGATATATCTCTATCCCGATATTTGAAAAATCAACCAAGTTTGGTCGTGTTGATAATTTTTCCCGTATTCGTGTATTTTATATTCTTTTTTTTCTGCTCGTTAAATTTTAATTATTATGACTAATTATTGCCGGAATAATAAACCTCTACTGTAAACCTTCCATTACTCAGCACCAACACAAGAGAGCCTTCAGACTAACAAGAAGATAATTAAGAAAAAGAAACGAACAGAAGTACAAGTCACAAGCACAACTCAAGGTATATATTTGAACGTTGAGCTCTGGACTAATTTCGAATTTCATTACTAAAATGATTTACCTTTCAATTGTCTCTTCTAATTTTATGAAATTCATCTCATTTCCATAAAGGTAAATAATAATTCTAATACGATAATAATTTTGGTTCCACTCTTTGTAATTTCCATTCAATGGTAATATTTTGCAGTTCTAACCTTACCGTTTTTTTATCTTACCTATAAGGCACACAGACTCTCAGATACACTCATAACAGAAAATTTGGCAAAATATGGTGCATTTTTCCAGATTTTATGTTTATTGTGCACAACGCTTGCCGTGAGTTTTATGCATGATTTTTTGCTGCTACGTTGCCTGAGACAACGTCTGTCAATGGCCGCCTTTAACTGTATTTGGTTACAAAACCGTTTTGTGTATAGTAAGCTTTTTCAGCAGAAGAATTACAATGATATACTAAAATGTTAAGTCGACAAGTATTCGTTGATCCTGACCGTGGGTATTTCGTTTCATTATTAAATGACACTGTAACACCAATACATAACATCTTGAATGACATCTATTATTCTCACGGAAACCTTTTGTTTGCACAGAACCTACGCCACAACCTGAACAAGTCACAGCTATTCCAGAGTCCCTGCCGCAGGAAATTACCCAACCCATGGAACTTGGTAATAACCACTTGCAATCTGTACTCGAAATTCTATCACAAACGTTTTCATTAAATTTGAATTTTTATGAAACTTAAATTTGATAGAATGAATAATTAAATTTTTCTTCAGCTCATCCTGAGCCCACAACTGCTGAAACACTAGAAGAACCGTCGCTTGTGACGCACAGCACCAACATCATTCAAATTGACACAAGTAAACGCCATTATACCTGAAACAAAATCCGATCGAATAGTGCACAACGAATTCAATGTAATTTATTCACAAATAGGTGTAAATTTTTAGTTATTTTATTGTTTTTTATTGAAACTGCATAGAATTCAGCTGTTTTATTGCAGTTCAACCAAACACTAAGGAGAGTTACGAACATTGAATCGTGTGCCATAATGATCTTCACAAATTTCAATGCCTATTCTAATTCCATTCACTTTAATTTTTCGTGCAAAACTACTACAATATTCTTTTCATTTTCCCACTGATTCATTATTACGTAACGTGACTGCATTCACATTAAGTACATCTCAGAAATGCAACCTATTTCGCTCAGCCCCAATTACAGAAGAAATACAAATGAGGAAAACCGTTGCTGTTAGAAAAGAGATATGACCCGAAGTTCAAGCATATGAATTTTAAATAGGTATTAATTCTTCTTCCAAACCATTTTAATCACGTTTTATTTCCTCTAGCCATCTTAATGCCATTTTTTATTTCGAGTATTTAATTGATCACAAACGACCCTTGCAGGTTTTACGCACAAAAAATTGCTGGTCTCGACCGATTTCTAGAAATTTTGTCTGTTACTTTTCTTCGCTTCCTTCCACCCATCTTTCTATTTTTGATTGCAAAAGATTGTCCCGATATGACTGACATAAACCAGTTACCCATTTAACCCTGAAAAATATCACCTGAAAATGTTTTCGAAATTAATTTTCCACTTAATTATTAATGCTGCACTGATAACAATGATGAATTAAATGTGCCGGAACATCCAATTTACACAATGTTGTTTTCTGTATTATCCCAAACTACATGTGGGAATTATTTTCTTTTTATGAATCTAAAGAAGTACACAAAGAGTATACATTTATCTTAGAATAGTATTTATAGTAAACGACTTTGAAACTTACTCCACAGAACAAGCACCTGTTCCAGAACATATTTCTACCGTTACTGCTGCGACAGTGGTCACTGAGCCTACAGAAATGGGTAACTCAATATCTACACAAAACATGAATTTTGACTTAATATTTATTGTTTTATTCCACCGTGAATGTCTAATCTAATGTGAATATCAGCAATTAATATATTATGTGATACATTTGTGGTTAACTATACGAATTTACTGACATATCCAAACGAACCCGCCCATGCAGTCCCCATAGAGCCCGCCGTTGCTGAGACCCGAGCGGAACCCGCATTGGAAACACACACAACCGAAATTGTTCAGATTGACACAGGTAAATATGGGTGGCAATCGATCATTATTAATCTACAGTGCTTTACATTTTCGTTGTTATCAAAGTGAAATAATTTCATTATTGATTGGCCATTAATTACATAATACTGTCGTTAAATAACTGACATTTCTTTACCATAACAGCACCAGACCAAGAAACTGTAACAGTTCAGACAACAAAAAAGATAATCAAGAAAAAGAAGAGAGAAATTCAGGTCACGGATATTTCAGAAGGTATCCTGATTTAAATAACAATCGCATTACTGTTCTTACCCTCGTACCAGAGCCCTTCCATCTAACATATTCTACCACCTAACATTATTAAACTGGTAAATCAACTAGTTTTTTTTGGCATATCGGTTCATTCATCATTGATGGAAATGCTACACCATAAGTATTTACTTCTATTGCCGTCGTTATGTATAACCCGGTACCGATTAAGCCAAGAGAGTTATTTTCATTTTCAAAGTTTGATAAGTTCAGGCGGAACATAACGTTTTTTTATTATAATTTTTACTTCAGCTTTTTTCGTTCGGTTTCTGACTGCTTTTAAGGTAAGTAAGTATTTTCCGACAGTTTTCATTGAGAGATTTTAAGTTTTCCAAGTTAATTTAATAATATTTTTTTCCTCCGTTATTGGTATTACCAATAATTTGGCATTCCAGTTCTGCAAAAATTTCATTCAACTACACTGCATGTGTTCAATAACTTGGACATATTATATATTACAAATAACATCTCTGGAGAAACATCTGTTCCAAAAGTGCATGAGATACTGTTAGATTGGTTGAGTCAGCACAAATAGGTAAAACAACTATGAGTCAACAATATTCAAATTATGATAACACAATATCATTACAAATATACCTGATATCTAGACTAATTAACACAATCATTCTAATCCACGCCTAATTGCGGCACTTGTTCCAGCTCCAATTGAACCGCTTATCGCTGAAATCAATGAAGAACATCCTAAGGAGACATCCAGAACTGACATCGTACACGTCACTTCAGGTAAACCAGAGAGTTGAATGCGGCTCAAATTGTACATACCATCAACACCATATTCATCTTTTGCTTAATAATACAATAGCGATGTAATTTGATATGTTTCTGCTTCTAAATTTCAAGAGATTTTCTTGTTGATAGTATCACGTATAATTGATGACAGAATCGTTTTATTGCAAAGGTTTTATATTTTTTATATCTCACTCCAAAATCATGAAAACATCATAACCGTGTTTCTCAAAAGAGAATCAATTCGTAAACCGATGTATTCTTGTCTGCCCCTCACGAATATTCCTCATAATTTCACGATCTCCACAGCTCCTACTGAACTAACAGTAATCGAAGTTCATGAGGAAAAGCCATCTCTATTCACACAGCACACCGAAATTGTTGACATAGATACAGGTAACACAAAAACCCAGTTCCAAAAATTCTATCGATTTCATATCATATGTACAACCTAGAAGAATCGACCAAAAAATTTTGAGTTAACTTGCATCAAATTCAGAGAGCCTTCAAATTTAACTACTAATCATGTTATGCTTATTTATGTGAAAATTGCGATAACATTAGTGCATGACACATGCTTTCTGCATCTCATAAGTCGACCTCGACCGAAGCCCATTTTATGTAAATACTCTTTACCCTATGACACGTAATGCACTTACGTCATTCTTTGCAATAGGATATCTATTGGGACACTGGAAATTGAATACATGTGTGGAAAAAAATAAAAAATGGATTGTTAAGTGAATAGGGTTAATTACTTGTACATGGTTATGAAGTAATCAATGTATCATGAAATGGATAGTATCACATATATTTTCTGCTTCACTATATTTCAGCACCTGTGAATGAGGTCCACGTTAAAACCACGAAAAAAGTCATCAAAAAGAAGAAGCGAACAGACATTCAAGAAACGGAAGGTACACTTACTTTTCCATGAATGCTTCACTAAAACACACTTATAAACTTGGTTTCTGCTACCCATGCCGAAAGCAAACTAAAATCAGGCTCGTGAACGTAGCTTTGCTACTTGAGCCAAAAACATTGGAATATGACACTCATGAACTCAATTTGTGCCACTATTGCCAACAGAATAATAATATTACAATCATAAATTCAATTTTATTTTATTAATTTAAAAAGTAAAGTAACATGAGCCCCCCCACTAACTCTGTTCCTGGCACTAATCCTAGAAAAAGATAGCATAACACTCATTGCGAACTCAATTTCTGGTACGACTGCAATAAGTAAACTATAACATTACACTCGTGAACTCAGTTGCTGGGACTAATATTCGAGTCAACGCCTCACTAATATCTTCCTCATTTGATACGATTATTTTACAATTAGTTGAATTTATCGAAAATTATTTAACTTATATATCACTAGAAATGAATAACTTGAGAAACAAAAAATCATTTGAAAAAGTGTGGAATTTCAAGTGCAATGTGTTTTTACATGTTAAAAATGAGCCCTTCCACTTACCAATGGTGACTTTCAACAAACGATACGTTTAAACACTTTCCCAACTGCAAATAGTCATAAGCTTCTTAGCTGACTATGACGATAGTTGGTGCAATCTTTACTTTCTCCCCAAATATCAATTGCTCACGGTGAACAAATTGTCTTTGCAGATGTCGTTTCCATGCCAGAACAAGTCGCCTCTCTGGATGAAACACTGCCGGAGAAACTTGAGACATTCGACATAGGTGAAACTTTTATGTTTTTTCCACCTTGTTATTACAAACGTTAAAATATTGTAATTCTTCACATCTAACTGCAAAACTGGGCCCTTGTTATCACCATGTCTTACAGTAAATAATCTAGATGAAAACATACGTTTATAATTATTCTCAATTTTCAACTTCCTTCACACTCTTTCAGACATTATTCTCATAATTTCACACTCTCCACAGCTCCTGCGGAATCTACAGTTGTCGAAGTTTTTGAAGAAAAACCATCTCTACTCACACATCACACAGAAATTGTTGAAGTAGAAACAGGTAACGCCAAAACCCAGTTCCAAAAACTCAATCGATTGCATACCATAGTTACAGCCTAGTACAATCAATTAGAGTTCTTGAGTCAAGTTGACACCACATCAGAGAGTTTTCACATTTATCTGCTGATTATGTAATACTTATTTATGTTAAAATTGGGATAACATTAGTGGATAATTCACGCATTCAGCATTCAAAAGGTCGACATTGACAGTTGCCCATTTCATGCACATACTCATTGTCCTATGACACGGAATGCACTTTAGTCATTCCTTGCAATATACTGACTATTTGGACACTGGGAATTGAATGTATGTGTGGAGAAAATAATGAATTTATTTCTTATTAAATGGGATGAATTACTTTTACATGGTTCGGAATTAATCAATGTATCATGAAATGGATAGTATCACATTTATTTTCTACTTCACTATATTTCAGCACCTGTGGATAAGGTCCTAGTTAAAACCACGAAAAAAGTCATCAAAAAGAAGAAGCGAACCGACATTCATGAAACGGAAGGTACACTTACCTTTCCATGAATGCTTCACTAAAAACACACTTATAAACTTGGCTTCTGCTACTAAACCCGAAAGCAAATTAAAATCAGGCTCGTGAACTTAGCTTTGCTGCTTGCGCCAAAAACATTGGAATATGACGCTCAGGAACTCAATTTATGTCACTAATGCTACAGAAAAATAACATTTCAATCATAAACTCAATTTATTATACTAATTTAGAAAGTAAAGATACATTAGCCCTCATTAACTCCGTTTCTGGCACTAATACCAAGAAAAAGATAACGTAACACTCCTTAAGAACTCAATTTCTGGTACGACTGCAAGAAGTAAACTAACATTGCACTCGTGAACTCAGTTGCTGGGACTAATACCTGAGTCAACGCCTCACTAATATCTTACTCGTGTGAAACGACTATTATACAATTAGTTGAATTCATTGAAAACTATTTAACTTGTTTATCACTTGTAATGAATAAGGTGTGTCAATTCAAGTACAATGTCTTTTTACATGTTAAAAATGAGCCCTTCCGCTTACCAATGCTGACTTCCAACAAACGATATGTTTAAACACCTCCTCAACTGCATTATGTCATAAGCTTCTTAGCTGTCTGCGATGATAATTGTTGCAAAGTTTGTTTCTCCCCAAAGATCAATTGTTCATTGGGAACAAATTGTTTTTGCAGATATCGTTTCCATACCAGAACAAGTCGCCTCTCTGGATGAAACACTGCCGGAGAATCTTGAGACATTCGAAATAGGTGAAACTTTATGTTTTTTCCACCTTTTTATTACAAATGTGCAAATTATGTTATTCTTTACATCTGACTGCAAAAATGGACACATATTATTATCTTATCTTACAGAAAATAATCTAGATGAAGACAGACATTTTTATTTATTTCCGATGTAGAACTTCTTTCAATATCTTTCAGAAATTATTCACATAATTTTACACTCTCCACAGCTCCTGCAGAATCAACAGTTGTCGAAGTTTTTGAAGAAAAACCATCTCTACTCACAAATCACACAGAAATTGTTGAAGTAGAAACAGGTAACGCCAAAACCCAGTTCGAAAAATTCAATCGATTGCCTAATTTTTTTTACAACCTAGTTGAATTTAGAATTCTCGAGTCAAGTTGTCACATCAGAAATCTTTCACATTTATCTGCTGATTATGTAATACTTTTTTATGTTAAAATTTGGATAACATTAGTGCATAATGCCCGCATTCAGCATTCAAAAGGTCGACATCGACATATGCCCATTTTATGCACATACTCATTATACAATTACACTGAATGCTCTTGAGTCATCCCTTGCAATATGATTTCTATTTGAACACTGGAAATTGAACACATGTGTGGAGAAAATAAAGAATGGATCTGGTATTAAATGGGACGAATAACTTGTACATGGTCCTCCATTAATCAATGTATCATGAAATGAATATTATCACATTTATTTTCTGCTTCACTATATTTCAGCACCTGTGGATGAGGTGCTAGTTAAAACCACGAAAAAAGTCATCAAAAAGAAGAAGCGAACAGACATTCAAGAAACGGAAGGTACACTTACTTTTCCATGAATGCTTCACTATAAACACTGCCGGAGAATCTTGAGACATTCGAAATAGGTGAAACTTATGTTTTTTCAAAACCTTTATATTACAAATGTTAAAATATTATCATTCTTTACATCTGACCGCAAAACTGGGCACATATTATTACCATGTCTTACATAAAATAATCTAGATGACGAGACGTTTTCATTTCTTTTCAGTTTAGAACTTCTTTCACACTCTTTCAGAAATTATTCTCATAAATTCACCTTTTCTACAGCTCCTGCGGAATCAACAGTTGTCGAAGTTTTTGAAGAAAAACCATCTCTACTCACACATCACACAGAAATTGTTGAAGTGGAAACAGGTAACACCAAAACCAGTTCCAAAAATTCAATCGATTGCACACCATATTTACATCCAAGTAGAATCAATTAGAGTTCCCGAGTCAAGTTGCCACCACATCAGGAAGCTTTCACATTTAACTGCCGATTATCACTATCCTATGACACGGAATGCACTTGAGTCATTCCTTGCAATGTGATATCTATTTGAACACTGGAAATTGAATACATGTGTGGAGAAAATAAACAATGGGTTGCTTATTAAATGGGATTAATTACATACTTGTACATGGGTATGAATTAATCAATGTATCATGAAATGAATAGTATCACATTTATTTTCTTCTTGACTATATTTCAGCACCTGTGGATGAGGTCCTAGTTAAAACCACGAAAAAAGTCATCAAAAAGAAGAAGCGAACAGACATTCAAGAAACGGAAGGTACACTTACTTTTCCATGAATGCTTCACTAAAACACACTTATAAACTTGGCTTCTGCTACTCATACCGAAAGCAAACTGTAAAATCAGGCTCGTGAAACAATGCTTGTACCAAAATCCTAAAATCCAAAATTATCCTTTGCTGCTTGTACCAAAAATATTGGAATATGACACTCATCAACTCAACCTATGCCACTAATACCAACAGAAGATCAACATTACAATAATTAACTCGATTTTGTTATACTAATTTAAAAAGTAAAGATACATTAGCCCTCATTAACTCCGTTTCTGGCACTAATACCAACAAAAAGCTAACATAACACTTATTACGAATTCAATTTCTGGTACGACTGCAAGAAGTACACTAACATTGCACTCGTGAACTCAGTTCCTGGGATTAATATCAGAGTCAACGCCTCACTAATATCTTACTCATTTGACAGGATTATTTTACAATTAGTTGAATTAATTGAAAATTATTTAACTTGTTTATCACTAGAAATGAAAAACTTGAGAAGTAGAAGATCATTCGAAAAGGTGTGCCATTTCAAGTGCAAAGTGTTTTTACATGTTAAAATTGAGCCCTTCCACTTACCAATGGTGACTCCCAACAAACGATTCGTTTAAACACCTCCCCAAGATCATATTGTCATAAGCTTCTTAGCTGTCTACGAAGATAGTTGTTGCAAACTTTATTTTCTCCCCAAAGATCAATTGTTCATTGTGGACAAATTGTTTTTGCAGATGTCGTTTCCATACCAGAACAAGTCGCCTCTCTGGATGAAACACTGCCGGAGAATCTTGAGACATTCGAAATAGGTGAAACTTATGTTTTTTCAAAACCTTTATATTACAAATGTTAAAATATTATCATTCTTCACATCTGACCGCAAAACTGGGCACATATTATTACCATGTCTTACATAAAATAATGTAGATGACGAGACGTTTTTATTTCTTTTCAGTTTAGAACTTCTTTCACACTCTTTCCGAAATTATTCTCATAATTTCACACTTTCCACAGCTCCTGCGGAATCGACACGTGTCGAAGTTTTTGAAGAAAAACCATCTCTACTCACACATCACACAGAAATTGTTGAAGTAGAAACAGGTAACACCAAAACCAGTTCCAAAAATTCAATCGACTGCACACCATATTTACAACCTAGTAGAATCAATTAGAGTTCTCGAGTCAAGTTGCCACCACATCAGAAAGCTTTCACATTCAACTGCCGATTATCATTATCCTATGACACGGAATTCACTTGAGTCATTCCTTGCAATATGATTTACATTACAATCATAAACTCAATTTTATTCTAATTTAAAAAGTAAAGATACATTAGCCCTCATTAACTCCGTTTCTGGCACTAATGCCAACAAAAAGCTAACATAACACTTACTACGAACTCAATTTCTGGTACGACTGCAAGAAGTAAACTAACATTACACTCGTGAACTCAGTTCCTGGGATTAATATCAGCGTCAACGCCTCACTAATATCTTACTCATTTGACGCGATTATTTAACAATTAGTTGAATTAATTGAAAATTATTTAACTTGTTTATCACTAGAAATGAAAAACTTGAGAAGTAACAGATCATTCGAAAAGGTGTGCCATTTCAAGTGCAAAGTGTTTTTACATGTTAAAAATGAGCCCTTCCACTTACCAATGGTGACTTCCAACAAATAATACGTTTAAACACCTCCCCAAGATCATATTGTCATAAGATTCTTAGCTGTCTACGAAGATAGTTGTTGCAAACTTTATTTTCTCCCCAAAGATCAATTGTTCATTGTGAACAAATTGTTTTTGCAGATGTCCTTTCCATACCAGGACAAGTCGCCTCTCTGGATGAAACACTGCCGGAGAATCTTGAGACATTCGAAATAGGTGAAACTCTTATGTTTTTTCACCTTTATATTACAAATGTTGAAATATCATAATTCTTTACATCTGACCGCAAAACTGGGCACATATTATTATCATGTCTTACAGAAAATAATCTTGATGACGAGACGTTTTTATTTTTTTTTCAATTTAGATCTTCTTTCACACTCTTTCAGAAATTATTCTCATAATTTCACACTTTCCACAGCTCCTGCGGAATCGACAGTTGTCGAAGTTTTTGAAGAAAAACCATCTCTACTCACACATCACACAGAAATTGTTGAAGTAGAAACAGGTAACACCAAAACCCAGTTCCAAAAATTCAATCGATTGCACACCATATTTACAACCTAGTATATAGAATCAGTTCGAGTTCTCGAGTCAAGTTGCCACCACATCAGAACGCTTTCACATTTAACTGCCGATTATCACTATCCTATGACACGGAATGCACTTGAGCCATTCCTTGCAATATGATATCTATTTGAACACTGAAAATTGAATACATGTGTGGAGTAAATAAACAACGGGTTGCTTATTAAATTGGATGAATTACATGTACATGATTATGAATTAATCAATGTATCATGAAATGGATAGTATCACCATTTATTTTCTTGACTATATTTCAGCACCTGTGGATGAGGTCCTAGTTAAAACCACGAAAAAAGTCATCAAAAAGAAGAAGCGAACAGACATTCAAGAAACGGAAGGTACACTTACTTTTCCATGAATGCTTCACTAAAACACACTTATAAACTTGGCTTCTGCTACTCATACCGAAAGCAAACTGTAAAATCAGGCTCCTGAACTTAGCTTTGCTGCTTGTGCCAAAAACATTGGAATATGACACTCATGAACTCAACTTATGTCACTAATACCAGCAGAAGAATTACATTACAATCATAAACTCAATTTTATTCTACTAATTTAAAAAGTAAAGATACATTAGCCCTCATTAACTCCGCCTGGCACTAATGCCAACAAAAAGCTTGCATAACACTTATTACGAACTCAATTTCTGGTACGACTGCAAGAAGTAAACTAACATTACACTCGTGAACTCAGTTCCTGGGATTAATATCAGAGTCAACGCCTCACTAATATCTTACTCATTTGACAGGATTATTTTACAATTAGTTGAATTAATTGAAAATTATTTAACTTGTTTATCACTAGAAATGAAAAACTTGAGAAGTAAAAGATCATTCGAAAAGGAGTGCCATTTCAAGTGCAAAGTGTTTTTACATGTTAAAAATGAGCCCTTCCACTTAAAAATGGTGACTTCCAACACGATACGTTTAAACACCTCCCCAAGATCATATTGTCATAAGCTTCTTAGCTGTCTACGAAGATAGTTGTTGCAAACTTTATTTTCTCCCCAAAGATCAATTGTTCATTGTGAACAAATTGTTTTTGCAGATGTCCTTTCCATACCAGGACAAGTCGCCTCTCTGGATGAAACACTGCCGGAGAATCTTGAGACATTCGAAATAGGTGAAACTCTTATGTTTTTTCACCTTTATATTACAAATGTTGAAATATCATAATTCTTTACATCTGACCGCAAAACTGGGCACATATTATTATCATGTCTTACAGAAAATAATCTTGATGACGAGACGTTTTTATTTTTTTTTCAATTTAGATCTTCTTTCACACTCTTTCAGAAATAATTCTCATCATTTCACACTTTCCACAGCTCCTGCGGAATCGACAGTTGTCGAAGTTTTTGAAGAAAAACCATCTCTACTCACACATCACACAGAAATTGTTGAAGTAGAAACAGGTAACACCAAAACCCAGTTCCAAAAATTCAATCGATTGCACACCATATTTACAACCTAGTAGATAGAATCAGTTCGAGTTCTCGAGTCAAGTTGCCACCACATCAGAAAGCTTTCACATTTAACTGCCGATTATCATTATCCTATGACACGGAATTCACTTGAGTCATTCCTTGCAATATGATATCTATTTGAACACTGGAAATTGAATACATGTGTGGAGAAAATAAACAATGGGTTGCTTATTAAATGGGATGAATTACATACTTGTACATGGTTATGAATTAATCAATGTATCATGAAATGGATAGTATCACATTTATTTTCTTGACTATATTTCAGCACCTGTGGATGAGGTCCTAGTTAAAACCACGAAAAAAGTCATCAAAAAGAAGAAGCGAACAGACATTCAAGAAACGGAAGGTACACTTACTTTTCCAAGAATGCTTCACTAAAACACACTTATAAACTTGGCTTCTGCTACTCATACCGAAAGCAAACTAAAATCAGGCTCGTGAACTTAGCTTTGCTGCTTGTGCCAAAAACAGTGTAATATGACACTCATGAACTCAATTTGTCACTAATACCAACAGAAATAACATTACAGTCTTAAACTCAATTTTATTTTACTAATTTGAAAAGTAAAGTAACACCAGCCCTCTTTATTTCCGTTTCTGGCACCAATACTAACAAAAAATGAAATAACACTCTTAACAAACTTAATTTCTGGTGCGACTGCAAGAAGTAAAATAATATTACACTCGTGAACTCAGTTTCTGGTACTAATATCAGAGTCAACGCCTCACTAATATCTTACTGCATTGACACGTTGACACGATCATATTACAAGTAATTGTTGAACTCGGTGAAAATTATTAATTTTTTTTTCTCATTAGAAATGAATAAGCTTGGTATAAAAAAATCAAATGAAAAGGTGTGCCATTTCAAGTACAATATGTTTTTAAAGATAAAATGAGCCTTTCCACTTGACCAAAGATTACAGATCACTCCCAACAAACGATACTTTTAAACACCTCCCTAATTGCATATTGTCATAAGCTTTTTGGCTGTCTACGACGATAGTTATTGCAAACTTCAATTTCAACGCAAAGATCAATTGTTTATTGTGAAATAATTGTTTTTGCAGATGTCGTTTCCATACCAGAACAAGTCACCTCTCTGGATGAAACACTGCCGGAGAATCTTGAGACACTCGAAATAGGTGAAACTTGGATGTTTTATCCATCGTTTTATTACAAATGTTAAAATATTATAATTCTTTACATCTGACTGCAAAATTAGGCACATATTACCATCTCGTTCAAAAAATAATCTAGATGAAGACAAACGTTATTTTTAGTTTCAATTTTGAACTNATGGGATGAATTACATACTTGTACATGGTTATGAATTAATCAATGTATCATGAAATGGATAGCATCACATTTATTTTCTTGACTATATTTCAGCACCTGTGGATGAGGTCCTAGTTAAAACCACGAAAAAAGTCATCAAAAAGAAGAAGCGAACAGACATTCAAGAAACGGAAGGTACACTTACTTTTCCATGAATGCTTCACTAAAAACACACTTATAAACTTTGCTTCTGCTACTCATGCCGAAAGCAAACTGAAATCAGGCTCGTGAACTTAGCTATGCTACTTGAGCCAATATCACTGGAATATGACACTCATGAACTCAATTTGTCACTAATGCCAAAGAAATAACATCATAGTCAAAAACTCAATTTTATATTACTAAATTAAAAATTGAAGTAACACTAGCCCTCATTAATTCCGTTTCTGGCACTTATACTAACAAAAAGATAACATAAAACTCATAACGAACTCAATTTCTGGTACGACTGCAAGAAGTAAACTAACATTACACTCATGAACTCAATTTGTCACTAAAGCCAACAGAAATAGAATTACAGGAATAAACTTTAATTTTATTTTACTAATTTAAAAAGTGAAGTAACACTAGCCCTCATTATTTTCGTTTCTGGCACTAATACTAGCAAAAAGATAACATAAACACTCATAACGAACTCAATATGTGGTACGACTGCAAGAAGTAAATTAACATTACACTCGTGAACTTAGTTTATGTTACTAATATCAGAGTCAAAGCCTAACTAATATCTTACTGCTCTGACACGATCTTTTTACAAATAGTTGTTAAACTCAGTGAAAATTATTTAATTTCTTTGTCATTAGAAATGAATAACCTAGGTTAAAAAAACAAGTAAAAATGTCTGCCATTTCAAGTGCAATGTGTTTTTAAAGTTGAAAACGCTCCCTCCCACTTGACCAACGATTACTCACAACAAACGATACTTTTAAACACCTCCCCAACTGCCTATTGTCATGTGATTTTCGGCTGTCTACGACAATAGTTGTTGCAATCTTCATTTTCACCCCAAAGATAAATTGTTCATTGTGAACAAATTGTTTTTTGCAGATGTCGTTTCCATACCAGAACACGTCACTTCTCTGGATGAAACACTGCCGGAGAACCTTGAGACATTCGGAATAGGTGAAACTCGGATGTTTTATCCATCATTTTATTACAAATGTTAAAATATTATAATTTTTACATCTGACTGCAAAATTAGGCACATACTATCATCTAATTACAAAAGTAAACTAGATGAAGACAGACGTTATTTTTAGTTTCAATTTTAAACTTCTTTCACACTTTTTCAGACATTATTCTCATAAATTTACATTCCTCACAGCTCCTGCAGTATCAACAGTTGTCGAAGTTTTTGAAGAAAAACCATCTCTACTCAAACATCACACAGAAATTGTGGAAGTAGAAACAGGTAACACCAAAACCAGTTCCTGAAATTCAATCGATTGTAAACCATATCTTTGCAATATAATATCTAATGAGGTACAAGAAATTGAATACGTGTTGGGAAAACATCAATAACGGATTGCTAATTAAATGGGATGAATGACTTGTGCTTTCCTATTAATTAATCAATGTATCGTGAAATGGATACTATCACATTTGTTTTCCATTAAACTAAATTTCAGCACCTGTGGATGAGGTCCTAGTTAAAACCACGAAAAAAGTCATCAAAAAGAAGAAGCGAACAGACATTGAGGAAACTGAAGGTACACTCACGCTTCTTTGAATACTTCACTAACAATAAATTAATCAAATGAATCCCTGTAATGGTGGCACATGTGATCTTTTTATCCCATACACCACTATTTTAGGCCCCGCATAAGATGTTCAAATTCCATTCCAAATAAAGTTATCGAGAAAAAGGAAAAAATCCAATTGCAAATTGTCAATTGATAATCCAATTGTCAAAAAATTATCAAGGTAAATTATTAGTTTTTCAAAAAAATTTGCCGACTGCCTGCAAATTGTTCATACGTGTCTAATGTTTTAACACTATATGTTTGGTACATCTAATAAGCGCATAAATACACTTTTTAGGACACGCGACACTTTGAATAATTTTAATCACATTCGTTCACCAAAACTGCTCATTTCAAGTAACAGCAGAAATTCATTTTCTCAACACTTTTTACTTGCTCGATATTGATTGGAACCAGCTTCAATTTTTCTTGAAGCCAGTCATTCATACATTTTTTAAACCAGCTTCAGTCCAAGAAACACACAAACAAACGTCAATCATAATTAACTCCATTTTCCTTACTTGAGAAGAAACAATTAAGACATCCTTTTGAGTAACTTGGCTTTTAATTGTTACTTAATTGTCTATGATAGGCAGTATGATTATGATTCTCTTATCAGAGAGCCTATTTACTACAACAAGTTTACTCATATCGGCATAGAGACCCCAACAATATATATTGTAATATCTTCAGAGGCCCCTAAACAATTCTTCTCTAGTGACTTCAATAATAAAGACGGAAACTAAAGTCGGAGACTAGTAGGAAACTTATATAATTTTAGTAGACGTTTGCACATTTTTTGAACTCTCAGTTTTTCCAATGCTTAAGCTAATATCTCTTAAAGGCACACTGAATAAGCAAACCTTGATTTGAAAATTGCACGCTCTTTTGTGGTCGAATTTGCAATCGTTTCCCTTCATTGCAATTGTTTTTCTGCGCATAATTACGACGGTTTATCGATGTTTTGCAACACTTCACTTCTTTATCATCAATAAACCCGCTTTATTTTCTTATCTTCTTCACCCATGTTTCTATTTCCACCTGTTCTACTTGAGATATTGTATACGGGCAATAGAAGTTATGTTTTATCTTTGAGGGATAGACGACTATTTTATGTTTTAATTTTCCAGTTAAATTTGTGTTTAATTGCTAAAATTCCCTAAATATCTCACAATTCCGATGGATTTTCTTATGTTTTTGTGACTTAGTAGCTTATCCTGCTAATTCTTCGTAGACAACGTACATAACAACGAAACGATCACTTACATTATTGCAGAAGGAGCTCCAGCTACTGAGCAAGTCGTGACCTTCCCTGAGGAACAAGCCGAACCTACAAAGATTGGTAATTTTAATATCAAATACTATTTGAGAAAACGATATCATGCCTAAATTGCGATTAAACCTCTAATGATATCGGCGAAAATGAAATTTAACTTTTTACATTTACGCGAGTAAACACCCGCTAATGACATAATTTTTCGAGTCATTATCACAACTCTCAAATCGCTTTTTCATCGAATATTTTCATTTCCTCAGCACCTGTTGAAAAAATTACTGCAGAGATTCAAGACGAGCCGCAGATGATGATTCACCGCACAGAAATTGTGAACATTGAAACAGGTATTAAGACGTTGCACTGGTATGAATTGTCAACCAAAGAGACTGCACCAAACACGAAACAATCTCTTGCCTTGTTCAGATTGCGAATACGTTTAAAGATCTATTTTCACACATCTATTTTATTCTTAGACCGTGGTGTGCATATAATTATTCACATTCATTCACTATTCATTTCAGCTCCCGTCGAAGAAGTCACGGTCAAAACCACGAAAAAGATAAGGAAGAAGATTCGTTCCGAAGTACAGACTTCAGAAGTAGTTGAAGGTATAACTTTCTAATCATACGTTACGAAAATGAAAACGCCAACACAAATCAGAATCATACCATATGTTTGAAAATTCACTCGTGTTATATTTTATTTTGAGGCAACCTAAGCTATGGCTACTTCAGAAAATTAGGAGATTATTGTTTTAAAAAACTCGGTTCAAAGAAATTCATGATTTTATTGAATGTCAAGGTTACTAAACCAAAATGTCCCTCTCGAGTTACAAGATCACGACAGAAAGTATTATTGCACATTTGATTTCAGCTTTACCTTGCCTCTTTTTGCAAGTAATTTTACTGATTGTATTTCTAGCGGCGACACTTCCTTCTCAAAAGGCCTCAGATATTATTGAGGAAGCTCCTGAAGATCACGTCGAAGTACTGCATATAGGTATTCCGTATGATTAACTTGCAAGGATAGCTTATCGTTTTGTTTCATATTGTTAAGAGCATTGAATTATTTTATTATATGATGCCGTCCAATTTTTGAAATCCATAGTTTACAGACGATGAGGTTAAAGTCACATTACACGAGTGCATTGTTTCATCAATACGACCTATGTTTAACAGCCGCACCTCAGCGAGAAACAGCTCAGTCTCGAGAGTACACGGTTCAATCACACACCGCTCAAGTTACCCAAGTTACAACAGGTAAAATAAACTGGCTTGCTCCCACCTCTGACGCTACACTAATATATACATCCCCCCAACGAGGATTCTTTTACATGATTCAGTTACTTCTCTACTGTAATTTTACCCGATTTCGACAGCATGACATAAATTAAGAGATTTCAATGAAAACCTGATACCAATCTTCATCTATAACATGGTACATAATTTTTATGAATTTAAAACTTTGTTTCTTCCAAATTCTTCCTCAGTCTTGGTTTTGAATTTCGATCTGATTCGATTTCTGGTAAACCAGTTCATCGAATGGTCTCCACAGTTTTTTTCAGCATGTCTGGTTTACCTCAGTTTTTATACCCATGAGTTCTCAACTTTTGCATGCTTTTCCTGCCGGATTTCTCTTGAAGATATGTCATGAATTGCACGATTTGACTAAATTTTTACAGAGCCCAGCCCATGCAGAGGCATTCCTAGCCGTGTGTAACTGAGCATGCGTCGTAAAGTCATATCTTTTTCAGATTTCTCCAGAAGCGGCGATGTTCATGTCTTTCCATCGTCTGGTATCCGGAAACTTTTTGAAGCATCTCAGGGCGGCACTACTAATATAATAATACCTTCTTAATTTCGTTCATGGATCGCTAATAGTGAAAATGAATGCCTTCTCTAATGATCCCTTATATCCTTGTTTCTCTGCAGCTCTTAACTTTTCTCGATTATTTTAAATATTTGTCTAAGTTCCACCAGGTTACACCCACTTTATCTCTGCCCTCTCGAACATCTAACACACAGTTCGTATCATTACCATTTGCAGAAGAATGCGTGCCAGGATTTAAGGCTCTTCTTCGCATCGCCAAGGACAGTAAATTCGATCTGGAGACCGTTGAGGCAGAAGAATGGCAGACGCCTGAAATTCGGCAAGATCTTGCAAAGCTCAACCTTGAGGTAAAGAAAGGAGCTCAAGTCCAAGAACTCATGACAATGCTCAAGGAAGGAGATTTCCCTGCTCTCAAGGCTTCTGAACACCAAGCATCGATTTTAGAAGTTGCGAGTCGCATGGAGAAAGCAGTCGTTACTGAAGTGCTCGTTCACGAAGCCTCCTACAAGAAAGAGAAAAGTATCGGGGCGAAAACTCTTCTAAGATCCATCGAACGAGGACAAGAGACGGTTGAAGATATTATTATGGATGTATCCCGCGAGTTTGGACCTCTGTCTGTTCCTGCCAAAGAAGTCGCCGCAGTCGGTCATCTGTTGAAAGAAGGAGTTCGATGCGACGAAGTCGTCACCATGATCGACGCCGGGCTGCTACCGGGCCTGCAGAGTCCTCAGGCTCAATTGCCTTTGGTATCAATGGTCAGCAACAAGGGGCATACCGGAGTCGTTTTTGAAGTTCTCGTTGAAGAATCAACAAAAGAATTACTGCATCAAGCTCCGAAACCTACGTCTGCCGAAATGACTGAATACAAGACTCGCTTGGTTAAAGCTAACGCTTCCAGTGCCGATGTCAAGAGTGAGTCTTTGGACGGTAGAATAACCAGCTGGAATTGTCTGCGTAGTCTGCCTGCTCTAACTGCTTTCTGTAGCCGATTCTCTTCAGAAGACGCTTTATCATCTACTTCTCTCTAGCCTACATAATTGCTTATTCTTTAGCTGGAATCTTTTAGAGGTTGGAATTATGGGCATCTCATTTTAGTTCCGAACTAAATTGTTTATTTTTCATTCAATTCGAAGGGAAATCTTCTTAGAGGTACTGTGCTACATACGAACCCAAAGTTCAACTGTTCAGCGTTCATCAGCATAATTTTCTAAAAATTCAATGTATTATCTACAGTTTTGACGATTCGGTTCATGAATGTGAGAAATCGATTATAATGCATTTAAGTTTTGTAGATAGTGGCGTTTACTGGAATCGCACTGTTGCGTCACACATATAGTTTACGAGTACTCGACTTCAATTAACATCTCATTTAGACAAAATAATGGATTTCTCTGCTTGTGCACTCTAACCCAGCTTCCAAAACTATTCATCAATTTCTTTATAATGTTGAGCCATAAATACTGAATGATTAAATCAGTAATAAAGAATCTTTTTTACGTACATCGTTCTCCCAAGAATTCTAGTGCTGTTTTTACAGCAGTAATACAGGACCACAACCAAATGTTTTATTGCCAGTTGTGTCGTATTCAATAAGATGTACCGACGTTATCCCATTTACTCTGAAATAATTCTTACGTATACTTCTTACACGAGTTCATTGTTTCAAAAAATAATTGAATCTAGTTGTAGCATACAACAGCCGGTAAGTTAGGTCAGGCGTTTTGATTGTTTTGTTTTCCCTGTTTTGTTTTTCGAGTGACCTATTCTCAGGCGTAAACACTCTAAAGTGATTATTAATATGGTATATTACCATGCAGCTAAATTAGAAGATTTTCAAATATTGACGAAGTATCTGATGGAAGTTCCGAATATGGGCACATAAAAGTGTCCTTGATGATGTGACCGATATATCTTCGGAATTATCAATTTCTAGGTACACTATTTACTGGTGGTGCATTAAAGCACTATTTTTGGGGGTTTATATCATTATCTATAACGAGTTCCTTCACTATGCATTTTTCTGGAGCATATCCCCGATTCAAATTCTTTTTGTTTGAAGGATTGCGATTACGAAGGTGATCTGATGACGCAAAAATTGTTATTCAAACTTTCTTTTTGTTTTGTTCTAAAGCATTCACGAAAGAAATGGCGCCAGGCGTGAAGGCTTACGTCGAAATGGCTGAAGATGCCGCCGTGGCCATTGACGACGTCGTGGAGAGAAGTGAGGTGAAGTCTGAAATGAAGAAAGAGATGAAAAAAGTTTCTCAGCTGGTGAGGCAAGGAGTGAACGCCGAAGAAGTCCTGACTTTGTTGGAAGCAGGCGAGTTCCCTTCGCTGATGAAAATCGAGGCTCAAGCCGAACTCCTGAACGTGGTGGAAGAATGTGGCTTCTCCGCCATAGTCAACAAAGTCACCATTGATGAGGCGATACAAAGGAGCGAGAAGGCTATTGGGGCAAAAGCTTTCGTAAAAATGATGAAAGAGGCCAATGTTAACATTCAGGAGATCATGACTGAGAGCATCCCGAAAGAATTCGGCCCAGACTTCCAAGCGCCTTTGCAGGAAGTTGCTCAAGTCTCCATGATGATGAAAGAAGGCATTCAGGCCGAGGAAATCATCGAACTGATGGAAGCTAACCAACTACCGCATCTGAAGAAGCCCGAATCTCAAGCTCCTCTGCTGAAGGTCGTGGAGCAGCAAGGACAGAGAGCTTTAGTGTGCCAAGTGCTCATCGAAGAGTCAGTCAAGGACATTAAACAAGGTGACCATGTTTACCGTATCCTTGGCACACCTATGCTTACACTAACACTGTTCCTGCGAAGCGCTCAAATGGCTTCGATATGACACAGTTCGCACGCTTAAAACTTTATTTTAACATATGGAAATCCGCAGACTGGCACACATAATTTACATTTCGTCAGCCCATGTTTATTTACATAAATTTTCTTCAGATTTGTGTTCTTACTTCGACATCTCGGAGTTTTTTTATTTTTTTTTGTTTCGCCATGTATTTCTTATCAAAGCTATTTTAAATTAAGTTTTGATTTGCTTTTCAAGTATTTTTTTACTTTTTCCCTGGTATACTAACCGCATTTATATTCAGATGCATATCGTGTACACCATGACTTAGGAATACATACATGAGTTATAGTTTTGTTCAACCGTTATCACTGACACGCACGAATTTTATTTTTCATATAGATTATCAGTTGTCGTTGGGAACTTTCTAATAGTAAATTATCTACCTTTCCGGTGATTTATTTTATATTTTCCAGGCCTTCCTAAGGTGGACATGGCATCAGTCAGCTCCGTTCCATCCCTGACGACCGCTTCGGCTTCACAGGTCGTTGTTAAAGGTACGTGTCGGTTTAATTAATTTCGTTACCTTCGGCGGTAAGATTCAATAATTATCGATACGCGCAATGATGCACACGCGTCGCTTCACAATTTTCGTGAACCCAACACCAGGTTTCAGGTCCTGCAGTTCAGATCGAAACCCTGTCGCCGCGTGTGAATTGAGCTGCCTGAAGCGGCGGCAGCTCTCAATCATTCTAACAAATACCGCTTAGCGAAGCATTTGGAAAATATAACGACAGGGGCTACTTTGTTCTTCCCATGAAGAATGTTGTTTAGCTATTGGTTTTAATGCTTGCAATTACATTTCCAACTTCATATTCAGTTTGCTCATGAATTTTTGAATATATAATTTAATATATTAAATAACCTAAATTATGTTTATTTTACATTAATGGCAGAATTATATGTTGGTCCCTACATTTGAGTTAGTTTGTTTAATAATTGTTATATGTTGGTGTTTGATACGTAGTGAGCAAATATGTTTCATATATGTTGGTGTTTAATACGTAGTAAGCAAATAATACTTACTTCATTGCTTCTTAGTCCAATTTTTGTCCCTGCTGTGTGAGAAATAAATTCCTGCTATCGTTCCTGTAGTTTTTCTTGTACAATTCTAGTCTTTCCTCACAATCAATGTGCTTCCATTACGTTCATGCAACTCTTGTGCTTTATATTCATAATTCAGTCATCATTTAACTTCTCTGTGGGAATGTGAATCCAGTTTTGCCAACTTGCCATCCAGCCGCGATATTTAACTTACAGAATGACGACTTGAACAAACAATGGCTGTTAGCCTCTGCTCTCAGTACATGACCTCTCACTAACTGGATGCATGTATCTCGAGTCTTAATCGTCAATTTTTGACATTGTTAGCAGATGCAAAACAAGGAATAATTTCTCAAGTTTTGATGTAATTATTATATCCTGGGGCCAAAGACTTGGGAATGTATTTTTGTTTGTTTCATGACCAAAATTCTCTTTATTTGTCCAATCCTAACAGTTCCCGCCCCGCATCAACGTGGTCACCATGTTTTGTCCTGACCCACCCCTCCGCCACCCAACTTCTCCCATCCACGTTCCCACACTACACCTGGAGTCCACTTGTCCTTTTATCATGTTCGCCATCAATCCCTGTCGGTTACCGTTAAACTAGCCGAATTTTACAAAGTTGTTTGATTTTTGTAAGTTAATTCACTGATGTGAGATCGGAATTTATCTGTGAATTTCTATGGATACCGGAAAAATACATTGCAATGAATAAAAATATTTATTGAGCAGGTGAAACTTTTTTCTGCTCCTTTGATCGTTCCCATATTCAATTCAGTTGTAGTTTTTTATCTAATAGATTTTTGTCGCACAAAAAACTTCAGCTAATTATGTGACTGACTTATTAGCAAATGATCTTATTTATATGAATCCCATACCGATATTTAGCTTGCTAATGTTATCGTAAATTTCAATTTATCATTTTTTTTGAGGAGTTTACAATGTATAAAATTTTGAGACCGATTTCAAATGAAGACAATAAGGCAGCATCTTAGAGCATAAACTCGTTTAAATAGATAATCCTCCGTATATTTAACTGTAATTTTTAATTATCAAAGATTCAAAACCTCACGGATACAGTTGCGTAATACATGTCTAGAAAAAGCCAACTACATCGACTGAAAGAAATGTTACAAAAATAACTCTCTGAGATCAAATAAAAGCGATCGAGTAAGAGTAATATATTGACAAGCGCCCCACTGTTATTGACCGTTTGAAGTTGACTGTGTGATGCCCAATCCATATTTTTTACTCAAAATGATCTTATGTGTTGCATCTTATTTGCATTCTATTCCAATTCCTTGCACAAACTTTTAACATAAGTAATGTGGAATAGGCATAATTTGTTAGATGTTTTCAGGGTTACCACGAAATGTGTGAATGCGTGCCTATTATTTTATTTGTACTAACTCTTAATGTTGTCTACCTGTAATTACTGACGATATTTTTCGCATAATTTTAATTTCTTTCGCCTTAGTCCCACCAATAACCAGCCTACCAATTTGTCAGTTTCCATGCCACTATTCCCAGAGTGATCCGCTAGAATTAGATAAATAAATGACTGAAAGAGATTATAGTGCCTATATGGTTCAACATCGATTTCCTTTAACTAAATCCTAACTCCGTTTATATATATATATATATATATGTTAAATATTTTCACTTCAATCGATAATCGGCGAATCGATGAACATGTAGTCATGTCCGAAAATGTCATGCATTTGTTGTATGTTTTGCTGCATTCAGTTTTCAAGCTTCACAGTCATTTTTCTAGTGCTTAACTACATCGCTGCTTATTTTTTATAACTCAAGCGCAGCCTCTGAACTGGAATAACACAGAACATATGTCTGCGATTAAATCCATTTAAATTTGTGGCGTGTTTGTATATATTTTTTGAATTCACTAGTTAGCAGAGAAATGTTTGATTTTTGCTTACATTTAGTATTAATTCCGTTGATGTCTGATGATACGAGTAAGTTAAGTAGCCATAGTCCTATTATTACGATTCTGTATTATTTTTAAAGGCTTTAGTATTTATTATAGAGTTTTGTACACTTATGATAATCATTCCTCTTGACTCCTGCCGCTTGTGTATTTTTTTACCAGCACATTCCAACTATTTTAATTGAGATTAAAATGTATCTCACTATGCTGTATGCTGATTATTTCCTTATCATTGAGAATTTACCGGAACCTATTTGATGATGACTGGACATGAGAAATATGTTGGCGATGTTATTTCGTGCATATTTTTTATTGTATATGCGTGTCATTTTTCATATTTCTTCTGATTCCAGGTTAATTGAATATATTTAATTAATTTTCTGGGTAGTTAATGCAATGTAACCGGTTTTACAGCTGATGTTTCTCTAAATGAAGTGTGGGCTCAAAACAAGGTTCTCGGTGCATCCAGAATGAAAAAAGAATTACCTTATTTAATTACAGATTCGAGTATGGAGTGAATTCTTTCTATTTTTTATTACCAGAAAAGTTTATGAAAATAATGCACTACACAGTGACAGACGTACGACTGTGTTGACCAAAAATGGAAGCAACTAAAAATTTCTAATAAATTCATTTGCTTGTTCTGAATTTAGTTAGAGCTCAAATATCTATTCTTTCGATAGGAATCGCGTTTCTCTTATGAATTTTTACTATCTTTATTTTGGCGAAGGTAACACACTGATCAAGCATCACTGAAGAACATCAACATTAATTCTAGTTTCGAAGGCACAGAGGAAAAGTTATATTTTTCTTTCGCATATTATGATTGTATTTTTTCAACAATTCAACCTGAAGAATTTGGATGAAATCTATTTTTCGAAGATAGTTCGAGCAGCAAATTTTCTTCATGTAAAGATCCCAGCTGTCTGGGATATCGGTTCAAATTTTAATAAATATTTTCTGCAGTGAACGACAGAGAATCGTGGCTCAAGAAGATAAATTTTTTTCCAGAAACCCAAAAGCAGAAGCACACGCAAGAAGCTGAACATGAACAAGGTTGGCCATTCTTTGCTGTTTATTAAGAGTTGAATAATTGTTCTCGGTTCTGCCTGCTGCTAAGTTAGACTCAACAACGCTTGCCTGATCAATTATGTTTCTTTTTCAGCAAGTATTTTAATTTAGTTAATTTATGAATTTTTCATCTCGCATTGAAATAACGGCAAAACTATACGCTAAAAAATTACGATACACCAAGAAAACACAGTACAAAAACCATTTATGATATAATTTTTGTCTCCGAATAACCTCATTACTTTGATGTTAGGACAATTTAAATAATTCCTATAGCAGTCTGAAAATTAAACCTTTTCCTATAGAGCCTGATGCCTAATATAAACCCCCGCATGAGGGTTAATAATTAAATCGTACAGGCAATAACTAAATCGTACAGATATAATTATTGCCCCCAGATGCCTAGAGTGATACTCTTCAATGGGTCTCTTTTTTTCTTCAATCTAATGCTTAATAGAAATATTTATTATTTTCCATATTTATTATAATAAATATATAATTATTATATTTAAATATTTATTATTTTCCATATTAACCTGTGCATTATTTTAAATATTTTATTATTTTACTATGAGATTTCGTTCTATATTTGAATCACGAGTTTATATGTTAATACAGTGAGGCTTCTTTTCAGATTTTCGCTGTGCGACAACTCAATAACCATTTGCTCTCTTGTGTTGATTTGTGTTTGTTGTTCTCTGATGTAATCTTATCATAAAATTAAAAAAGATTTTCGTTACCAGCATACTTCATCAAGTGATATGAATGTACGCAAGCTTATGCCATAGAATTTTTGGACCGGGTGATAGTGTGCGTTCTTACAAGTATATTTTAAAACCTAAATTATTCATATCTGCAGCTCAGGCTTAAATATATTTTTCTTTTAGCGAGAAAAAGGTGCGCATTATTTAGTCTTCAGGATAAAGTTTGCAGGAATAGGCCGTTGGTATTTGAAATTTTAAAGCCAACGTACTGGGGGAGTGGAAACTCAATTTTAGCAGTCGACGTGTGATCGGACGTATCTTGCATCGTTTCCACGATTGGTGAACTCGGCTTTACTTCCCAAGATGCAACGAAGGGAAGTAATTAGAAACGAATTTGCATCGCCAAGTTAAACATAAGAATAAATGAATCTGTGCCTACGACTCTTTTAAATAACATGTAACTTGTGGAACTCGAAAGGTACGGAAAATAATGCCAGCTCCGGAACGCTTATGAAGACTGAATCTAAGCATCGCGGCTTGTTTGTATTTCTTCTTGATTTATGATTTATGTTTTTGTTGTTTTCTGTTGTCATCTTACCTAAAATATTGGTTTCATTCCTTTTAAACGATTGTTTTTCCTAGATTTTTTTGGTATGTCAACTTCAATTTTCAATATTTAGTAAAAAAAAATATTGGTCAAAGGTGCAGCTTTTGCTTTAATTATATTTTTTTAGTTGAGCCTCTACCTCCTAAGTCACTTAATGACGTATAATTACACTTTTGGTTTACAATTAAATTTAATTTATTTTATTCAAAAAGTTTTTATACTTTATTACGAACTCATAAGATTTGATCAAGCAATATCTCTCTTAAAGTATTTATTGTCCATAATAGTATATGAAGCTTATTTTTTCGTCTTATTTTTAATATTTGTTCAATTAATTATAATATGAGATTATCTTAAAGATGAGTTCAGCATTGGGCCGGAATAAATTATTATGAAGCAGGAGTTAATTTTTCTAATTGTCTTCTCAATGAAAAATCACCGAGCTGGGGAATCGTGAACTGAACTTGTGCCTAAGGTCAAGCTTACTTCTCAATCATACTAGGACAATTTTATAGTTTCCAGACGGCAAAAAAAATAATAATATCGCATTCATTCTTGTTCGGACAGCAAAGCGGATAAAAAATATGTTAATCCCTGCGCGACTAGTTATAAAAGTGCTTGATTTACGTTGATTTACCAATTTCTCTAACTTTGGGTGAGTTTTGAATATAATTATTATATAGCTAACCTTGAGTTAACCCGTGGTCGCTCGGGTGCTTGTGTGTGATAAGTAGATAAGTCGACAGTTTTTCCCGGTGTGTGAGAGTAACACTTCGAGGCAGAGTTGCACATCGTTTAAAGGTAAACGAAATTTTGATAGGTTATTACCGAGTGTAGTAAGCTTGCCCGGCAAATCAAGTCGATGTTCCTCAGAAACGAAGTTTTTGCGAGCAGTCCTTTGTTGCATAAATACGATGCTAGCGTGCGGGCTCGGAACGAATTACGCTGTCCTCAGATGAGGTGCCTCAATATCATGGTATAGTATCAACGATACCCACGAATCTACACATGAACGCACTGATAATCCCTATACATTCCGAATCTAGATTTATTCCTAATCATTTAATTTCCGAAACATTTAGAATCTAGAATAATATCGCAAATTACACTCAACTTGTCTACAAACTTCACGCGTCATTCCTATGCAGATATATTTTTGTTACAATTCACGATGTCGTTTCTACCATAACTCAGAAGTGGCCTGAATCTCGAATTGATTGAGCTTTATAGGTTTATAGGATTCATTGAAAATTTCTCAACGAAAAACCTCCTTTTTTGGAATGTTTTTCATGCTTTCAGTTTGTTCAAGATTCTAAACCATTTATAATGTCCATGACCAATGGGTGCTCGTCAAGCGCCGAGGTGAGTGGGTCTGCAATATGTTGAGTTTCGTAGTTGCTGTTGACGGTTGAGATTAGTAATCGTTTTTCTTAAAAAAATAAATTTTCACCTCAATTTAAGTGACTGGGGCATTCAGATAAAAAAGATGGTAACTAACACTAGATACATCACAACATTTTCCTTCACAGAAATTGTTCACATTTACTTATTTTCTTCACAGACATCCAGGATGACAAGACACAGCCTCTGACCATAGTACAACTGACAAATAAAACAACATTTATAACCGACGAAAATTCAAGTCCAGTTTTGAAACGTCCCTCCTTAGAAAAACCAAACTCAGACATTTTGCCCAAACAAGATTCCAAAAGACAAGCCGATAAAGCGCTAGAGCAGCGCAGTATCGTGAAAGCGACAGAAATTGAACAAATTATAACGACTAAACAAAAAAGAATCAATAAGCAGAAACAAGATAAAAAAGTCGAAGAAAAAGAGGAAATCGAAGAAGAAAATTTCTCAGAGTCGGATGAGGAATCTCGATTGAAAAGATTCGAAGAACAAGAAGAGGACAAGCTTCAACAGGAAAGCAGAAAACGCGAAGAAAAATTGCTAGAGCAACGATTTGACGCTCAAATTACTGAAACGGAGCAACAAACAGTGATCAACAAGCGAATCATAAAACGCAAGGCCGATAAGAACATTCGAAAAACAGTCACTGAAGAAGAAGAGATCGAAGAAGATTTTCCGGTATCTGATATAGGATCACCTGTGGATGATGAATTAGGAGAAGAAGTTATCTCAAACATTCCTCGCGTTGAAAAGGTGACCTGCGTCGAGTCTATTGTAGAAGATAGATTACACAGACCTTCTATTTGCGAAACTCTATCATTTTTGGGACCAAGCAAAGAAGATTCAATAAGGAAACATTCAATTGTTGCAGTAGAAGAAGAAATTTCCACTGATAATGAGCAAGGAATATCTAGAAAATCCTCTGTTGAAGATAATTATCCAGGCAAGTTCCTAACACCATACAATGGAAACGAAATTTAAACATTTACAAACTACATGCACATAATTTGATGTTCAACTAACCCAGCATGAGATTTCATCTGAGAATTTCCCTAAAACACTAATTTTTCTCGTGTTATACGTATATAGTCATCATGCTAGAGTAGGTCTAACCTCATGTTGCCTAGGTTCTTAGTTTCATATTATTGGAGATTTATAATCAAGTAGAACGCTATGCTCAATTAGTAATTTAATGTGTTGTTTTTTCCTTAGCTTCAACAAGAAAGGAAACTACTACGATCAAGAGATCGATGGGTAAACGAATAAGGAAGACTCTTGTTACTTCTGAAGACGAGGAATCTGCTTATATAAATGATGCCCCACAGCAAAATGGCGGCTTCGACTCCCTGCAGAAAGTTGAAGAATTCATTTCCGGCGAAAAACCAAGCGAATCAATCGAGGTTAAGACCGTGTTGAACAAGCGCGAAGCATTATTGAACTTTGAACAAATTTTAGGCGAAAAGGAATTGCAAATAAAGGAGTATTTCCCAACAAAACTAGCAAAAAGTATCTATGATATCCACGAGTCTATTTCTATAACGGATCATACTTCACATGAAACAGTTTCTGAACTGAAGCCACAAGAACCAAAAGAAATGGTCATACTGCCCGACATCAGACAACAAGAATCACTATCCGTGACGGAAATTCTCACTGAAGATAAAGAGGCAACTCTCGTGGAGCAAACGGCTAAGCAGGCAGAAGCTATAAGAGTTCAAAGCATGCACGAGTCTTTACTGATAAGTGAACATTCTTTGCAGGACACACTGAACGAGCTCGTCCGATCAAAACCTAAGGAGATGATAGCACTTCCTGACGTACGACAACAGGAATCACTGTCCATTACTGAAGTAATGACAGAAGATAAAGAAGATGTCTTCTCAAAGAAGGACGAAAAAACAGCTGAAGCAACTAGGGTACAAAGTCTACAAGAATCAATACTAGTGACAGACCAACCTCTTCACGATACATTCAGTGAACTCCTCCAATCTAAACCAAATGAAATGATCGCCATTCCTGATGTACGACAACAAGAATCACTGTCCATTATAGAAGTAATGATTGATGATAAAGAAGGTATCTTCACAAAGAAAGACGACAAAACTGCTGAAGCCACTAGAGTGCAAAATTTGCAGGAATCGGTGTTAGTAACTGACCAAGCTCTTCACGATACATTCAGCGAACTCCTCCAATCTAAACCCAATGAAATGATCGCCATTCCTGACGTACGACAACAGGAATCACTGTCCATCACCGAAGTAATGATGACTGATAAGGAAGGTAAATTTACGAAGAAAGAAGATAAAACAGCTGAAGCCACCAGCGTTCGCAGTCTGCTGGAATCAGTATTGGTGACGGACCAACATTTGCATGATTCGTATAGTGAGCTAATTCAGACAAGACCAAATGAAATGGTTGCTATTCCAGATGTACGACAACAAGAATCTTTGTCTGTGACTTTGACATTGGTTGAAGATAAAGAATCGGACCTCATTATCAACGCTGACAAAACGGCAGAAGCGGTGAAAGTTCATGGAACATTCGAGTCAGTCTGCGTGACAGACCAATTGTCTCATGAAATTACAAATGAGTTACTTCAGCTCAAACCGAATGAAATTGCGGCAACACCAGATTTCCGTCCGCAAGAATCATTGTCTGTTACAGAAGTGTGGTACAAAGATAAAGAGGAGGAATTTACTCCCAAGATTAATCAGACCGTAGAAGCAATTAGGATTCAAAATCTCAACGAATCTATTTCCATTACAGATCAACCTTCGCATGAGATGTTCTCAGATTTGGTTGAGAAAAAACCTAGCGTAGTTAATGCCGTTCCTGACGTTAGGCACCTGGAATGTTTGTCTGTGACTGAAATCATAATTGATGACAAAGAAGATATTCTTGCTACCAGTTTGAACAAAACCGCCGAAGCAACTAGTATACACAATGTACACGAGTCCATCTGTATTACGGATCAAACGCCCCATGAGACATTAGTGGAGTTGATTCGAAAGAAAGCACACGAAGCGAATGCTACTCCTGCTGTGAGGGAACACGAATCTGTCTCCGTAACAGAAGTACTGATTGATGACAAAGAGGAATCGCTGAAAAAGGAGGCCTTTTCCGAAGGTCAAGCAAATGTAAAACATTCTATACAAGAATCTATAGCTATTACGCAAACCCAATTCATGATCAAAGAAGGCTTAGATGATTCAAAGAAAGAAAAAGAAGAAAAGGCTAGAATTGAACACTCGGGAACTGTATCTTCTGTCTCCGTCAACGAGTTAAGTGTCAACGAATCACTTGGTGCTTTAAAGGAATCAGAGAACATTTCTGAACATTGCACAGGAATTTATGTCGAGCAAAACGCCGCACAGATAAATGAAGTGATTTTATCAGAAAGAGAAGGAGGCGTCCACATTGAAGAACATATCTCGGATTCAGCCACTGTTCTGGAAACTGCTTTAGTTTCTGATCATTTGAGTGTATTAGAGTTAGAATCAGCCGAAAGTACCGCGAATTTGCCAGATGATGTGAGGCCTAAGGTGCAAAATATCATGCCCAATGCATTAGCCCAAGAAAGTCTCCAAGTATCCGAAATTCACGGTTTTGTCTCAGAAACCGAGTTCCTGTCGAAAGAGCACTTAACGACTACCGCTTCCGGATCTATTCAAGAATCACAAGCTATAGAGGTAGAAAACCCTATCATACGAGAGGAAGCTAAGTTGGTAGATGGGAATAAACTTTTGCCAGCAACTACTGCTGAGAAATCTGTGGGGGCTTATGTGTCGTTGGATGTCTCGGAAGTTGAGCTTTACGAGGGCACGGATGCGTTCAAAGACATTGTACTTAATACAGAAACAGCCAGGAAACAAAATGAACATCTGCAAGCTCTCACTATCTCTGAAGTTAAAACAGAATCAACTACCGGCGAATTTGAATGTGAAAAACCAATAACTGGTTGTGCTAATCCGTCAACGATCCAAAACGAGTCAGTGACAGTTGATGAAATAACCTATCATGAGAAAGAGGCATGTATTACTGCAGAAAAATTCACGACTGGCGTTTGTCAAGAAATTAATGATGTTCAGCAAGCGTTGCAAATTAATGATAAGTATGCATTATCAACACTCGGTGAGGTAACACTGGAAAAGCCACTGACTGATGTCGCAAGCAAGGCCCTCATGACTGAAAGAGCAATTGAGGTAGAAGAACAAACTATCCACTTGAAGGAAGAACAATTCTTGTCAAAGAGATCTCCCGATATAAAAATAGAGAGTGACGTCACGGTGAACGAACCAGCAGTCGAAATACGAGAAACTCGAGCCCAGTCTCCATTGAAAGAACTCGTCAAACAAAAGTCTGCAGACAAGGAAAATGCGATGACTGAGTTTATAGAACAAAAATCCGTCACCGTTTCCGAGGTTTCTGTTTCCGACAAGGAGTTTATACTTAAAGAACTACTCAAAATTGAATGTCAAGCCAGAAGTGACTTTGTTCTTGGACTCCAGTCACTACAGGTCTCCGAAGATTTTTCGAATTTTTCCGCTCCCGAATTTCAAGAGATCAAAATGAAGCTAGAGAAAGCCAAGGTGGACGTAAGAGGGTTAAAAGCCGCAGACGTTCACGAGGTAATAATACAGGAGCTAGAAGGCTTATATAATGTCAAAAATCTTGAAAAATCTTATCCGACGAAGCTTTTTGAGGAGCATAAACCACTTTTGATTGAGGAAGTGCAATTATCGTCGTCTCTGAAGGATCTACCTCAAGACAGAGAAGTACTAAAAGAAAGCATCGCTCCAGAAATATACAGTAGTACTGCACTTATGATTGAAGAACCGTATATGGCAGACAAAGAATCCGGCTTGACAATTGAGAGTACGGTATCTCAGAAAGCAATTTTTGACCTGTGTGAAGGCCATGATAGCCTCAATGTGACGGAGGTTAAAAGTTCAGAGTGTTCGGAAGCCTTGAAAGATGTTCCCATGCCAAGTGATGTGAAAGCTATCATGAAACTCACAGAACTTCAAAGAGCAGCAATTACTTCGAGTGTACATGTCAATGAAAAGGAGGATTTACAGCAAACCATCACCTTCGATCAGCACACGGCAGAAAGAGCAATTGACACCGAACAATCTATATCAGTTCAGGAGATTAAGTCGCAGTCTCCTGTACGTGAGTTTGCAGAACGTGCTATGCCCAAGACAGAAGAGAGCAACGTTGCGTTTGTCCCTTCTGTGGCATCGGTAACAACAGAAATCAGTGTCAATGAGAAAGAACTTATAACCTCTGAATCTATTAGGCCGACCGTCTCCTTGGAGAGCCAGTTGGTGTCAGGAGAAAACTCGATTGTGGTTTGCCAAACGTTCGCTCAAGATTCTACCATGGAGCTTCATGATAAACAACTTGAATCCTGCTTTGCCACATCTGAATATTTGCCGAAACAAGTAGCTATGAAGTCTGATGTAACCTACAATGAAAAGGAAAAGGAGTACATAATATCGAAACCAACGAGTGATAGTGCCAACGTTAATCTTCAAATGGGGAACATTTCAGTAGAAGTGATAGAAAATCGACCTGAATCTTCGCTGGGAGTGTTCCAAAGTGCCATGGCGGTTATGGGACAAGCTATATCGAACATTATTCCCAAAAAGGCTATAGAAATTTACTCCACGCTCACCAGTGAAAAAGAAGGCTCTGTTGTGGAAGATAAACCTCTTTCGGCTCTCGTGATCCCCACACTGATGGATACTTTAAATCCATTGAACGTGTCTGAAACATCTGTCGAAGACAAAGAAAGCAATTTCCTACCGACAAAACCACAAGAAGAGGTGGCGTCTTCTAACCTCATACCATATCAAGCTGCAACCATGCAAGAAACTGTTGCACAAGATAAGGAAAGCCATCACATCACGACAGCACCCGCTAGTTCATCTGCAACAGAGTTGATATCACCTGCTTCGCAGCCTATCATCATAAGTGAAGTGCTCCCGGAGACTGATGTACCTGAAAGACATGATGCAAAAGCTGTGCTTTGCGATTCGACTATAAAAATAGTATCACAAGATTCAGTTCAGGTGCTCGTGGTCGATATGCAAGAGAAGGAAAAATCATTCAAAGAAAAAGAAGCTCAAGGCTCTTCCGCTACTATAGATAAGGAACCAAATCATCCGGTTGCTGTTATATATGACGTCAACACTTTAGACCACTTGAAAAAGCTTTGCATTGACGAAAGGCAAGAAACAACAGCTTCAATGTCGTTACAAGGCCAGCAGGTTGCAGAAATCACCGAACAGTGGGTTCAAGATTCAGAGATGGCGATGCAGATTCCGAAACGGGACCACTCGTTAGCTGCAGCTGTGATCGAAGGAATTCAGTCAGTTTCCGTACTTGAAATAGAAGCAGGGCAGAAAGAAGCTCTCTACGAAACTGTTCCAATACCGAGTTCAAAGAACATTGAAACCGTACCCATAATTGTCCCCATGTTTGCGCCACATGTGATGCATACTGAGACCTCGGAGCACGGGACTACGTCATCAGATACAACAGTCGAATTTGGACAAGCCCAGATATCTGTGACTGGTCAAATAGTGGCGCAAGTAAGTCAAAGTGATGTTTTAGATTCAAAGAAAGATTTCACGAATGAAGAAATCAAAGAGCTTCAGGCAGAAATCACACACACTGAGAGTCAATCGATCTCGGTTTCAGAAGTCTCATCAGAGACTAAAGAAGCTCCTTTTGAGAGCAAGCAACAGATGGAGAGGGTAAACATCGAGTCTAAGCTTGTTTTGGTGCCTCGTGTTTCTGCTGACGTGTCTCACATAATTACGGGAGAGCAAGAGGGTACCAAATTATTTCAAACGCCCGACCAGCAATACGCCCGACAAGCTTTTGATGAACAGAAAGCTGCAGGCACGTCTCAACCACTAGTTCATGAAAAGGAAACTGCTTTCTGTTCTCTCAAAGAAGAAGAAATGAAAGCTACTCAAAGTTTGAATGAATGCCTCAGCCTGGAAGTTTCTGAGGTATTTTCTGGAAACAAAGAAGGAGTTTATCAAGAACCTACTGCGCCCATTGAGCACAAATCGGAGTTGAAGCCAGTAATTATGCCACTCCACATTGCTAATATTGAAGAAACTAACATGAAAGAGCGAGAGGGTGCTGTTCTAGAGTTCGATTTCCCAGAATCTTCTGCTCAAGTCAACTTCATAGGGCTCGAGTCAGTTCAAACGAGTCAAGCAGTGGCTGCAGAAAATGAAAAAGCCTTTGAAGAAACTGAAGTGTTGAACTCTCGAGCACATCCAATGATTGAAGAAATGCAAAGCGTAATGATTTCAGAGACAGTTGTCGATTCGAAGGAAGGTATTCACCAGCAAGATAGGTTCCCAGAAAGTCACGCGCTTAAAAGCAAACCGGTTATAGTCCCAATGAAATTGGCTAATGTTAACGAGCAAACACCAAATGAAATAGAAAGAGGCCTGAGAATCCCTACTATTCACGAAGATATGGCGTCATTGTCGGTAGAAACTATCAGTCCTTTGCATGCTAACGAACCAACCGTGTTAGGTGAAACAAAACCGTTTGAAACAATATCCGACTTGACATCTGCAGCCAAAGAAGCAATCGACAAAATTTATCCACTGAAAGTTTCAGAGATCGAGGTTGACTTCAAAGAAGAGTCATTGCCGAAAATGATCCCACCTAATGAAGCAAGAGGTCGAGAAACTGCTATCTTAACTCCATTCATCGTGCCGAGTATAACGCAAGCTGAAGTGGCTGAGCACGAAGACGTTTGCCTGGCCAACGCACTTACCTCAGCATCTGCTAAAGTATTGATAGACGAAAAACACGCAGCCTCGGTTCAGCAAACAGTTACAATCGATCGTGAGGCCAAATTAGACACCGCTTCTGATAGACCTGATAGAGCAACTTTTGCCGTCAACGAAACCCATCATATATGCATTAGCGAAGTAAACGCCGAAATCAAGGAAACCGAAACTCAACTGGGAGAAATGCCTGTATCCCATTCTGCAACAGCTGCATCCGTGCTGGCTCCACTTCATGTGCCAAAAGTATCTGATACCACCATATGCGAGTCTACAGAGTCGATTGATGTGCCTAAAGAAGTGACAAGCTTAGCGGCTGTTGCTGTCGACGCTCAAAATATTGCTGTGGTGAGTCAAACCCACACTTCTGAGAAAGAAGAGAGCTTGTCTGTTGTGGAGGGTAGAAAATCAAACGCTAAAGTATTTGTTGATGAAGTTTCATCATTGGATATAAGTGAGATACAATGTAATTACAAAGAAAAAGAATTAACTTCTTATCCAATGGGAATGGAGGAGTCTCTTGAGGCCGTGCCAGTGATGAACCCCTTACATGTCCCAGGCATGCAGTACGTAGATATTGCTGAAAAAGAAGGGAAAATTAAACAATTTGAAACACCGGATACTAGGGTGATATCTCAAGATACTATAATCATACCTCTAAATCTCCCAAACATAACGGAAGTATTAACATCAGAGCTTGAGAAACAACACCTAACGGTAGAATTTCCAACGCAAAGTGCCACTCCTGTTCTATCTGAGCAGTCGGTTGTATTGGTAACAGAACAAATGCCGATTGACGATACGCAAGGCTTGGTACACATGACTCCCGAGTTCATGAAGCTGTCAGAAGAAACCGTTCTGACACCACGGCTTCTGCCAAAAGTTTCACAAACCTTCACAACGGAAGTTGGAATGGAAACTAAAACCAAAATGCCTGAAACCGATAAGGCAAAAATTACTTTGAGCGGTCAAATCATCGCTGAAACAAGTGAAACAACTATTAGAGGAATGACAAGCAGTTTGGCAGATTTTGGACAACCAACTGTTGTTGCTTCTGAGGAGACAGTTTTATCGCCAAAACATCTAGCATCATGGTCAACTACGCTCATCTCAGAACATGAAAGTCCCAGCAATGATTGGAAACCAGTTGAGGAAACAGCAAAAATATTGCTTGATATGCAACATTTCCTTCAAGTGTCTCAAACTTCAACAGAAGATAAAGAGCAGGAGCTGGTGACTACAAAGGAGAGCGAAAGAAATGCCACGAAGGTTTTGGATGAAATGAAAAGCTTGGCAGTGTCTGTAGTAAACACTGTTGAAGAAGATAAGGCGTTCACCGAAACTCCCACTCAGGCGCAGCTAGCAAAGTCTGAACTTGAAGGGTCGGCTCTGGTGTTGCCTGACATATCAACAACCATGACGAGTGAAAAAGCAGGATCATTCGACAAAAAATTTGAACCGACACGAAGCGAGGCAACGGCAAAAATGGACTCTCGAGAATCGTTGAAAATATCCCAAATTATGTCGCATGAGAAAGAGGATACAATGGAAAGATTCGTTTTCGAAGCCGTAAGTGCTAATCGTTCTATTGAGGAAACTGTTGCTGTAACTGTGGATGTTGTCGAGGCAGAAAATGAGCGTTTGAAAACATTCGATGAAGGAACAGTGAATCGTCAGAGCATTCATGCCACAACCGTGCTGCAGCCAATGAGTGCTCATTCAGTCCATGAAAATTTCCCAGAGGAACGAGAGAAACAAGAAATCTCTTGCAAAACTGAGTCTCAAGTGGCCTCAACTTCCTTCAGCGGTCAAAATGTTGTTGAAATTTTGCAGTCAGAAGTTTTAGACTCGAGTAAATCTTTGGAATCATTGCCTTTGGATGAATCGCAAGCTCGAATCCTCGTTAACGAACAAACACCTCTTATAATTAGCGAAATATTACCTGAACAGAAGGAAGGATTCTACAAAGAAGAGACACCAAAAACTGAAACTTTGCATGCCAAGGGTGTTATTGCTCCAAGAAACGTAGCTTCTGTTTCGGAAACTCAAATTACGGAGAAAGAGATAAATCAAGCAAGACAGTTTATTGAAGAAGTTCACGCTGGAGTGTCAATGCAAGAATCTAAATACGTGACTGTTTACGATGTTCCTATTAACACCAAAGAAGGAAACCTTGTCGTGGAAACCCCACAGTTAGCAAATCTTAGCTCAGCTGAAGTCTTACGTCCTTTGAACGTCGCTAACGTTGATGATACCGCAGTCTCTGAAAGGGAAGAAATAATGGATCTTACTGTATCATCATCTCAAGCTCGCAGAGTTCTGGAAGAAGTATGCTCCGTCTTGATAACTGAAATTGACATCAGTGAGATTGAACAACCGACGGAAGATTCGTTGCCTAAGGAAAAAACTGCTCAAGCCACGCCAGTTTTGATGCCGATGCAGTCTGTTAGTGTGTCAGACAATGAAGTGATTGAAAATGAACTACCTACTCCTTGCCAGAAAGTGAAAGATACATCCGCAAGTGTTGAATTGGAAACTCACAGGCACAGAGAAACTGCCGAAATACAATCAATGGGGGTAATAAAAGATTTCACATGCATGCATCCCAACAAAGAGAAAGGTACTGTTGTACTGGAACCTTCTTCACATCTTACGAGAACAACCCAAATTGTGTCTGAGAGCGTTATTGAAAATGAAGAACCAATCAAAACAGACATTTCACATGCTCACACTGTTCTCGATGAAAATGAAACTGTTTTCATTTCAAGCATTTTAATGTTCGATCAGACTGATACTGTGAAAGATGAAGTCAGACCCACTCTTGAGAAAGCACTTCGTACCCAGCCGTCGAGTGAGCACATCCTCATAACCGAAGTGCAAGTTGACCAGGATTCAACATTCAGAAAGAATGAGTACATGACCGATAAAGCGATAACATCATTTGATGCGCAGAGGCCGGTAACAGTATCCTCTGTTTTTATTCAAGAAACATGCGAGGAAAATGGCCGCCCAACATCTCGCAAAGAGACTGCCCAGTCCGTACCATATTTGCAAGAACACCTTGCTGTTTCTGAAATGAAGGTTCAAGAATCGACGGGAGACGTAATTGTTTCTAAACCGTCTGCAGAATCAGCGAAGCGCTCCATTAGTGTGCAAGAATCTGTAATCGTATCTCAGGTATGTGGATCGGAGACTCCTGGAGACGTAGAAATTCTTCGACCGCTAGAAGATTCAGCTAAAATCTTATTTGGACCCCAAGAGGCTCTAGTCGTTTCTGAAACATTGTCGGAAGAAGGATTGGCAAAGAAAATCGTTCAAATAGAAGAAGCTCAAGCTAAGTCAACTACTGATCAACGATCATCAGTTCAGGTTCAAACTGCAGAAATTCACGAAGAAGTGGTGCACCTAGGTGATTTTGTCACCGAACAAATAAGCCCTGAAATTCGGGAAGTGGAAGTTCTCAACACTCCTTCAATTTCTGAAGTGCAGTCACAAGTTAACGAAGCAATGCCCAAAGCGAAGAAACGTCAACCAGAGGCCTCGAAAGAGAAGAGAAGTGCCTGTGATTTGCTCGAAGTTACAGAAGAGGCGAGAGAGTTCATCACTGAAGGGAATGAAAGTGGCAGAGCAATTGCAACCGTTATTGAAGGTCTTCAACGTGCTGAACAAGAGGATGTTCTTGTGCTAAAGGCTCCTCAAAAATCTCGGGACGTTCTCGAAATTCTAGAAGAACAGCAAGTCAGTGATATCAAAGTTACGAAAAGTAATAAAATCGAGCCGCAACGAATGCGAACAGAAACTATTGATGTTCAAAATGAGAGCCATCCTCTTGTGGGGACTGATCTAGAAGAAAAAGAAATAAACATAAAGTTCATGGCAAAAAAGCTTAATAAATCTAAGAAAGAAATTAGCGCAGAGGAAAGTGAGGTAGTCGAAGAACTGACAGCGGAGGACATTGAATTCGATAAACCCGAATACGCACACGCAATACTAGTTATCGAAGAAGAATTTAAAGTTGAACTGTCGTCAATCAAACCTGATGAACTTATTGCAGAAGAGATTTCCGAGAAAATCGAAGAAGATATGGATGACAAGACAATTTGCCTTAAGCTATTACAAAAAACTCACGAAAAACCTAAAATGAAGAAAATAGTTGAAGAAATTAATAATGAAGTTTTCAATATCGAAGAACACGAAGCTGCACCGAATAAATTCGTTTTAGTAAACGAGGTCGTAGAAGAAAACTTTGAAGCTAAACCATTCACGGTAAAAACTCAACTCGAAGATATGACGGTGGGAAGAATAGTTGATATTCCTTCAAAAGTTGCTGTGGAAGAGCCACAAACAGTTCAGGTTGAACCTGCTCCCGTTAGTGAGGTCAGCGAGAGGGAAATTCCCGAGAAAAAACCTCTCAGTGAGAAACCTGAAAAACTGAATATCGAGCTTGTTGAAGAAGTAGAGGTGTTACTGAGATTCCCTGGAGAAAAAGAAGTCAAGAAGCCAACTCAAGAAATATGTGAAGAAATTCAGCCATCAAATGTTGGAGAAAAGATAGATCTAGAGAGTAGACCCCTGCCACGGAAATCTCAAATAATTGTAGAAAAATCCAATGATGTTATCGCACCGGAACAACCGGTCGAAGTAGAGAAAAAGCTGGATGTGAAACTGCCTACGAAAAAGCCCAAAAAGCTGAAGGCAGAATTGATGGAGGGATCTGTCGATGTCATGGTGAAAAAACCTGAATTAATGGAACCTGATAAAACACAAATGGCAGAAATAGAGGAAAACGTGGATGTGAAGCTGCCTTTGAAGAAGCCCAAAAAACTGAAGGCAGAATTGATCGAGGAACCTGTCGATGTTGTGAAAAAACCTGAATTAGTGGAACCTGATAAAACACAAATGGCAGAAATAGAGGAAAACGTGGATGTGAAACTGCCTTTGAAAAAGCCCAAGAAGCTGAAAGCAGAATTGATCGAGGAATCTGTCGATGTCATTGTGAAAAAACCTGAATTAGTGGAACCTGATGAAACCCAAATTGCTGAAATAGAGGAAAACGTGGATGTGAAACTGCCTTTGAAAAAGCCCAAAAAGCTGAAGGCAGAATTGATCGAGGAACCTGTCGATGTCATTGTGAAAAGACCTGAACTGGTGGAACCAGATAAAACAAAAATTGTCGAAATAGAGGAAAACGTGGATGTGAAACTACCTGTGAAAAAGCCCAAAAAGCTGAAGGCAGAATTAAACGAGGAATCTGTCGATGTCATTGTGAAAAAGCATGAATTAGTGGAACCTGATAAAACACAAATTGCAGAAGTAAAGGAAAACGTGGATGTGAAACTACCTTTGAAAAAGCCCAAGAAGCTGAAGGCAGAATTGATCGAGGAATCTGTTGATGTCATTGTGAAAAAACCTGAATTGGTGGAACCTGATGAAACACAAATTGCGGAAATAGAGGAAAACGTGGATGTGAAACTGCCTTTGAAAAAGCCCAAGAAGCTGAAGGCAGAATTGATCGAGGAACCTATGGATGCCATTGCGAAAAGACCTGAACTGGTGGAACCTGATAAAACCCAAATTGCGGAAATAGAGGAAAACGTGGATGTGAAACTGCCTTTGAAAAAGCCCAAAAAGCTGAAGGCAGAATTGATCGAGGAACCTGTGGATGCCATTGCGAAAAGACCTAAACTGGTGGAACCTGATAAAACACAAATTGCAGAAATAGAGGAAAACGTCGATGTGAAAGTGCCTGTGAAAAAGCCCAAAAAACTGAAGGCAGAATTGATCGAGGAATCTGTCGATGTCATTGTGAAAAAACCTGAAATGTCGGAACCTGATAAATCACAATGTGTCGAAGTAGAGGAAAACGTGGATGTGAAACTGCCTTTGAAAAAGCCAAAAAACCTGAAGGCAAAATTGATCGAGGAACCTGTCAATGTTGTTGTGAAAAAACCTGAATTAGTGGAACCTGACAAAACACAAATGGCAGAAATGGAGGAAAATGTGGATGTGAAACTGCCTCTGAAAAAGCCCAAGAAGCTGAAGGCAGAATTGATCGAGGAATCTGTCGATGTCATTGTGAAAAAACCTGAATTGGTGGAACCTGATAAAACCCAAATTGCAGAAATAGAGGAAAACGTGGATGTGAAACTGCCTTTGAAAAAGCCCAAAAAGCTGACGGCAGAATTGATCGAGGAATCTGTCGATGTTATTGTGAAAAGACCTGAACTGGTGGAACCTGATAAAACACAAATTGTCAAAATAGAGGAAAACGTGGATGTGAAACTGCCTGTGAAAAAGCCCAAAAAGCTGAAGGCAGAATTGATCGAGGAATCTGTCGATGTCATTGTGAAAAAGCCTGAATTAGTGGAACCTGATAAAACACAAATGGCAGAAATAGAGGAAAACGTGGATGTGAAACTGACTTTGAAAAAACCCAAGAAGCTGAAGGCAGAATTGATCGAGGAATCTGTCGATGTCATTGTGAAAAAACCTGAATTGGTGGAACCTGATAAAACACAAATTATCGAAACAGAGGAGAATGTGGATGTGAAACTGCCTTTGAAAAAGCCTAAAAAGCTGAAGGAAGAATCAATCGAGGAATCTGTCGATGTCACTGTGAAGAAACCTGAATTGGTGGAATCCGATAAAACACAAATTGTCGAAATAGAGGAAAAAGTGGATGTGAAACTTCCTTTGAAAAAGCCCAAGAAGCTCAAAGCAGAATCGATCGAGGAATCAGTCGATGTAATTGAGAAAAAACCTGAATTGGTGGAACCTGATAAACAACAAATTGTCGAAATAGATGAAAACGTGGATGGGAAACGGCCTTTGAAAAAGCCCAAAAAGCTGAAGGCAGAATTGACCAAAGAATCTGTCGATGTCATTGTGAAAGAACCTGAATTGGTGGAACCTGATAAAACACAAATTGTGGTTCCCGAGGAAAACGTAGATGTGAAACTGCCTGTGAAAAAGCCCATAAAACTGACGACAGAATTGGTCGAGGAATCTGTCGATATCATGGAGGAGAAGCCTGATATAACACAAATTGTTGATAGAGACGAAAATGTGGATGTGAAACTGCCTTTGAAAAAGCCCAAAACACTGAAGGCAGAATTGATTGAGGAATCAGTCGATGTCATTGTGAAAAAACCTGAATTGGTGGAACCTGATAAAACACAAATTGTCGAAATAGACGAAAACGTGGATGTGAAACTGCCTTTGAAAAAGACCAAAAAGTTGAAGGCAGAGTTCATCGAGGAATCTATTGATGTCATTGTGAAAAAACCTGAATTGGTGGAACCTGATAAAACACAAATTGTCGAAATGGACGAAAACGTGAACGTGAAACTGCCTTTGAAAAAGCCCAAAAAGCTGAAGGCAGAATTGTTCGAGGAATCTGTCGATTTCATTGTGAAAAAACCTGAATTGGTGGAACCCGTTAATACACAAATTTGTGACATCGAGGAGGACGTAGATGTGAAACTGCCTGTGAAAAAGCCCAAAAAACTGACGACAGAATTGGTCGAGGAATCTGTCGATGTCATTGTGAAAAAACCTGAAATGGTGGAACTAGATAAAACACAAATTGTAGAAATGGAGGAAAACGTGGATGTGAAACTACCTTTGAAAAAGCCCAAAAAACTTGAGGAAGAATTGATCGAGGATTCTGTTGACGTTAAACTGTATAATAAAGTGCCAAAACAAATCAAAGAAGATTTGATCGAAGAATCAGGAGATATAACTTTGAAAAAGCCAGAATCAGTAGAGCTTGAAACGCCTCAGATGGTTAAGATCGATGAAAGTGCAGAAGTGAAGACGGTCAAGAAGCCGAAGGCGAGAGAATTGATGAAAGAGTCCGCTGAGGTAACTTTGAAGAAATTCCAATCCATAGAACCTGAAAAACCACAAATGGCGGATTTCGAAGATAATATTGAAGTGAAATTGCCACTCAAGAAGACCGAGCATCCAATGGTTAACGAGTCAATTGATTTGCCCATGAAATTGCGTGAGCCTGATAGCTTAACTGTTGAAGAGTCTCAGTCAGTTACAATTCGAAAACGATCGAAGCCTAAGCAAATTGTGAGCGATGAACAAAATGTTGATATCGATGTCGAGGCCAAAAAGCCTGAGACATCAATATTGGAAGAAATTTCTGAATTTGATCTGAAGCATGTTTTGCCTAAGCCTTACACGGCAGACAGCGTACAAGAAGAACACCAGATAGTAGTAAAACCTGATAGCGTAGATTTTGAAAAAATAGATGAAGCAATACAGGAAGAAATCCAGTCCGTCCGTCTAATGCGAAAGCCTAAAAAGAAGTATTCCATCACTGAAGAAACTGAAACCGAGTTCATAGTGACAAAACCAGAAGTTCCAACTGAGGATTACAAAGAGTTCATGCCTGAATTGATCAAGAAAAAACACCAAGAAATAAGAGAAGATGTAAGTGTTGAAATAATGAAGCCTACTGATTATACAACAGAAGAAACAGAGGAAGATGTTAAAATAAAAATGAAAAGCGCCTCTAAGCGATATAGCGTCTCAGAAGAAACAGTAAAAAGCGAGGTTATTCTTCAGCCTGAGTTTACAAAAGAAGACTCTGACATAGTCAAAAAGCAAGAGATGGTTGAGAAAAAACTGTCGATTGGTGTCAGTCAGCCCCAGCCTGAAACGATTGAAGAAGAGACGGAATCTATCAGCATTCGTAAGCGGCCCAAGAAGAAGTCAATTATTACTGAAGAAACGGATGAACGGGTCACTGTTAGGAAACCGAGTAAGGACGAAGGCCCTCTTGCGAGCGAATTCAAATTTATCCCCAAGAATGAAAATGATAAAGAAACACATCAAGAAATCAGAGAAGACGTCGATGTCTCGATTGAAAAACCTATTGATTTCACATCGGAAGAAGCTACAGAAGAAGTTAATATTAGAATGAAGAGAAAACCTCGTCGATATACTATAGATGAAGGATCATCTGAGGGCAATATCATCATCCATTCGGAAGAAACTGAACCCGAAAGCATTGTAATGGAGTCCACAGAGGTGCTTACACAAAATGTAACAATGAAGGCAAAATCTAAGAAAAAAACTGAGGTAGAAAAACCTATGATGTCCAAGTCGCCAAGTCCTGAAGTCCCCGACGAATTCACAATAAAAAGGAAAAAGAAATCCTATGTCATTGACGACCAGGAAATCGAAGCTCAAATTAGGTTTAGAAGCAGTGAAGAAAGACGGGATAGCGATGACTTATCCGAAAGTGTCCTCTTGGGTATCAGAAGTGATACTTCGTCTGAAGATGACAGAACAGAACAAATTGAAGAGGTTGATGGTCAATTCACCTTTGTAAAGCAGCCAAGACAGGTAGAGAAGAAGGTATCCGAAGAAACCTACAGTGGGGATGTGAGGATACCAAAAGCACCTCGTCGCGCACCCTGTTTTTCTCAAGGTCAGAAATTGCTTTTCATTTCTGGCTTCTTTTTCTACGATTCAATTACGTTTTGTTCAACGCTTCGTTACGGGATATTCTTGCATGGACAACGTCTATTTATCGTTCATTCATTTCGTTTTTTCGGTTCGTGCGCGCAGATTTTACGTTTCGCGCGCTCGATTGGCAACGCGATCGTCAAAATTCTCCCGAACTCCTAATTTTCGTCGAACTTTTCTTTATTGTTCAATGTTTTTAATGTATTTCATTTGTTTTAGGTGATCGTGTTTTTATTTTTTCAATGTTTATTAATGTTATTTTTTTCAGTTTCTTCCGAATTTTCGAACTGCGTCTGTGCTGAAATGAAATTTTACCTCGTCTGAAATATTGTAAAAATATGCCATTTAACTGGTGTTGCAGAATGTACATCAATTTTTATTGAAATTTCAGAAGATAGCGGAGCTGCTGTTTCTTCGTCCATCACCATTCAAGGTTAGCCTTAAAAATGGGAAAAATATCTAGTAAAATGCAAATGTACCGGAGCGTTTTTTTGTTATCGAGCCTGCTGAATTTATGTTAAATACATTTATGCTAAAGTGACATGAATAATATGCATATTATCTGAATGCAAACTTATAACATAGCACGATTTTAATCGGAAGCTTTACCGAATATTGGTGTTAGTCCGCAGTCCCACTTTCATACTGAAATCTATTTCTAATTGCTGACAAATTAGGCATTGTCCTTGGTTTTTGTCAAACGTTGGTTAGAAATTAAATGTATGCATTCAATCAAACTTTACTATGTGAGAAACGAAGCTCCTGTCACGGTGGCTTCAATGTCATGCTTGCAGTGACAAGCTGGCGATGTCACAAATATCAATCTGTATCTCAAATGTACACGAATATGAAATTAATTAGGATGGTATCATTTCCGCGTGGAAAAAGCTAAAAGCTTCATTGTAGGCAAATGCAAAGATAGATGTAACGTTCCCTGACGAGATATTATTCTAACCTTTTTTAAGTTTCGCCTATGTTTACGCGACCAGAAAGTATTAAATAATGAGTATTTTCACTAATTACGATTAAAGTGACCTGCTAATATGCGATCTTAAAGCGATTTTGTGAATATTTGTAATAAAGATGTAAAAAAATGACGAAAAACCATATTCGGCATCAGCTGTGACGGCAAAGGAGGTGAAGGTGGGCGACATGCTGAGAGCCATCGCGACCTACGTCGCCGAGGACGACCATGAGAACTCGATGCATTTGGTCGAAGGAGAGCGAGTTTATGTCATTGGTAAGGGCCGAGCTACTTATGACGTTGTTGATAGCATGTCGGACAGGACACTTTATATATTTTAGTGGATAAAAAACGTAGTTTCTCAGTAATCAAAAAATATAACTCGGTACTCACTGCAGTGAGTGACAAAGACCGGATTTTTTCAAAATCGATGAAAACGTGAAGTCACTGACAGACAGACAGACGGACGTACATGACGAGCACAATAGCGTTTTTTCCGTAAATGAGAAAATGCGCTAAAAATGATTGATAGGTGCACTTAAGCTAAGATTTGTTTGGTAGTTATGAGATAATGTCTAAAGCATTAAGAGGGAATTATCTGGAGAATATATGTGCCCAATAATCGATCGGTCCATACTTTGATGTGGATTGCATAAAAGGCTCCTGGAAAATACCACTAACTTCTAATTTCAGTGCAAAAAGTACTCTAGGTTACGGACAAAAATTCATGTTTAAAACAAAAATCAGCAGTGATGTTTCAAGTTCGATTAATTGGCAAGGATCTTTAGTCATTTAATTGGAATATAGCTGTTTATTTGCACAATATTATTATATTAGCATAGCATTATACTTCTGATGAAGATTTTGAATTGAAAATAGGAAGTATAACCTTGTAAATCGAATTTGATTTTATTGTATCGAATCAAACAATCTGTGTATCAAGGACATATAAATTTTTAACTGGCCAAGAATTCAATAACTAATCATACAGGAATAATAATAAAGAAGTAAACAATTGCAGAATCGAGCGACCATGACTGGTGGTTCGTAGAGAAGCACCTGACGAAGGAGCGTGGATATGTGCCGTCCAAAATGCTCTCTGTCGACGCCGACTACACTCACTACGTGCGCCGGCGGCTCGAGGAGAAGATCAGCTCCTTGCCTGTCTTTGAAAGTAAGGGATTTGCCTGTCTTTGAAAGTAAGGGATTTGCTTGTCTTTGAAAGTAAAGGACTTGCATGTCTTTGAAAGTAAGGGCCTCCTTGCCTGTCTTTCATAGTAAGGGCCTTGCCTGTCTTTGAATAAGGGCCTTGCCTGTCTTTGAAAGTAAGGGCCCTGCCTGTCTTTGAAAGTAAGGGACTTGCATGTCTTTGAAAGTAAGGGCCTCATTGCCTGTCTTTGATAGTAAGGGCCTTGCCTGTTTTTGAAAGTAAAGGCCTTGCCTGTCTTTGAAAGTAAGGGCCTTGCCTGCCTTTGAAAGTAAGGGCCTCCTTGCCTGTCTTTGAAAGTAAGGGCCTTATCTGTCTTTGAAAGTAGCTAGGTGCCATGCCTGTCTTTGAAAGTAAGGGCATTGCCTGCCTTTGAAAGTAAGGGCCCTGCCTGTCTTTGAAAGTAAGGGCCTTGCCTGTCTCTGAGAGTAAGGGCCTTGCCTGTCTTTGAAAGTAAGGGTCTTGTCTGTCTTTGAAAGTAAGGGATTTGCTTGTCTTTGAGAGTAAAGGCCTGGCCTGTCTTTGAAGAAATTGCACCTTTCAATTTATTCGGGGATATTATAACTCTAATAATAAATTTACATGTTTACCTAAGTGTTTCAGTGTCATTTAAATGGTTTTCGCAAAACTGTGCAGGAGTTCCCTGTAAATATTGCTTTAACTCAAGTTTCAGTTTATGAAATTATTACTTTTTCAGTACTGGAAATCTAGCGTCCTTCCAATGTATAACACTCCAGAACTAGTGAACTTGATATTATGAATTCAAATGTTGTTATTGAATGCTTGGAATCTACGATACTTCCATTTTGCACATCAATAAATATCCATAAAGCTGCCAAGCTCGCCTGCACATTCTACAGTCCTCACAATTTTTACTTGGCACAGAGCTGAAGAAGGGTCAGAAGGCCGAGGCCCCGAAGATAACTCACTTTTTGGAGTCTCAAACGGTGGCCGATGGTCAGGAGGTGCAGTTTGTCGTGAAAGTCCAAGGCACCCCGAGGCCCAACGTGACCTGGTTCAGACAGACGGCAATTATCAAACCTTCCGAGGAGTTCCAGGTTAGAAATTTTGAATATTTAAATTTTACCATTGGTCGTTGTTGTCATATCTGACTATTTAGATCAGATTCATGTCAAAGTTAGTATGATTGATACATGATCTAATTTAATGTTCTATTCCGAGGGTTAAACTTCAAACTATGTCTCATAATATACTGCCGAAGACTCTCATAGTACCGAGTTCTGCTAATAATATTCCAATAATTTCTAGCATAGGCTTTTCTGAAACCAATAGAGACTGGTAACACAAAATGGGGTGCCGGAGTGGTGGGACTGTAGGCAGTCCTAGCTCGAGACACTCTTCTCTTAATTTAAAGCCGTATATTTTTTACCCCGGATGAGCATCATGGAGATAATCGTCACGCTAATATCATCAATATATCAACAAACTTTTATTTAAACAATCCTTTCGTATCTAGTGGATAGAGCGTCTAAGTTAAATCTCCAAGATGGGCCCTTTAATCATATGGACCAAATATAGTGAGGCCCCTGACCCGTTTTATCCTGACCTCAAATAATTGCTTCGTGATTTTCCTCCATCCGATATGGTCTATCGTATGATGAAAACCGGACCTCATTGAGTTATGTTTCAAATCAAAACGACCAACACGGTGAGGCAGTGTTTTACATTAAATACCACTCATGACTTATTTCTCACACAGGTGTTCTACATTAATCACAGGTGTTCTACATGACTTTATTTCTCGCACAGGTGTCCTATATTATGTTCCATTCATGACATTTTTATTCCTCCCACAAGTGCTCTACATTATATTCCACTCATGACTTCATTTCTCACACAGGTGTTCTACATTGTATTCCATTCATGACTTATTTCTCACACAGGTGTTCTACCTTATAAAAATAAAGTCTTAATTGCTATATGATAGACTTTATTTATTGTTCATAACTTTAACACACTTTTCTCACACAGGTGTTCTACATTATATTCCATTCATGACTTATTTCTCACACAGGTTTTCCACATTATATTCAATTCATGACTTTATTTCTCACACAGGTGTTCTACCCTATTGAAATAAAGTCTTTATTTTTATAAGGTAAACTTTATTTATTATTCATAACTTTAACACACTTTTCTCACACAGGTGTTCTACTCAGAAGACAACACGGCAACGCTGCTGATCAAGGAGGTGTTCCCAGAGGACGCTGGACTCTTCACGTGCGTCGTCAAGAACTTGGCGGGCTACGCCATGAGCGAGGCCGAGCTCGTGGTAGACGGTCCCGTGAGTGACCACGGCTCCGACACCATGCTCGCCTCCAGGCACGGGCTTTCTTTGTTATCTTTAGCTGAAAATGTAGGAGAGATATTCGTACATTGGAATATATACTGTATACACTTAGGAAGAAATATTTTTAAAGCCTTACTTGGAAGATGTTCTTCTCATAATCATAAAACAAATAGTTAATGTAATCTTTTTTGACCTGCCTCGGCCAAGATCTCCAATATTTACCTTAGACTGTAATGTTTGACACCATATTTTGTAACGTTTAATTCTCGCCTCATGGTATTGTTCACTCCATTGTATCGTTTCACTTCCCTCTCATTGTACCGTTTGACTGCCTCTATGTCACTCTGTGTAACACCTCTAATGTTGGGGTCTTCGATTCTTCTGCTACTGCAAAGTACAACCCCTATTTTACCATTCGACCTTTGTCTTTATTGTGTGGTACTGTTCGATCTTTCTCCTATTGTAGTGGTAGCATCCCATGCAACCGACTTTACAGCTCGACTAATCTGCAATATTGTATACTGTTATTCCACTTATTTCATCTATTATACTGCTATTTCACCTATTATTTTGTATTGTTTGACGCCCTTATCATTGCAATTCTACGCCATACAGGAGGAGCCTGAGCCGCGACTCGTCCGTGTGCGACACCATGGAGGGCATCCCCCCCACCTTCGCCATGAAGACCATCAACAAAACATGCGAGGAAAACGCTCAATTTGAAGTCGACGTCAGACTTGTTGCTATACCAGAGCCCGAGATTGTTTGGAAAAAGGATGGCTTGGTGAGGAATCTTTTTTATTTTTACTGGTTGGATGCGTTAATGAAAATTTGCCTGATTAGATTAAGTATTCCGGTTATTTCGATCTCATTATGCGACCTAGAGTATAGATATGCGTCTCACTGTTTTTCATTCTGGATCATCAATTTGTGTGAATAAATGCGATTCTACTTTTCGTCTGACCTGCATAGTCGGTTTTTTTAATTTTTTTTTACGTCCACAAATCTACTTCGTATGATCTGCTATAAACCATTTATATTATTTGATTGGTTTGAACTTTGTGCCTGTTCGTACAGATCCTCCGAGACTCAAACCGCATCAGGATTGTTCGCCAGAAAGACGTTCATGCGTACAGGTCAATTATCCTGATCAAAGGCACTAGGAAAGAGGATGAAGGAGAATACCAAGTTTACTGCAAGAACAGGGAGGGCGAAGCCAAGTGTTCGATCTTCCTTAAGATCACGGTACTTTGAACGCTTCATTAACCAATCATAATTTCGATATGTTAGGTATTTTGTTGATGGTTAATTGCCTTATTGCTCTCTAAATTATCAATTCATATTTTCCATTGACGCTTGAGTTTGAAAAATATATGAAGAATATTTTTTAAATGTTAAGTGAGAGAGTTAATATATTTTACACATATTTCATCTCCTAAAAATACCTCTAATTTCACCGCGTGATCAAAACAGGCTCCCGAAGAGCCCGTGTTCGAGGAGCTGTTCAGCGACACCACCGTCGAGGAGCTCGGTACCATACGGCTCGTGGCTCGTATACGGGGCATTCCCACCCCAGACATCACTTGGAGCCGGCAAGTCTCGTATTTATTTATTGGTGTCTTGTTTTATAGAAATTCCTATCTCTCACTTGATCACCTTCTACACGATACTCCCTTTTAAGCGCATTTTCTCATTTATGGAAGAAAGGCGCTATTGTGCTCGCCATGTCCGTCCGTCTGTCCGTTCGTCCGTGACTTCACGTTTTCGTCGACGAGAAAATGCGCTCTCTGTCACTCACTGCAGTGAGTACACTGAGTTATATTTTTCTATGGAAGAAAAATTTTTTATTTATATAATTACGAAGAAATTCCCCAGGTAAACTAACCATTATATTAAACTATATATTTTAAATCCACAATGAAAAATGTTCAGGAACGGCAAGAAGATAAAGCTGGAAAATAACGTGATCGCGCGCTATGGGGATGAGGTGGCTGTACTGGAGGTGCAGCACGCAAGTAAGAGCGACGCTGGCAAGTACGTCTGTACGGCCACCAACAAGATGGGTAAAGTGTCGCACTCTGCGAACGTCACCGTCGGCAGTGATGTCGTGTAAGTTCTCCTCGTATAGTTCTTATATTTAATTTAATTAAAGTCTTAAATTTTATTTAATTATTGAAGGATTCTTAAGATACCTGGTGCATTTAAAAAAAATTAGGTTAATTCTGTTTTCAAATATATTTTATGTTGTGTGAAACTCCTCAGACAGAATTTAGGATGAAAATCTTAAATACTAGTTAGTTTCTCGATGAAATATTAAATTCACTAATCGTTTTTTATTACATCTGAAATTATTCTTGCTTTTTAGTGTAAGATTACGATTTTTGATAACTAAGTTGAATATCTTTTGCTGTTATGTGTTCTTTCTCGAATTTCATATTGAAACGAGGAATCAAGTATTAATGCGACTTAATGAACCTACAATGAATGTTGTGCGGGTGCTGATGGGAATAATTTCAAGCCTTAAATGAAATGTTTGACCTGAGTGTTTCACTCTTTCCTTGATATTGTCTGTTGTTGCTATAGATTCATTTTAATCAATGCTCGAGATTTAATCTCAGAAAAATATGCGATCGAAAACCTAATTGTGAATTTTTTTTCGAAAACCTAATTTAAAAAAAAAAAAAAAAATTTTAGATCACCGCATGTAGTGACGTAAAAGATGTTCTTGTAAAAGATTCAGACAGAATATCATTCAGCCTATAATACTTTTTTATTATTCTTTTGATACAATGAATTGACCAGCAAAATCTAGATTATATTAGCCAAGTTCAAACATTGACAAATGTTCCCTTAAATTGAGGCGTTTCACAATGTAAAAAAATTACACCGTTAACTGTTCCGCGAGCGCTAAAATTCTTTAATAATTTTTAATAGCATCTGCCATTATACATTTGCTTGCGTTCATGGACTTATTTGCGTCGATGCGTTTTCTGCAAGTCACACAACCTTAGTGGCTACACGTGTGATTCCATAAAGGCTTTTTTTATGTCTTCCGTCGTGTCACAAAGCTCATTACTATTGTCAGGGTGCGTAAGTGCAGCACCCTGATGTGCATAATATTTGACAGAGCTCAAAAAATTTACCGGAGGCCTAGTAGACTCAAAGCAAATCGGGTCTGATGGTGAACAAATGAGAGAACATGCATCCTCAGTTTTTGTGCTATCTATGCTTGGACTATGAAACACTGTCATTTATCTGCATCCACCAGCATTTCTTTGCATCATCTAGAATGAATATGCAGATAAACTTTTTTACCCCCGGACCTTTGACAAAATTACAGCCTCCACACACAAAAAAACTGAATTTAAATCTTCCATTTCTTTCATTTCGCGACAAAGATTATTCAGAACTTCACTTTAATACTTTGCTATGTCCACAGTACCTTCAAGAAGGGTCTGGAATCGTGCGTGGTGGAGGAGAACTCTCAGGCGGTTCTGGAGTGCAGGACCAGCCGGGACAAGGAAGTGAAGTGGTGGAAGGGCAAGATGGAGATCACGTCAAGTGAACGCATCACTCTGGAGCACGAGGGTCTCACTCACAGACTCGTCATTCACTCGGCGGCAGTGAACGATACTGGCAAATACAAGTGCACCTTCGATGATCAGTCGACCTGGTGTAACATGACCATCAAACGTAAGCATTTCATATTCAGTCCCAGTAGTAACATGTTACAATTAAGTATGATTGCTGGAAAACCTGTCCGCGCTGTAAAACTGACTATAGAAAGCTAAATGCAATCTGTACGCGGTATGGCAGAACTATTGAACGTGTGCGTGGGGCGGAAAGGTGTCTGTAGATTTACGTTATTGTTCATTACCTTTGTGAGTTTATTTTCATTTCATTTTTCCAAACACTTTTACACAGTAGAAATGTCATTACTAAGAAAGAGATTACAATGTCTTCTTGTCTCTTCTTAGCTTTGGAAGAGTTTGTGCAAAAGCTTCAAGACGTCGAGGTTTTGGAGAAGGACGAAGCTGTGTTGTTCGTCGAAGTCTCATCCGAGAAATGCCAGGTTTCATGGCACAAAGACGGCGAAGAAATCGTCGGTGACGACCGCATGAAAGTTTTGGTAGATGGAAGGATACGAAGACTCATCATTACATCAGCCAGTGTGAATGATGAGGGTGAATATACGTGCGTGCTGGGGGATCTCGAAAGCACGTGCGAACTCACCGTGCGTGAACTACCTGCCGAGATCGTAAAGGATATGACCGACCAGACTGTGAACAAGGCTGAGAAGGCCAGCTTTGCCGTAAGTTATTATTTTGGTTAACTGGATTTTAAAATATTAAAATTTGTTCTAGTAAGATAGTTTGAGTTTTTTTAATATTTAACTACTATTACAAATAATAAGATCCAGTCTTCACTAATTGCTTTACGAAGCTACTACGTACGGTATATGGTTTTCGCATTCCTATTCTCCGAATTCATTCATGTGCCTGAAGTGCTCTGACATTATCTAAAATTAATACTATAAAAGTTACTTCTGAGCACCACTGAACTCTCCAGGTGGAGCTGTCAAAGGGTGACGCAGTAATTACGTGGTACAAAGATGGTTCCGAGATTCGGTTCTCGGACCACTACCAGCTCTCCATCGACGGCAAGGTGCAGCGGCTGCTCATTTACAACTGCCAAGCTGACGACGATGGCGTCTATCGCGCCGTGGTCGGCAAGACTGAATGCTCAGCCAGACTCAAGGTAAAAAGAAATATTTTGAAAATCATGAAGCCATCTTTTTGCATATTTTTTGTTTCCTAAACTTTTCCGCTGCAAAACTACATTTTAACAAGCAGTGGATAAAACCATGACTACGCTTTCATATTTTAAATAATGTGAAGGCAGTTGACCAAAGCTGTGGACACTAAGCGAATGAAATTCCTTTTTCTGCGACAATTTCTTGTTTGTTCACGCGGGACTTCAATGGTGAGTCCTCAAGAGTCGGCATAGGTTAAGGAGACTTTCAACTTGGCTGTAAAGAAAATAAAAAGCAATTTTCAACGCCATCGTTTTCCATGACGCAATATACAATCCGCCTGATTTTGAACAACTTAATTATTGTTGCCTGCATGAACCCTAGACAACATTACTTAGTATGGGTCTCCATTTCTTTATGGGATTCTTACATTAGAAGAAATATTCTGCTCTGCTTTCACACGTAGTATAGGTCTTGAGAAGTATTGATCTCATCAATTCTAATTAACACGCATAATTCCGGTAGTAAGAAATTCCAAGAGTAGATGCCAAATATATTCACTAGATCTCTTAAGTTTCGTAAATTGAGTATAGTAGCGAACCAAAATGTTGCTTGAACTCTTCCAAGTTGCATGTGCAAGCATGTCATTAATTTCTTCTGAATCAATTTTGAACGTACTCTGACAAATTTAGTTTCTTCTGACTCCTTAATAATCCGAGTTTTTTATGTGTTATTTAGGATCTATTGACAACATTTTTTGTTTCAAATCCCAAAGGTCGAAGGCCAAATTGAAGGCGACTTCCTGAAGAAGCTGCCGCCCCAAATGGACGTAATATCGTCGACTGATGCTGAATTTACCGTAGAGATTACCAAGGAACAAAGTGATGTTACGTGGCTCAGGTTAGTCGTTGGATATTATAACAAAATATTCTGCAGTAATATGTAGTAATTCTGAGAAACCCGTCAGCCCCAATCTGTCATTAGTAAAATTTAAATAACTGTCTTTTAAGGATATCAGTTCGAAATTTTATATTGGATTCGTTTTACAAAAATATTCGATAGAAGTAATGTTTATGAAAAATTTTCTAGATAGCGATTAATAACAAATGCATCAGGTAAAATTTTTAGCCAAGATTCGACGAAAATTATTCCTTGCGACAGCTCCTTGTGAAATCATTAGCTATGAATAGAAATTCTTGTAGATCCTAATGTTCTTCTGTCAAGAGAGATTTGGTCCTAGTATTCGTACAAAACGAGAACTTTTACCACGATATCGCAACCTTCGCTTTAAAAACAGACATAAATAAGTCACAATTTCCTGTAATCAGGATTGACAATTAAAAAGTGTTCTTTTCTGTGATTAATTTTATCCCACAATGTACTATCCAAAAAGTTTGTAAGAAAAAATTGAAACTTTTGAAACATAAAATAAAAACTTTCAGAAATGGTGAGGAAGTTTCGGCAGATGCGCGTTTCATCCTGAAGAAGCAAGGCAAGAAACGCACGTTGATCGTGAAGACCGTCACACTGGAAGACGCTGCCGAGTACACATGCGTATTGGGCAGTCTTAAGACCTCCTGCCGCATGACTGTGCTGGGTAAGACCTCCTGCCGCATGACTGTGTTGGGTAAGACCTCCTGCCGCATGACTGTGCTGGGTAAGACCTCCTGCCGTATGACTGTTGGGTAAGACCTCCTGCCGTATGACTGTGCTGGGTAAGACCTCCTGCCGTATGGCTGTGCTAGGTAAGACCTCCTGCCGCATGACTGTGCTGGGTAAGACCCCCTGCCGCGTGACTGTGCTGGGTAAGACCTCCTGCCGTATGACTGTCCTGGCTAAGACCTCCTGCCGTATGACTGTGCTGGGTAAGACCTCCTGCCGCATGACTGTGCTGGTAAGACAGGCGTACTATTTAGACTACTGTCTTGACGGTACGCCTGTCTGTACGGTGCGCCTGTCTGCATGGTACGCCTGTCTGCGGTGCGCCTGTCCGTACATTAATAATTTCGTCAGTACTCCCCATGTAACGCCAGGGGTATTATTCATGATTCCCGGATAACTGTTCTCAAAATAAAGCCTTAAACAAAATTTCTTTCCATCTAATTTACGTCCAGGAACACAAATCGTCGCAAATTAAAGTCGAGAATTCATATGCGCAGCTGAAAAGCTAATTATTAAATATCATCATTAGAAACGTACATCCATCTATAAGAATGATTGATGTTAATGCTCCGATTCTACTTTGTAGAAGTCAAAAGATTTGATGAATAATTGTCCAATGTATCTATTAATTTATATAAAAGGATTAATAATTTCCACCTAAATAGGACAACACTGTATTGAACCATAGAGGCTCTATATATGTTTATTTGGATGAATTTATAGCGCATTTTTTCATTTATGGACAAAAGGCGCTATTGTGCTCGTCATGTCCGTCTGTCTGTCTGTCCGTCCGTTTATCCGTCCGTGTTTTCATCGACGAGAAAATGCGCTCTCTGTCAATCATTGCAGTGAGTACTGAGTTAAATTTTGTTTACATTTTCGTCAGTCAAAAGACTTGATGAATGATTGTACAATGTATCTATTAATTTATATAAAAGGATTAATGAATTTCCCCTTATATAGGACATCACTGTATTGAACCATAGAGGCTCTATATTTGTTTAAATGGATGAATTTTTTGCCCAGTGCTGGAATCAGCGCCGGTGATCGAGAGATCATCCATCACGACGGAGTTTGTGGTCATTAAGGGCACAGACGTGACCTTCACGGTGCCTTTCAAGGCCACCCCTCAACCTACCGCCCTCTGGACCCACAGAGGGAAAACTATCAAAGAATCCAAGAGGGTAAGATCAATGATCCAATCCAAAATTCAAAAGCAATTCCGGATCCAATCCGGAATTGCTTGACATTAAATTTCAAACAGGGAAAGGATATCGAGGGTTTAAATTTGTTACCATAACATGACGGTTTTGCAATGTAACGAAACGATTTTGTAATGATTGAGATGTAACGAAATTAGGTGACATTTTCAATAGCGCCCATGCCTGTCAATTGCAAAAAATAAAATTATTTAGTCAGTATGAACAGAATTTCTACCTCAGAGGCCAGTTCTATCTCAGGAGTCTCTTCCACTTCATGGTAAAATTATCAACACATAATTTTAAGTTTCAACGCTCAGCATTTTTGTCCACCTACTGCTCATTTTTAATCAGGAAATTTTTATTCCATTTTGATGGAATTGACTGTGCTACACCAATTAACACCTTGACTACTTATTTTCCATCAATCAAATGTAGCTACAATAGTTACTATAATTTCAATATCGGCACAATGACAATATTAATATTATTTTGCTCATCCCCAATCAGAATAAATAACTTAATTTTCATTCGCAGTTGTTGCCCAAGATCTCAGAAAACGTAGCAACGTTCACCATATACCAAGTTGAGAACGTCGACTGTGGAGAATACGTTCTTAAGCTCGTCAATAGCTGCGGTGACGTCACTATTGACTTCGTTCTTAAGATTCTCGGTACGTGTTTAGAAATTTCATATTCTTTACTACCGAATTAATTGTCAAGGATGAGGTTCTTCTCCTTGTTGAAGTGTTTAAAATTAATTTTATTTTCCCTAAGTTTGCGTTAGAAATGATCTGTTCACCAATTTAGAAAATTTGGTCCTATCTCGTCTTTTTAGCGCATTTTCTCGTTTATGAAAAAAATGCTTTATTGTGATCGTCATGTCCGTCCGTCTGTCTGTCCGTCCGTCTGTCTGTCCGTCCATGACTTCACGTTTTCGTCGACGAGAAAATGCGCTCTCTGTCACTCACTGCAGTGAGTACTGATCTAATTTTTTAAATCTTTGATCACCTGTGAAATGTTGTACCCCGTTGAAGAATGACGAAAAGATTGGCTGTTACGTCAAATTGGAAAGAAACTTCCAATTGTAACTTTGTTTCCCAATTAAATGCATCGCTCCTTCCTACGGTTTTACCGTAATAGTTATGCGAAAATTTGTGCATAACTGTTGTAAAAACCTTTATATTGTGCTCTAATTTCTGGTTCACTTGCGTCAACCCAGCGTCTTCAGAAGTTTTCGATTATTTTACAAAAACTTGTTTGTGTGCCATGAAAAAACACGATGCATTTAAGGCGGTCATTCATTTGCGCTATCCCATTCATATAATAAAAATTTAAATATAATTTTATCGCCAAATAACTATACTGTTCACTCTTTCACAATGCTGTTGGCCATGAATTATTGATATTTATTTATTTAAAAAAAATAACTATTATACAAGCTTCTTTTATATTTCATTCTGCACAAATGATGTATTCCCCAGCTGAGTCACAACCAAGGCTGCGAAAGTGACCGTCGGCCATTACTCGGTTTATTATCATTATTCGACTGCCATTATTTATATTAATTTCTGTTATCTTTTCGCATTTTTCATTTACCTTGCTTCTATATATGTAAATTAATTGAGATAATTGAAAGTCTGCGCACACGCAGAATAGTGACCTAATATTCTACCACCAGCTGGCGGTAAATTTTTGAATTTTATTTTCTTTGAATTTTATTTCCCCGAATTAGCCGTAATTTTTCCCCCTCGTGACAGACAAACCCTCGAAGCCCGGGACCCCCGAGCCCCTGAAGGTAACAGACGACTCGGTCACCCTCTTGTGGCGCGCCCCTGAGGACGACGGAGGCCGCGTCATTACTAACTACATAATTGAATACACGTTAGTTATTAGATAGTTATTTATTATTATTATTATTAGCAATATGTGTGCTATATATAAGTGTGTTACTAGCGATAACATAATTATCGCTATTATTATGTATGTGTTTACTTGTGTGTCAAGGTGACAGTGGTATATATTTTTAGAATACCGAATTGATTTTATGTAATTTTTCACTTGTATTTGAAGCATGGCATTAAATTTGATCTATTTCTCTAATTGAATGTTGGAAGATTCTTCTCTTCTATTTGAAAGGGACAGACAAATTTATTTTCCTCATAAGCGGCGATTCTTATCAAGAAACATTAAGTACTTGCATATGCTGGAAAATGCACATCATGGGAAAGTGCAGGCAATATGTACACTAACAGGTGGATGGATGTGAGATGAGTCCACCTGAAGAGCTAAACTATGTGTGCTATGTAGGAATTATGCATTGTAATAATTTTATAATGTGATAATACTAAATTATGTTATTTACTATTACCTTTTTAATACTTAGAGCCTAGAAAAAATACGAAATGTTAGCCAGTAATTCACTCCCGATTTGTCGATGCGAGTGTCACGCACCTAGTATCTTACACAGAAGTCTAACGGCTATTTAAACTGGGTTAATTTTAATTTAATTTTAATTTAATTTAATTAATTTAATTAATTAAATTTAATTAATTTAATTTAAATTTAATTTTAAGTTAATTTAATTTAATTTTTTTTAATTTTTACAAAGTGGAATTTATTCATTTTAAACTTACCGAAGGGCCAAATTTTTTGCAAAATGAAATTTATTCGTTTTAAATCGGCCTTGACATCGCGTGGATATGAATGGGTGATATATGAATCATTGCCTTCATATCTGAATTGATTATACATTGCACTGATGGTCGCATCCATCGATACTCACCCAGATTCCGTAAGGAGACGCGTTGGGTGGAGTACACCACGAAGGAGGAGGTGAGGGAGACCACAATCGTCGTGTCCGGGCTCACCAAGAACCAAGAGTACAGCTTCAGAGTCGCCGCTGTCAACGAAGTCGGCACTTCTGAGTACTCGGAACAGTCTGAATACATCAAGGTGGGGCGAGACGGTGTTTATACTTCATATATAGATAGTAAGCTACATTAACTGACGAAGTGTCATTGCAGTAGAATAGAATAGTAGTGTCGGCACTGAAGAAATAGCCCATGGCCTGTTGCCGATTCATGTACTTTTCGTGACTTGATTCCACAACGGATCCGGCTTTTCGAACCCGACCTTTCCATAACTGACAAATGATTGAGATAGCTGCTGGACTTATTAAAATAGCAAAATTAGGTTTGCGCTAGTTAATAACACAATATGAGTGGATTAATTTTCGTAATAAATCAATACAGGTAGCAGAACCGATCAGGCCTGAGGCTCCCGAAGTTCGTGAACTTCTTCAGCCCGTAGTGACAGGCCTGCGCCAAACTATCGTACTGCGCTGCGTGATCACGGGCACGCCGCTGCCAGACATCACCTGGACCAAAGACAACAAGACTATCACCAAAAATTTGACCTACGAAAACTACACCGCTACACATACCATCAAGGAAACTAACTCCACCACCTCAGGCACCTACTCCTGTAGGGCAGAGAACTCAGCTGGTTCTGCGGAGACTAGTGCTACTGTCGTTATACAGGGTTCGTTGTTCGTTGTTTATGAGATGATTCATATTGAAATCTGAACAAGAAATTTCATCAACTTTGGTAATTTTTATAGTTTATTTAAGTGTTATTTCTTATTTATTAATTAGCTTCCAACAAGAACAATCAATTGGAAGCGAGGAATAAAAAATACACATTTGCACCAGCGTATATTATTTTAGAGGTACTTTTTTCATTTTTGAAGGCTACGATTTTCTTAAATAGGTAATTGTTATTAATTGTAATATGAAAATTCATGAAACAGTGTGAACATTTTAGATAATGAAGCTTATTTAACTTATTGGTAATAATCGGATAATGACCCCGCGGTTTTAAACTTAAAATAAGCTTAGAGGGTCCTGTAAATTTACGCCGGCTACCATGAATAGTTTCATACGACGCAGCCACGATTTTCTCCATAGCAAACTTCAGTCAAGTCCAACGTTGCTAAGACGCTATGTATTTCACATGTGAATTTATTTTAAAAAATTCAATAATCCCGAAGAATGTGCCAAAGTTAAACTTAGCTGCCAAATTTAATTATTGCCATTAATTAGGTGTTTTTCATGAAGTAATCACAATCACTCCGGTCCTTTAATGATGACCAAGCCATTGTTTTCGCGAACAGAAGCGCCAGCCTTTGAGTTCGACGAAAAGTCGCAAGCGCAGCGGCTGGTGGTGGGTGATCGCTGGCACATCCCCATCAAGGTGACGGGCTTCCCCCAGCCCAAGATCACCTGGACCTGCAACGACCAGCCTATCCAGGTTTGTTCCTAACTTTAAGTTCAATATAATTAATTTAAGGTTTGAATTAAACTTAGACCAACCTGGAAAGATGATATGGCTATCTGTATTTTGAATTTTCCAATAGCTGTAAAAATTTGGATGCTCTGGTGATTGTTTTTATAATTATTTCTGGCTAAGTTTCGCGTCAGCGGTGCTCCGCGTTTCGTTGTCCTAATAATTGTATAGTTTTTAGTCTTCGTAATCTTGTTTGTTCAAGGGCATGTAAATCATAATATTTATTTTCATTTGAAGGTCAACCGTAAGTTATTATTTGTCTTCACCCCAGTTTTCCACGAATTATTTCATGCATGTGGCAGGCGTTCGCTCGCGTCGTGGTTCACGTGGAGGAAGACGAGGGTCTCACGGACATCGCCATCCAGAAAGTGTCGCGCGAGGACGGCGGCTTGTTCTCCGTCAGCGCTCAGAACTCCGCTGGCAGGGCGACGATGAGTTTCAACCTCAGGGTCGATGGTAAGATCAACGCGAATATTACTTATCGGTCCTCATATTTTTTTGGTATTGAGTGTACAGTTTACACTTTTATTTCAGTCGCTCAAAGAAAATTTTCTAAGACGCCGTTCTGTCTGTAAGATGAAACGTTTAGACAAATTAGGGCGATTTCCTGATTTTTTTCAGATTTCCATGCTACGGATATCATTAGCTATCAAATGCATTTAAATGCGAAACACCGTGGGACTTTACGGTAATCAATTTTCTCTTTATTTTACATGCGAAGTTTTAGCTTGTCCATACAAGTTCAAACAGTTTAACGAATTGAAAACTCTGTACGCTAAAGTTTTATCAATTGCTCATTTACTTCTAGCTCTTAATTCGTGCACTGAATTTTCATCGTCCCATTTATGACCTCAAACACTCGCACTGTATGGTGAGATTTTAGTTGTTGAGAAATTATTTCTCGTAAATTAGTGTTTTATTCATATATGATGCAGGAATCTCGTAATAATTCGTCATGGCCTGCCTTAGGGTACGCACACAGTGAAAGCAGGTTGCCAGCGTGCTGGTTACCTGCTCAGGCTGGCGCCTGAAACCATAGAATACAGAAGCCTATTCGTACAGGTTTTCACTGTGAACACTTACATTATTATTCTATGTTCATTCTTGTGGCAGGTTGGAGCAGGTTGCCCGCGCGGGCAAACCTGCTTTCACTGTGTGCGTACCCTCAGAGACCAAATCAGACTAATATATGACAAGCTCCAAAGAGCACGGATGAAATATCTGGCCTAAGTCACCATAGGTTCAGCAGTGGCGAGTGACAGTGTTTTCATGGTTTAAAGTTACCTCAATTTGCGAACTGCTAGGAAAAAATCAAAAGAATTTTACGAGATTTTTGTTACTAGTCTTGTAGATACGTTACCACTCACCTTATTTCATCTAGTACAAAGTGGAAATTTTTTTAACTCTCTGAAATCGTCGTATAGTACCATGTTGTCCTAAACCAACTAACATGTTATCTATCAGGTCTAAATTTTATAACTTATCAGTTCATAGAACTACAAAAACTGCAATTTATTTAATTTGAATTTTATTAAAAAACTTCTCTGTAAATGAATTTCTACTTATGTTATGTTAAACATGGATAAATATCATTCAACTTCTATGCATTCAATTTAATTTTGGGCTTCAGTCGAACATCATTCTTTAACTCAGTCTATTGCTGTTCTCTGCAGCTGTTTAATTTATGCTGCTGTTGGTATTGATCTCATTTATTTAATTAATTGGTCAACTACACGGCGTCTTTTTCTAAACTTAATTTGCTAAAAAAGTTGATTTTGTCTAATCGCCACTTCCCAAATAATTATTATTTTCCTCCTGCGTTCTGAAAATATGTTCTGAGTATATGAAATTTCTCATTATATGTATTAGTGTATTATACTAGTCATTTATTTTTGTCTTATTTCTGTCATGATTTCTATTATCTGCATAGCGTTTCATAAATTTTGTTATTTAGTGTCCAGCGTGTGTCTTATTTTTTGATTAGAGTAATTCATCAATCGATTATGTTGGTATACGTATTACTAAAATTGTACATAGTTATTCTCTCTCCTGGTTAATTGTTTTCTGATACTACTTAACACCATTTCTTTCCTTCTTGAAATTGCACCAGAAGAGGAAATCGTCGAGAAGGAGATCGTCAAAGGTGAGTTTAGAGTGTACCCCATCGTCTCCTTTGTTGGTCATGGCTATGCGCATTGTCAGAATTACTGAGGCCATTGAAACGATGTATATTTTACATGCAGGTTTCTGGTCGCTATACAGCGGTTATCTTCCCATGAAATTAGTTTTTTTTTTCGTAGCTTTTTATTTGTGGAGTCGAGTGTTTCTCTTGTGGCAGATATATCATCGCCTGCCTGATAAAATCTCTTGACAATCAGCAGCTGCAGAGAAGCTCTTTGGGACAATTTAGAGGTTAAATTTTCTAGAACTTTAAATTGAACATTTTAGCAGCAATGAGATTCCTCTAAACACGATTCTCATCAATGCGATTTCGAACGGTTATGAGAAAGTAAAACTACTAACCTGTAGTGAAAACTTCTTTATTAGGCTTCTGATATATTATTCTGTTCATGCGTGCAATTCGAATGCACCTCTGAAAAACATATCTGTGTATGCCTTACTTCGAATTTGCCTTATTCATATATTTTTTAGATTTTTCCGTCTCCCATTGAGCGCTGGTAGTATTATGTGCGTTATCAGTTTATTGTTGTCACTTTTGCGTCGTTCGAACATTGTTGACGATTTTCTGCTGTCTTTGAAGATGTTTTGGTACTGTGATGGTCGTTTAATGATTCCCTGATTTTGATGATGTTTAAAATATTATCCCAAGCGTTATGACGTTTAGTTCAATTTATTTGTGTTATAAAATATTTATAATGTGCTCATTTTTCAAAATCATAGCTTATTAAAATGCTGATTTTTCCAATAACCGGTTACGTTCAGATGAATCTTGTACGAGTATATGTCTGGCTTTGCTCATTTGAATTGCTCTTTCTCTGAAATTTTTATAGCTGCCATCAAATGATAATTTATTTAAATTTAATTTAATCGACATACATATCCCTTAATTTGATCTCCACTTCTTTACCCAGAACGTCCAGCGGCTCCTGGAGGGCCTTTGGAGTTCTCCGAAGTAACCACAAGTTCCGTAAGAATCAGCTGGCAACAATCCCCGGATGACGGCGGTTCAGAAATAACGTCCTACTACATCGAGAAGCTCGAGAAGGGTCAGAAGCAGTGGCAGAAGGTGGCTGAAGTTGAGCCTCATATCTTCACGTACGTCGTTCAGAACCTCAGCGAAGGACGCGAATATTGCTTGCGAGTTTTCGCGCTGAACGCAATTGGGCTTTCGGAGGCGCTCGAGGCTTCCGAGACCGTGTACATCAAGTCGCCTTTCAGTGAGTAAATGTAGTTGAAATTTGATATTTTTATGTGAGGGACATGTTATTATGTAAATCTAATACATAGTGGGTCTAAGAAACATTTTCGAACTGTAAATAACTTTCATTTGTTTTTATCTTGAGGTATCCTTTAAGTAAAAGGTCCTTAAGTCAGGCATTTTACTGAGAAATTTCAAAAGATAAGTAAATAGTACAATATTTTTCAATTGTTAAATTGCTGATACCATGAAAAATTGAATAAAATGTCAATTTATCCTAGAAAACCGGTTACCAGCATTTCATTGGCGCATTACAGTTTTAGGGAATGGTTGTGAAAAGTTGATTTTTTGTCAAATAAGACCCTGCCGCACACTTGATGAAAAACTGTGCGCCTATTGTTTTGTTTTGTTATAAGCTGATCAGAAAAATTAGGAATGTTTAAAATTTTCTAATTTCTCTACCTTTTCGTAAATTAATCCTGTAATTGTTTCTTTACAAAATTTTGCCCTCTTAAGATTTAATATTGAAAGTTCTCATCTGTAATGGATACTCTTCCAGACCATTTTGGTCTTCTTGCATTGAAGCTTTTCTCTGGCAGGGCACAATATCTCTTAAAAGAGAAAATGAGAGTACGTACATTGTGAGAGTACCCACATTGTGAGATGCCCACATTGTGAGAGTGCCCACATTGTGAGATGAACACATTGTGAGAGTGCTTCTATTGTGAGTGTATCTATAATATGAGAGTATCCATATTTTTAAAGTTGACCCTAGTTCTCCCGTTCTTATTATAAGGGTCAACTCAATAATTATAGAAAGTAGGGTTAATTTGGCCCCAATTCTCCCGTTATAATCATAGCACTACTACTTCATTGTAAATCAGTATGCATAAGACTCAGAAAATCCTTTTTTCAAATTCGTCAACTCTCAACTTATGCGTTGATGGATTTTTAAATGAATATTTTATACCATATAATAATTTCAATAATTTTCTGGGGGATGAATAAATCTGAGATGAAGTGAATGCGACAGGCAACGAACAATTCACAGCTTATGTTATTCCCTCCCGTAGATCCCCCTGGACCGCCCCTGGGGCCGTTCGACGTGACGGACATGGCAGAGACAAGTCTGGTGCTGCACTGGGACGAGCCTCTGGACGATGGAGGCTCGCCGATAACAGGCTACCTCATCGAGCGTCGCACGGCCATGAAAAAAGCCTGGCAGAAGATAGGAACAACTGCTGAGAATGTGACGCATTTTGAATGCACGGGTTTGAAGAAAGGATACACTTATTTCTTCAGGGTGTTTGCTGTTAATGTGGCCGGGCAGGGACCTCCTCTACAACCTGATGAGGCTATCACTGCCGGCAAGAAACTTTGTGCGTAGAAAAATAGGATTTTTTACTATGGTTTCATTCGATGCTTGCAAGACGCGAGTTTTTTTTCGATGCCTGATTTGTTCTTTTTTTACTCTTGGCGAATCGCGATCGAATAAATTCAATGGTCTGGTGGAATGCCAGAATATTGATTCTCATAAATATAATGTTTTTTTTTCTTAAAAATTGTGGTTCATTTTTTAATCATTTACGTTAGTTTGAGGCATTCTTGTCTGTCAAAATACAAAAATTTCCATTCCAAAATTATAATCGGCAAAATATTATTGCAATTATTATTTCATCATGGAACCATGCTGCATTTATCATAATTTATCATATAGATTTTCGTTGCTTGCAAGACGCGAATAATTCTCTGTTTTGTAATTATGCCATTAATTTGTTAACAAGTGCTCTAAATACTACTTCAAATATTGAAATATTGTGATAACTTTTCATGCATGATTTGTCTATTTAGAAATTTGTGCAAGTTAATCCACTTTTTCTCCGTCTTCATTGTGTGGGATTTCCCCCAATATAGCTTTTATGCTTGAGACCATTCAATCTGCTTAAGATTCTATGCTCAGAAAACTATGTGTGCTTCATATACAGTTGTCATTAGAGGCTTGAATTCGCGATCGTTCCTAACTTTATTAAATAATATCACTAAGTGAAGAGATGGGACAAGAAATAATCTGTTGCATGTTAAATTTTAAACATGGTATACATTTTGATTCTTGCCTCTGCAATGATTATATTAATATCATCTTCAGGGATAATAATATAATGATTGCCTTCACTGCTTCACGAGATTAAGCATGTGACTAAGCATATGCGAATAATAAATTATATTTTATTGAAAGGTTAACTGGAATTAAGCAAAAGAAATAATTGCGCGATTGTTAGGCTATTTAAATGTTTGAGGGACCAGTCTGACTCCGGGTGTGTTTGTAATTGTTGTGCATGATCATTGTTGTGCCTAACATTTGTTTGAGATTCGTGTTGCATGTGAAATATATTACTGTAATAACTTAGCACGCACAACTTTTGTCTCAATTTATTGTTTCGTATCAAATCGTTTCGTCTGATCCTTGTCACGTGTACGGTAGTTTTGTCAGATTATTGTTGCACGAATATGTCATAGTGAGATTAAGTTTACAGCAACATTTCATCTCATGAATAATAATCTTTATTGATGTCTGGACGACAACAGCCGTGCCCAGCAAACCCAACGGTCTGACCGTCATCGATGTCACCTCCAAGACCGTCACGCTCGGCTGGTCTCCACCGTCCACCACTGGAGGAGCCGACCTCATAGGTCTGTACTACAAGACACTTGTTTAGTAACGTAATTCAACTTCTGTTTGATTATATTTTCGTTTAGTAACGTAATTCAACTTCTGTTGTTTGATTCTATTTTTGTTTAGTGACGTAATTTAACTCCTGTTGTTTGTTTCTATTTTTGTTTAGTAACGTAATTCAACTTATGTTGTTTGATTCTTTTTTTTTTTTGTTTAGTGACGTAATTTAACTTCTGTTGTTTGATTATATTTTTGTTTAGTGACGTAAGTCAACTCATGTTGTTTGATTACATTTTTGTTTAGTAACGTAATTCAACTTCTGTTGTTTGATAATATTTTGTTTAGTGACGTAATTCAACTTCTGTTGTTTGATTATATTTTTGTTTAGTGACGTAATTCAACTCCTGTTGTTTGATTATATTTTTGTTTAGTAACGTAATTCAACTTCTGTTGTTTGATAATATTTTGTTTAGTGACGTAATTCAACTTCTGTTGTTTAATTCTATTTTTGTTTAGTAACGTAATTCAACTTCTGTTGTTTGATAATATTTTTGTATAGTAACTTAATTCAACTTCTGTTGTTTGATTATATTTTTGTTTAGTAACGTAATTCAACTTCTGTTGTTTGATTCTATTTTTGTTTAGTAACGTAATTCAACTTCTGTTGTTTGATTATATTTTTGTTTAGTAACGTAATTCAACTTCTGTTGTTTGTTTCTATTTTTGTTTAGTAACGTAATTCAACTTCTGTTGTTTGATTATATTTATGTTTAGTAACGTAATTCAACTCCTGTTGTTTGATTCTATTTTTGTTTAGTAACATAATTCAACTCCTGTTGTTTGATTCTATTTTTGTTTAATAACGTAATTCAACTCCTGTTGTTTGATTATATTTTTGTTTAGTAACGTAATTCAACTTCTGTTGTTTGATAATATTTTGTTTAGTGACGTAAATCAACTTCTGTTGTTTGATTCTATTTTTGTTTAGTAACGTAATTCAAGTTCTGTTGTTTGATAATATTTTTGTATAGTAACGTAATTCAACTTCTGTTGTTTGATTATATTTATGTTTAGTAACGTAATTCAACTTCTGTTGTTTGATAATATTTTGTTTAGTGACGTAATTCAACTTCTGTTGTTTGATTCTATTTTTGTTTAGTAACGTAATTCAACTTCTGTTGTTTGATAATATTTTTGTATAGTAACGTAATTCAACTTCTGTTGTTTGATTCTATTTTTGTTTAGTAACGTAATTCAACTTCTGTTGTTTGATTCTATTTATGTTTAGTAACGTAATTCAACTCCTGTTGTTTGATTCTATTTTTGTTTAGTAACGTAATTCAACTCCTGTTGTTTGATTATATTTATGTTTAGTAACGTAATTCAACTTCTGTTGTTTGATAATATTTTTGTTTAGTGACGTAATTCAACTTCTGTTGGTTGATTCTATTTTCGTTTAGTAACGTAATTCAACTTCTGTTGTTTGATTCAATTTTTATTTAGTAACGTAATTCAACTTCTGTTGTTTGATTCTTTTCTTGAAGTATGACCTATTCGAGTTGTGCAAAATTATTTATAGAATGCTGTATGTAATGTGACAGCACTTACAACGTGCACCAAATAGCGCATGCATGCCATGTGGAAGCAAAACATGCGGTAAAACATGAACAAGTGTTGTCACATTAATTGTTGCATATTCTTTACATTTACCCAGTATTGTTCCAAACTCTCAGGATCGAGGTTAAAGTAACTCTTCCACATCTTTATAGAAAACGTTTCGGAGTCCACCCAGGATATAAATGAATTTTTGAGAAAGAAAGATATGAATTTTTGTGGACTATTCATTGCTTGTAAATTTTATTATCTATTTTATAATAAATAATATATATATATTACCGTTGACATTACGTCCACGTACAGGTTACGTGATCGAGAAACGGCTGACGGAAGAGTCGGCTGTGTGGGAGAAGGTAGACACCGTCGACGCCTCAGTTACGCTCTACTGCGTCGAGAACCTCAAAGAAAAATCCGAATACGAGTTCAGAGTTTTTGCTGAGAATCCTGTTGGCCTCTCGGAGGAGGCTGCAGTCACTGAATATGTCCTCCTCAAGACACACGCTAGTGAGCCTCTATATATTGTGATTTTACTGACTTCTTGAGTATAATGTGCTCTTGGAGTGTGGCTTGGATATTTGTGTGTCAATCTAATCATTTTTAGGTACACAAAGACTTTAAAATCTCGAAATACTCACAATCGCTTTAATGTTTCTGAGAGCTTTTCTTATCCAGGCTTAAAAAGGATTGGAGCCAAGGCATTTTTGCTAAAACTTAAATTATATTTTTTACCAAGTGCTTTTACTAACCATACCTCCGATGCCGTAGCTCCACCATCACCACCCACGGCCCCACTAGAGGCGCGCCCCACGGGCCCCTCCAGCCTAATGATCGAGTGGGGCGCTCCAGAAAGCGACGGTGGGTCGCCGCTGCTGGGGTACATCATCGCCATTAGGGACGTCAAGAGAACCATGTGGATAGAAGTGGGTCAGGTGGACGCAAACTTCACCAGACTACACATAAAGGAGGTCCAGGTTAGTGCCAGATCTAGATAATAACCAATTGGAGGGTTACATCATCAGTGGCCTTACTGGGGGTCTTGGTCAGCGTCATGTTTAGATTAATGCAATATGAAGGTTTTCATCATCAGTGGTATGCGGAGAGGTCTAGTTCATTGGTTGCTCTGATGCAAAAGAAGTCGAGTGGTTCTGCCTTCTTCATTGTGGATAGGAATAAATGTCTTATGCTATGAGCACAAGCTTTCGCATATGCTATGTGATTGGAGTGGTCGAGTGGTCATTCATGTTTCTCTGTTAGTTTATAACTCTTCCCGCTTAGATGTGTCATATTATGAACTACTTGAGGCCTTGCCGTGTTCATAGCCCATGAAACCATGAAAGGCTTCAGAAGTTCCACAGCTACTACCCTATCACACATAACAGCCTATTACCCCTACTAACCTATCACACCTACCACTCTATCACGCTGACTACCCGATCACACCTAATAACCTATCACACCTACTACCCTATCGCATCTTCTACCTTATCACACCTACTATCCTGTCACACCTACTACCCTATCACACCTACTACCTTATCACATCTACTGCCCCGTCACACCTACTACCCTATCCCGCCGACTACCAAATCACACCTACTACCCTATCACACCTACTACCCTATCACGTCTTCTACCTTATCACACCTACTATCCTATCACACCTACTACCCTATCACACCTACTACCCTATCACACCTACTACCCTATCACACCTACTACCCTATCACACCTACTACCCTATCACACCTACTACCCTACCACCTCTACTACCCTATTACACCTACTATCTTATCACACCTACTACCACTCATACTACCCCATCACACTACTGCCGTATCGCATCTACTGCCCCATCACACCTACTACCCTATCACACCTACTACTCTATCACTCCTACTACCCTATCACACATACTACCTCATCACACCTACTATCTTATCTAATTCCGTTTCCGAACAACGACCGACGCGTCCTTTGTGCTTCCTCGGCAGGAGGAGCACGAGTACAACGTGCGGGTGTTTGCACGCAACGAAATTGGTGCCAGCGACCCGCTGCAGACTGAGGAGCCTGTTAAGATCATTCAACCTGACGGTTAGTGTGTTTTAACCTTTATACATTCCTTAATGCAACCTTAATAAATTCCCGAAGAACTTTTAGCAGTGTGATTAACTAAAATGTAGCTCTGCTTTTCGTTTCATTTTTCATTTTCTAAAATTCATTTATTTTGAATTCCAGTAAGAAGTAAAGTTGGACCGTTGTAAAGTTGAAGTATTTCCTTTTAAATCACGGATTGATTTTAAATAAAACTTATCTAATGGTCAGTTAGAAGCTTACTCCCACAATTGATTTTTAAATTTTTTTTTAAATTTGCATCTAGGACGGATTGACTGAGATATGACCAGCCTTGTAAGATTCATTTACGAGTATAAAATGACGCCTCACATCCAACGTACATACTTTCTCAAAAAACTATATGCAAAATGAAAAATCTCGGAAACTTAAATTGTTTATCTGTTCGTTTAACGCAGTTTAATCCCGCAAATAACTGAGCTATAATATCGTTAAACAAATCCTAACATCACTGAAATAACAAAATTAGTGAATTCCTTCTCTTACTATTCTGTTACACGTACAGTGTTCGAAATAACCATGAAAAAACGGTCTCACCGGCGCTCCAGCCATCGGCCGCCCGTGAAAAGAAACTGTTTCACCGATTTTTTCAACTGTTGTAGGGGTTTCTAGAGTTAAATTAAAAAAAGCGGGGGCACGGTGTTTGTTTCTCAGTTGCCTGCCATTCACTGAAATGCCGGCTATGCCGTTTCATGGTGATTTTTCTAAAAGTGTATATTTATTACTAAAACTAACAAAATATGAATAAAAGAATTATAACCTTCTCCGTTCAGTGAGTAGTCTTTTTCTGGCTGTATTTCTCACGCCGGATATTACTTAAGGCCAGACATGATCGTTCAATGCTTAAAGCCGGAGATCGCCTTGAATTTTTAATCGTGCACTCTTGTCTCTTTTTTTACCAAGTCAAATAGAAGGCCAGAGATCCTTCACCGCGTCTACTAACTTCAGTTAATGCGCTGTGCCAGAACACATCTTGAAACTTGGGCTTAATCCCAAATTCGTTAGATATCTCGATTTTTCTTCAGATCGGTCACATATCTCATAGTTGTTCTTAATATCGGTCATAGATTTCAAAATTTACCTTATTATCGGTTATACATCTGATAATTTTTATGAAGATCGTTCGCACACCTTATAATTTTCCTTACAATCCGTAAAATATCGTATAATTTTCTTAAAGATCGACAGTCCTTAATTTTCCAATCACTATAAAATATTTTAGTTAGCAGCTTCCGGGAGTGCATTGGGTTTCCTGCAATCGCATGGACTAGGATCCATGCTTCGTAGTTAGCTTACATTAATTTTTGCTTCTATCTTTGTTTTACATTAGATAAAATAATATACCGTTTCTGTTTACCGATATCAAGTTTTCTCGTTTGAACACTCACAAACAATGTCAACTCCCGTTTGTGATAATGAAAGTATTTTTAACAGTCCATGGCCTGAGATTGCGTTTACTGCGTTGATCTCTCTCATCTCTTTGCATGAAAATGTTTCATTTCATTATATTTGTACGATCATTGTACTTTACTCTTCATCTTCCATGATATATATGGTAAAAATAAATCTGACGATAATTTTATTGAACTGAATACGTTGCTGGATTTTGAAAATTATTGTTGGTTTGTGACACTTCTTTAAAACTTCCTATGCAGATATTAGTGTGTAAACAACTCTCATGCTCATAGTTAAGCCAATAAAATATTACTTTTTATTTCCAAATTTACGATGATTTTTTAGATATTTCGAGTTGGTATTAGTGTGGCACAAACGCTTCTAGTCTAATGTAATGCCCACCATTTGGTTGCTCAATATTATTTGAACCTCTCATGTGTAAAGAATTTGATTCACACCGATCCACAAAATATTAAAACATCAAATTTGCAAGTCCTTTAAAATAATCAAGATTTTCATATATTTCACCTTGAACTCATTTTTATTTTTCAATCTACCCTCTTTGTCAAGATTTTTTTTTCATATAATTTTTCTACAGTTTATGCTTAATGGCTCCTCAGGCTCAATTGGGAATGAAACCCAATGCCGGAAAATTTTACTACCGTATATCCTTATACCCTTTTTAAGCCAATAATTTTTGGCCCATTGATCTACACTGCACGTACGCCTAATTTTTGCTTATTGTTTCAAGATTATTAATTTTTAAATAAAAAGCAGAGCTAGTTATTTGTCGATACTTTGAAAAAATGCCTTTCTTTTGAGAGCAGTCTTTTTTCGACGGAAAACCCGTTGTAATTAAGTTATATTAATATTCATTTATTCATTTGTCGGTAGCCTTTGATTGAATGATTGACTACCACTAGCTCCTCTATAACTAAACCATAATTTTGTATCGTTCTCTTTTTGTGAGTGCTGCTTGTATTGCTTGTTTTTCTGTTATTGGAACAATGTATGAAATGAAATGTAATTTACAACGATGCCATGCCATGCCCAGCTGCTAACCATGCCCTGAAATCCAGGTAATTTGTCCGTAGAGTTCACCACGGTGCATTAAATACCCATCATCTTGCTAAACTTTGTATAATAATACTCGTGAACCTCCAACTATCTTCAATTAATAGCTACCCTGAAATCATGTTCAATTGTTTTTAAAGATATTTTTTGCCCTGAAGGTTGAGTGCGAATGCTCTCACCTATAGTCCTCTAGTGTTATATCAAGACTGAAGCACTCTTTATGCAATTTGTGAAATTGTCCTTACAGTTATTCATGCATACGTATTTAAAGATAAACTTAATCTGTCTAATCAAATTTATCGACTAATATCAAGACTCGGAATAAGTTAATTATATTCGGTTGACCCAGAATTCACATATTGAATAACTTGTCATGCGTAATGTGTATTGTTTCCTGAGTGTAATCTTATTAACCGGAATATTGTATAATAATTTCACTTAACCAATTAATATGCGGCCGTTATTCGAACTATCGGCAATAACCCTCATATCTAAAGTGATAATATAATTTGATTTTTATAACCACAGTAATTGATAACTCGGCTGCCTATAACGTGGATGAGTAGAATACGGCACTAAATAACGCAGATCTTTTAAATATTGATATTGTCTTATATGCCGGTTATGATAATAAATTATAACAATTTCAACACAAATTTTGTATGGTGAGACACGCGACTCTTCATAATATTTCTTTTAAATAAGGTAAATTATAAATTGACCATTGATATCCTGACAATTATAACAGCAAAGTTGTCAATGTTATTCACGTCAAGTGAGAAGGTCGTTTAAGCGTACGGAACTGGTCACAAAAATTTATGATAACGCTAATAAACTAATATTCAATAAAGTTTTTGAGTAACGTGGACATTGGCGTGCGGCCCGCAGACTTTACTGAGTTGCCGCAAGAAGACGCGGCGCCGTCGCTATCCTACAGCACTACGGAGACGCTGTCGTGGATGCGGGAGGCTGGAGTCGACGCTGACATCTACTCGTACGCTCGCGGTCGCCTGCTCAACAGAGACGAATATTTCTTCAAAGTCTGGCATCAGACGCAGCAAATTCGTCAGGAAGCCGAAGAGGAAGGAAGCTCCTCGCAGAAATAGCCTCGTGGCTGAAATTAATTTTTTGTACCTAGAGAATCATTAGTAGTAGCGTTACCTCTTTGTTGTTTCATTGTTGACTATTTGGGTAAGTCTCCCTACCGTCACTAGAGCAAGCGGCGAGAAAATATCGATATTCCCGCCAGCGCAGTGACCCTGAGCATGAAGAGAACGCTCTCTATGATGACTCTTCTCGAACGAATTTTGAGAAAACCAAGAAAAACTTTTCAAAAAATTTGTTTTGGTATTCAATCATGCGTTTCTCAATCGTTCCCTTCAATAGTGTTGTTCTTTTCTTGTCGTTGAAAGTGAGTTTCTTTGGGTAACCCGAGTGTTTTGCCTTGGTTTCGTTGAGACGGGAGGCAGTGGAGGGCAGCACCATCCCCTGAGCACCTAACGCCTTTTCCGCTGTGTCGAGGCTTTGGCTTCCTGGACATAAAAGCCTAGAAGCCCGGCCTCCATTCCGTCTCAATGGGACCAACTATATAGAACCCATTATGTGTATTCTCTTCATCTTTGTAGTTATCGATTGTCTCTTTTTCAAGAATGCTTCGTAGGAAGCGAGAATAAAAATTTTCTTGTTGTATCAAATAGCTTAATTTGTCGTGTTTTCTGTGATAAATAATTTGCTTCCCGCGATGAAAAATCCCGCAGTCAAATATTCATTTAGTCTCATTGCTTAAAATTGCTGGAGGTGAAGCGTGCAGCCAAAGTTGATATAAACTTCGCTTGTTGCTGCCACGAAGGAATATAATCTATTGGTGCGCGCTTCAGCTACCAAGCTCAACTTGATATTAACGTTGGTGAACCACTGTTTGGATCCTTGTTGTTGTTGCTGCTGCATCTACGGTATTCGAACGGTGAGACATCAACGATTAATATTCAAGGGCTAAAATGGGATGAGCTTTTCATTGGCCCGTTGTAATGATTCAATAAATACATAATTATTCCTTAATATTCTTCTTATCCTTCTTTCCGGGTACACGTTAGCTGAAAAGAACTGGGCATGGTATGGCAGTCATGTGCTCATGGCTGTAGATTGCATCGTAGCTTAATGTAGTAGTGTCGGCATTCGATCCCTTTTTCATCATTCGATCCTACTTACTATAATTCTGTAATATTGCATTCATTTTCTCGCCTGAAAAATGTTCATGCGATGTTCCATTTTTATACGTACCTAGTGTAGTCATCAATTTGATGTTATTAATCAATTCAGCTTCACGCCAACGATCGCCTGTCATGAATTGAAACCTGAATGATGACCGGCAAAGAAATTCACTGTGACGTTGAAATTATTCTGCTCGTTTAAAGCACTTGTGGGATTCCGAGACGGGTTCTCAGTGAAGTGCATTGCACTATGTAGTATCTGTTTATTTTCAAGTTCATTTTCATTCGGAGTTTCCCAAATCCATCGAAGTCTTGTGATCGCTCTCGAGGTTATTATTTATAGTCAATGCGTACACATTTTTATTATTGGCATCAAATTACATCGATTACTCGCTCCTATAATATATCCTAGTGAATGGAACATCCTTATGACAGTTGAGTCAACTCTTTGGAGCTCACTTTATGAACGGTATTATTCAACTAATAATAATTGTTTATAAAGAACCAGTCGCCAGCGAGGTCTCTAGTTTGGGCTTTTGATAATCTGATGCAGTTTTTCAACAATGGGCAGATATATAGTGTGGCCCTTTATAAACGCTTCGTAGCATATGTTTCGTCACTCGAATTACGAATGTGGTTTCCTCCATGCGTAAGTCGTCAATTGACTTTCTGCAGTACTTCAAATGTCTTCGTTTCCTCGTGCGTTCACAAAACGTGTCATACTGCTTAGTGCAATTACTTGTTACCACAATATATTTTTATTGAGAATAGTAGTTTACGATACGGTCACTGATTAGGATTAATTAAACTTGAAGGTAAATAAAAGGTGAATGTAAGTTAAAGCACCAAAAGGGGAAAAAATTCTACAAAATAGGCTGCATTGATAAAGATCAGAGACAATTGTATGCACACGAGCCCAACTTGCAACGGAGACACATTCTTCCTATATTTTTTCTGCACTTGATTTCTTGGCAAGAATGCAAAGACGTTGGCAGCAAATTGTGCTGTGATTATTTCGACTGAACGACCTGGTAATGACGTCATGTAAGGAAAATAAAAATTACGAAGTAGGTATGCAGAAACTTTTATTGTATGAAATAAATTTGTCATCTCGAATTCAAAAGAATACTTGAAAGTACATTTTAAAATAAAGTTCTGTGTATTCTAAAATTTTACTTAGCATAATTTCTATTGTTAACTTAATAACGGTGTGACTTATCTGCTCGGTAAATTTACCTGAATTAAAAAGCATTTTCTTCATGAAGTTTAGAAAAGATACTGTTTCTTATTTGAATAGTTTAGAAGATACTCTACAGTACGGAGCTTTGCATGATACAACAATTATCGCGCAATCAGAAAATCGATGTACTTTGATTAGTGCTTCGGAATTTTAATTTAAATGTGGCAAATTTAATTCTGAAATTTCAGTGCTGATAAATATAACAGATAGATTAAAAACGAAAACTATTCTGTGTAATTTACATTAGGAAAATCTAGTACACTATTTCCAGCCGCTTTGAAAATATTTGAGTACAATTAGGACCATGTTGAAAATTTTTATGGGGTATATTAAAAAGGAAAATAAATAGGAATAAAAATAAATAAATGAACAAGTGAAATAGAGAATAGAAATCCTCCATCAAACGTGTAATTGAAGTGGCAGGAAATTTTTATTTTATGAACTAATTCGCACCGCGGCTAGGGCTTCGAGTGACTGAAAAACCTGTCTTTCGTCTTTGAGGTTGATAAAATTACTTGAAACCCATGCTGAGTATCGCTGTATGCATGCGAGATATCGTGATCGTGTCGGACATCAGAGGAATGATGACTCACCTTAAGGCCCCGAGCTGACCAAGATGCGCTGCCAAGTCTGCGTCATGAGAAGCATTTATTTACTTGATTCGTTTTGATGTGCAAACGGAAAGAAATTAGGGAACGAAAAGTCTGGGACGGACGGATATAAGAGTTATTTGCAATCGGGATAATTCCGCTACATAAATTTACCCAAAAATGAGATACGCTCGGTCGTTCGCCGAAATATCTAAAACTGGGATTTGTACCAAATCCAAATTGATTATTTTTTACTGTTAAATTTTGAATTTGACGATAGTGTCAAATTATGTTATATGTATACAGCATTGTGTAGCGCTGCCCTCACGAGTTGCCCAAGGAGTTAGCGAACTGGGTAAATTTAAATTAAAAATAAGGACTTTTCAAAAGCCCTTGTCAGAAAATCTTGGCGATCTCTGATTGTAATTTTCATGGCGTCACGAATACATTATTCCTACGAAATAAATTAATAAAAATAGTTACGAAACACTTCTCACACTTTGTGACACAACCATAACCACATATTATACAAGTTCAATCAATTCAAAATGCTTAATAACTGACAAAAAAGAAACGGTAAACCTGTCGTCCAAGGCGCTCAATGAAACGGGTTATATTGCCACGGCAGTAAAGAAAATGAAGAAATGTTCAAGCTCCATAATATTCTTGTAACTAGAAAATTAAGAGGCAAAATATCTTTGCTTGTTGCGTAGCAACGGGTTCAAGCTAATATATGAATATAATTTTATGTTGCATTTTCTGACGCTGTCGGCTACGTACTAGGCTGTATGTGCAACGTATGCAATGCAGTTAATAGATCGGTCTGATTACCGTCATACAATTTAGAGGCTACATCAACACATTCAGGATATCAGGATATTCTTAAGCTTCAACACCATAAGATACTCACAGTGATAGCGATCCTGTAGCGTTGCTAGGGGACTACGTCTCTATATGTCACGACTCGTGCGCTGTCATGCTGGTTCAGTTCATACAGACGCCGAGTGTTAACAAGTATATTTGGTCTACGCATCTTACAATAGCATTGGTGAGCTGTCCTCCCCAGCTCGCAACTTAAACATTTCTGAATAATTCTCGAAAGTAAACAAAACCTAAAGTGCGAAAGCCTCTTAACCAAAATGGATGAATTACTATTTCTAAAATATGGATTTCGGCGATGTATTTAAATTCGTACTATTCCCTAACAGAGCAAAATTTACTTGTAGTCGAAAAAAGTGAACGTAAAAGTATGGACGCATGGACATGAACTATAGCTTGCTGATGTCTGAAAATAGGAGATGGGGGTTTCGTTGGTAAGTTAACATGATTTGGTATTGAAATTGATTGAGACCGTGTTTTTATTCGTCAATATTGTGGCTTTTAGTTGCGTCAAGTTTTCATCAATCAGCCTTCATCGACAACGCTTCCACCGCAGCTCTTCGCCCACAACCCCGTCACTGCAAATTGTTACACCAGAGAGCTGATGAACACTCGACTGATAATGGATGTCGAAAACATGTTATTATGGATGCGTAAATCATGTTATTATGGATAGTACGTGATTCATGTTGTTATGGATACGTGAAAAATGGTATTATGGATACGTGACACACATCTTATAAACAAAATAGAGCTGTTATAGCATCTTTATACAATTTTTCACATCCTGGAGTAATATCCCTGGGCGTAGTTTTCTACTACACGGAGCAAAAGAGTTTATTGATCCAAGCATAAATTTGAAACTAAAATCTTTTGAACGTGGAGATCAGAAGTTAAAATATATCGCCAGTGAAATAGTTACCCACATTCGTCATGAAATCATTTCTTTCTGAAACTTTTTTCTTCATACTGGCGCGTTAAATCTCGGTTTATGAGTTAACTGCAAGAGCTGCCTCTTAGTCGACTGCACTATAGACTGTATTTTAGTCTCAGGTCCAACTGATCTCGCGTCAATAATTTAACTTATTAGAAAGCAAATTCCATACCATAAGCATTCATTGAAAACTTTATTACTTCAAACCTAAACTTTGATCAGTCGGCAATCTCAGCTACCAACGTCATGCTGCTCCATAGTCTTTTCAATTCTTCTCGATAAATGATGCATTGCAATTCACTGATAATAACACAATTTTCGTTGCGTTTATAATGTCCCTTAACCTGTACACAGAAAATAAAATTAGTAAAAGAGTTCAATTGATTATCTAACTGAGTGTTGGTCTGTTACAGAACGCCGCATTTACGCTGACGATTTTCAGAAATCTAATTTGCCGCTTTACGCTTGGTTTACTACTAAACCTACTTCTGCTTGGCTTCTATTTAACCTGCCACTTTTTTTCGTTCTATATTCAAGAATACATTATCTATCTATTTAATGAAATCTTGAACTTACATGAGTTGCATATTCAAGAATTCATTATCTTTATATACAAAAATTTCAAAATAGCCGTTCCTCTGTAGTATGCAACCGTAGGAGCATTCATATATCTGTTATTGATGTCGCGCATTTATAGCTGCCTCGTTCGATGGTGACGCTTGACAGGAGATATTTTCAAGCATGCACCGTAGTTCCACGTAATTCATCATCTGTCATACTGTGACATGCTGATGCTCCTCTCGATAACGTTCAGTATCTGGGCTATCGACTTAATCGCTCAACTATAGTTGTCAAATTTGGAACAGATACTTAAAAATTTTAGTGCCCTTAATAAAGCATGGTGGATTACTACGCATCTGTCACTTAAAAAAATAATATATCTTTATTTATTTATTGGTTTGGTCATTATAACATTTTCTGGATTCGTGGAAAATAAACCTGGTCAATCTCGAACTTGCTGATTAAAGGGTCGGTTATTGGGGATAACACGCAATACAGTAGTTATGGCTAGCAAATTTAATTGCAACCCCTGTCCTATTTGAGTTCACATTATAAATTGTTATACATTATAAATCGTAATGGCTGTTTATAATATCATCAGGAATATTTGACTATTTTACACTTATAACACAACCATTGAACAGAAAAAAATAACTACATATTCGAGCAAGCTCGTGGCCACACATGCTTGCTCGTGGCCACGTGGAGCATTTTTTCGTTTATTATTTCCGATACCCAGCCAACAAAATGAAAAATGTTTCTACAAAAATACAAAATGTTTCTATCCCCACCTTAAATGATTTCGTGTGAAAATCTGATCAGCAAAAAATCTTTTTCTTCATTTCCATAGCAATACTTTGCAATTTTTTCATTGGTTTGGATAGTTGATTTCGTGGATCTGATCAATTTCTTTAGACGAATGAAATGTGAAGGGAGAACTAGCGATCATTTACATTTTTTTGCGTTCTAACTTGATAAATTTAAGGTGCCCAGATTACGGCGGCTTCAAACTGCAGAAAATTGATTAAAAAACGATTCACTTGGTCTTAACTCTTTAGTAGCACATAAATAATAATTTGAATTTAATCTATTATTACAGACTACGTGGTAGACGAGCCAGGTGTACCGTGCGGACCTCTGTTCCTGACGGAGGTCTGTGACACCGCCATCCGCCTGACATGGCGACCTCCTGACGCAGGCGGTGGAGGAGGCCTGGTTTGCTATGGGGTTGAGGCCAGACTCATCGACAAGGTTGATATAAAAAAGTAAGGGCCGTGATGGTCGATATAATTTTACAGAAATTAATAAAATCTTGAACTCGGTGGCGGTGGAGGAGACCTGGTTTGCTATGGGGTTGAGGCCAGGCTCATCGACAAGGTCGATATAAAAAAGTAAGTGCCGTGATGGTCGATATAATTTTACAGAAATTTATAAAATCTTGAACTCGGTGGCGGTGGAGGGGACCTTGTTTCCTATGTGGTGGAGGTTAGTCTAATCGACAAGGTCGATATAAAAAAGTGAGTGAGGTGACGGTCGATGTTATACCACAAAAATTTATAAAATCTAGGACTCGATAGTTTTAGAGCCTGAGTAACGAAGCAAGAGTGGAAAGGCGTAAAGATAGTGTAGGGTTTCAATTGTTATCTGAAAGCAGGGATGCTGCAAGAAAGAAACTTCCGATCAATGGAACATTTAAACGCTTCCATTTGTGGAGGGCAATATGAGCAAATAATGCAAATTCAGAGCTCTCTAATTTCAATTTATGCGCCCTGAGGGAGGTTTTTAATTCATGCGCACTTAGGGAGGTTTTTAATTCATGCGCACTTAGGGAGGTTTTTAATTCATGCGCACTAAGGCAGGATTTAATTCATGCGCAATAAGGCAAGATTTTAATTCATGCGCACCAACGGAAAATTCCGCGTTTCATGCGCAGGACGCGCGTGACGGTTGACGCGCGCACGACGACGCTGCTGCTGACGGGCCTGGTCGCGGGTGCGGTCTACAGCTTCCGCGTGCGGGCCGCGACCAAGACGGGCCCGGGGCCTGCCCTCGTCAGCCACACCCCAGTCAGGATGTCCTCACGTAGAGGTAATAATTACCCTATAAATAATTATAATAAATGTTTAATATAATAAATATGGAATAATAAATAATAAATGTTTTTTTATTCTTGTTATATTCTGCGCACCAGAATATAACAAGAATATATCTTGTTATATTCTGCTCCTCAGCACCAGAGTCTGTTTGTTTATTTATTTTTTGACTTTTTCTATTTTTAGCGCATTTTCTCATTTATGAAAAAATGCACTATTGTGCTCGCCATGTCCGTCCGTCCGTCCGTCTGTCTGTCTGTTCGTGACTTCACTTTTTCGTCGACGAGAAAATGCGCTCTGTCACTCGCTGCAGTGAGTACTGAGTTATATTTGTTTTACTTTCTTTTCGGAAATTTTCTAATTAAACTAGAATGTCTCTCCCATTGATGCTTGCTTACATAAACTGTTGTATTTTTATTCTTTCATTATTTTTTGAACTATTCGTTCAGATTTATATGAGCGGGACCCTAACTACCTAACCACGTATCCGAAATACCTACAAATACTCTATAAGTCTTAGGAATAAGCACTTCTGAAAATCCCTTGACCTACCCCTGTAATATCCACTATTCACTAATTAAAATGCAAAAGTGTTGTATATCAATTACTAAGTTAGTTTATTGTACTAAAGAAATGCAGTGTGTGTTAATATGTGCCAAGTGGCACGTCCTCGCGTGCTTCTCGGTCAATATTGTTTTTCACACAATAAGTATGGAATAGTGATATTTGTCAGCTTTCTATATAACGGTGAATAATACCTTTTCAACAAGGTATATAATTCTATTATATATAAAATATAACATATTTTATAAGCTTTAACATGAATATTACGTAGGTATGTTTTGAGTAAGTGATCGGAAGATTTAGGCATCCTTTCTTTATCCTAGGCATTGCCTTTTTTTAATTTGGTGCCATGAACCATCTATCAGTCTTGAACCGAGGCATATTAATTGAAATTACAACATGCATTTTAAAAGTAATGTAATTTCCACTTTCTTCTACATAAGGCAGACCACGTTCAATTCTTGTTGGGTCAAAGTTCTTGTGGCAGATACAATGGCGTTTTGGCAGGTACAATAGCGTTGTGGCAGATACAATAGCGTTGTGGCAGGTACAATAGCGTTGTGGCAGGTACAATAGCGTTGTGGCAGGTACAATAGCGTTGTGGTAGGTACAATAGCGTTGTGGCAGGTACAATAGCGTTGTGGCAGGTACATTAGCGTTGTGGTAGGTACAATGGCGTTGTGGCAGGTACAATAGTGTTGTGGCAGGTACAATAGCGTTGTGGCAGGTACAATAGCGTTGTGGCAGGTACAATAGCGTTGTGGCAGGTCCTGCCATAAAGACTCCAAACGTTAAAGCTGCAAATCCTAGCCAGTTGGGGATGACAAAGTTTTAATTTTTAGTTCACCATATATTTTTTAAGTGGCATTATTTTGATTTCTTACCTGGTGGGAAATATTACGATATATATACTTTTATTTATAAAATTGGCAGTCAATCAGGAAATGGAAATAGTTCGTGTGCTATAAACGTTTACATGTATGCATGCTTGCCTCCCTATGTATTTGCACAATATTGTTCGGGATAATATGTCTTAATTACCTGCTGATGCTTATTGCGAAGGAAAAATACGATGTACACCACACATGCGAGTCTTTTGTATATGCCAAGCGCCACAAGTGATGCGCTGCCAAGTTTGCAGGTAAACTGCAGGCGCATCGTCTGTGCTATGCGTTGAGGTGCAGTTTCTTCTTCAGTGTATGTTCGAGTGCCGCCTTGCGAGCTTCCGTGTCGTGCTATGTGTGGGTGACCGCAGCCATGGGCAATAAGCAGGCCCATGATCTCTCTCATGATGAGAAACAGAGGCTGAAGTTCGAGAAAGATAAAGAAAAGGCTTTAGCTAAGTTAGAGAAAGAACGAGTGAAGCAAGAGAAAAAAGAGCATAAGAAGAAAAAGAAAAAGGGGATAAGAAGTGATGCAACCGTAGCTGGTGATGAAGCGTCTGATGCCGTCAGTGAAGCAGGATCACAATGGTCCGAGCGGAGTGTGGGATCCGCTCCTGGTTCGTGGTATCACTCGGCTTCTGAACCATCTTCTAAACGATCGTCGGTGTACCTACACGCGTCTCCTGGTCCTGGGTACTACCAGCATGACTGTTGGTACGCGGGGTACGAGGACACCAGTTCTGAAAAGTCCTCATCCACATCCAAGCCCGCGTCCCGAGCCTCCAGCGTCCGTGATACTCCGAACCTTCGAGCCGCGTCACTGGAGCGCTACCCTCTCGGCATCCCCACTGCCGAGCCTATTGAGCCTATGCATAGAAATGCTTCCCTTGATTTCTCCGAGTCCATAAAACGGACGAAGAAGCCCACAACGAAGGCCCAAACTGACGAAGCTGCAGCCATCGTTGCCTCGAGATACGATGAGAACATTCGCGCATCGAAAGAGTACCTGGAAAAGATGGGTTCCGGTCGTCAAAGTAAGACGAATTTGCCTTTGTTCGTGGAACAAATAAATGTTAATGACCAGGCAGCGTCTGACTCATGGGAAGTGAAAGGCGCTAAGCGAAAAGCAGATTCAGTTGATCAGGAATCGTTGCGGTCTTCATACCACACGGCAGATGACGGATCGTCTTTGGGGGGCGAGTACAAGAGGCGGTCAGTTGAAGGCTCGTCTGTCGCTGGCTCCATCTATTACTCCGCTGACGAAGGAGGCTCGTACGGAGGCTCGATTTACTATAGTGCCACTTCCGGCTCTGAGGTGGAGGAGAGGGCTAGGGCCATGGATGAAGATTTGGGTGCCGGTAAGTGGGAAATTTCGAGCAATATTATTGTTAAAAATTCTGCGTGAAACATTGAGAATGGATTTATTTATTTTATTGAATACCTTTAGTTTCATTGAATACCTTGAATGAAGGTAGAATACGTACAACACTGGAGAAGAAAGGTTCTAATGATAATGAAGAAAATATTTCTTTATTCAGCTTCGTAAAAGATTTTAATTTTCGAACTAATCCAACTCATAATTTAACTGACCACGTTTACGTCCCTAATTTACCCGCATCAACTGCGTCGATGTCAGTCAAATGCAACACTTGAACTTATAGAGTGAATTTGTTCTTACGGGTGGACATAAACTCCACCGCTTACTGACAGTATTAAGCAGTTCTGTCTAATACAGGGATTGGACAACGGACTGTGTTAAACCGACACATAAGACGCCGAAAATTAATGTTCAAATAAAACTTGCGTTTACATGGGGCCCAGTTGCACCTCGGGAGCATTTCGAGTATATTAGGAAATTGTCTATGTTTTCAAAAGTAATTTTTATAATTAAGTTGCTTAAAAGAAATTTCACCCACGAGTTCAAATACTGTCGATTCAATATAATTTGAAAAAAATGCCATTGAAACAATCCAGAAAGTTGCTTTCCTACATTGCGCCTTCGTGAATTTTCCTTAAATTCACTTAACTTTATTCATGGCTAACGCATTACAAGTTATCATTGAAATCACGAAGATAGCTTCTATCTTTCATATCGCATGCATGAGTCTTGTTTTATTCTATTTCGTTTGATTCACAGGGAAAACATTATAGGATTTCATATAGACAGACAACTTCTGTCCAAAATAACGCCAGAGTTATTCTCAAAACAACATAAATGTACGTCTTAAACTTTTTCGCCATGAACTCATGTGGTCTATGCAGTAATTTTTTCTCTCATTTCCATGTTTCAAAAATGAAACGAGGATCGCTGCCTAAACTAGTAATTCAATGTTGCGTCATTCACGTCTATGCTTGAAATTATTCTCATACAACTAAATTTCGGCTGGGTTTGCCAATAGAAATATAGAGTGGTTTTTTACTGTCGTAGATTCCGGCTGTAATTAATCATGTTTGTAATTCACAGGGTCGAATCAAATCCTGTTAAGCGGCTTTAATAACGATTTACTTTTCAATCACAATGAAACTTTTTACTTCTGAATGTTTGTGCGAGGCAGCTAAAACGTGCATCATGACTTGAATTTGATATTAAAAATGAATTGTCAGTGAAATAAGCATGCTAAATAATCTTTATAGAACCTTTCGAAACATGCAGCCAAATGGGTATATTGGAGGAGATGTATTCAACTTTTGTGACCCAATAACTTGACAATATTTTTTTTCATTAAATTTCTATTCATCTGCTCATGATTGCGATTGTTCGACTGCATTTGTTAGAATATGGCATCATTTATAGAACTTCTTACTGAAGCACGAGATTATAATTATATCTTGTAAAACGCTCATGATTTTGATACTCGGGGTTATTATTGTGTTTTCGACCATATAAAGTCCGGATCGCTGACCATTAATACCCATTGTGCGGTAAATGTGTGATCTAACCCCAAAAATGTGGTAAATGTGAGTTAGATGTGGTTAGAAAACATATTTACCCAAAAAAATCCTGTTAGATCACACATTTACCACTGTGCGGTAAATGTGTGATCTAACCCAGATGTGGCACTATTGTCACCATCCATAGAATGACAGAAAGCAAAGCCTAACAGCAAACGCAAGGAGAAATTTGTGATCACATGAAGGTGATAACGCAGAGTTGTACCACCGAAGCGTAGCGCTGCGTTTTAACAAGTTTTGGTTTCACCAAGTCTCTTTATAACGCAAACTGGCTATTGCTCCGACTCACCCTACCACCGACTCACGCACTGTACCGCCGACTCGTAGCGCCAATTTACGACTCCGCAATGTTGTTAGTCTTCAGCCATGCATTCTACTGTTGCAACAATTATTATGATAAAAAGATGGTAATGTTAGCACTAATTAGATAAATGACCTTTTAGTTATAATATGAAATAATATGAATTTTATATCTTTTATCCACTGTTTCTTTCCAATTTTCGAAGAATTTGAGTTGTTAAATTTGTCTCGGTTCAGCACAAAAGGAATTGGAGTTTTCGTAACCTTCAAATTGGATGTTAAGTTTGTTAGCAGCAATAACATCCGGCAAGCCTTCAATTCCTCAAATTGATCAATTGATTATCTTTAAACTGATCAATTATTGATAATGTTGGGGAAATTTTGTCTTCAACAATGTATGCATTTTTTAATGATTCACCCTTCCCGGTAGCGTCAATTATTGGTGCATTGTTTGATCCTGTATAGTCTGTCCAGCTTCGTGTATGTATTCTGGTTACGCTTACATTGCTGCAGAGACCGCAGCTGCAGCGGAGTAGCAAGAATAGCTTGACTCTTGGCAGCTGTACGGCTCACTGTGCAGCCTTGAATTGTAGGTCATCACTGGGCTGTTATTACATGCAATTTATGTGCTACTTCATAGGAGAAACAGCTGCACAGCTCCTTTGTTTTTTTATGTTTATGGTCAATTAATCTAAAGTTAATTTTTTTGTTAAAACAGTTTCTAATATGCCCATATTCCATACTAATCTTTACGCAAAGTATGATTTTTATAAATAAAATAAAAAAATATATACAAATTATAATTTAATTTTTACAGTTACCAGCTGCGCTTCAGGTATCTTGAATGTACTGTTCTATGTATTGTTATGTAGGCTGTTGGTGCAATTTTACTTTAATGGAAATATTTGTGCTAATGAATTTATATTACGGTGCCATTTGCATTTACATGAAATATTTTTTAAGTAAAGTATCTATGTGAGTGTGATACTGAACACTACTTTTCTCGATGATGTAGTGATCAACTCACAATGAAATTTCTCGAGCGTTTTTGTGGAGAATGCATTACAGTTCTAAAAATTTTCAGTGTAAATCTATATTATGACATTTGAATAAAATCCAGGCGAGCCTGAACATATTTTCATTTGAATAAACATCTAAGAGAAAATTACTTTATAATTTGCAGTGTGAAATTAATTGTCTTTTTCTTTCAGTTAACTGGCTGCTTTTTTCAGATATTTGACTGGTTCTGGTTATGCTTTTAGAAGCAACTTCCACCATAAAGCTAACCAATCCACAGCTTATCTGTCGAACGTAATTTTAAATTTCCGAATTTAAATTCTGATATGGTCCGATTTATAAAGCAGTAGATTTTTATTTGGACACAGTGTAAATGCACGTTGTTCACTATGGGGCTTTACTCGATACTTCAATAACCGTTCATCGTGTCTTCTGGTTGAGTGTGATGTTTTTTTCTAAGCAGTTTTATTGCAAAATTTATTTTTCAAAGAAAAATATTTTGCTGAATCGTGCTTTCAGTGAATTCAGTTTTCAGTGGGGATCACGAGATAATTAAATGTTTCGCATGTTCTCCGTAGAGTTTATCATCGTCCCCCAATCATATTTTTAGATGAGCTAGGTCCGATGGCTTTTAGATGAGCTAGTGAAGCCATCGGACTTGTTGAGCCAAATAAAATCAAGATTGGTTTTATCGCTAATTTTTTTACGAAATATATATGACACTCACGTACATTAGTTTAACATTGTGGTCACCAACTAAAAACTCAAATATATTGATTGACTCGAACCTCCAATATTATGGCTTGCATAAAAAATCTTATTACCTGCATCATGAGTCTTATTAGTTACATCTCGAATCTTATTATTATTATTATTAACTTTTTTATTACATGAATCTCAAACCTTATAACACGCATAAAGAAAATGATTACCATCGGCACGAAACTATTATTTGCGACACGAATTTTATTGCTTGAATCTTTCTTCCTGTGGCATGCAACACGAATATTGAGTTTTTCTTCTCGAATTTTATGCCTTGCATCACGAATCTCAAGCTTTGCATATTAAATTTTGAAAATTTTATTAGGAATTTTTTAGTTCCCATTTAGAATTGCAGCAGTCGTGTCTTGAATTTTTGGACTTTCATTACGACTCCTGGGTCACGAATCTCGTATAATGTCACTTGCGTCTTGAAACTTAGGATTCGAGTCTCGAATACAAAGACTTCATTTCTGATGTTGTTTCTCTATGACTTGAATCGTAAATGCAATGAATAGTTTTAGGGGGCAGCGCATTGAATCTCATAATGTGAATACCTAATTTTATGAAATTGCAGACTGGTTGTATGGGCATAAATCGAGAACGATGGGCATTTCTTTTAAATTTCCATGAACGTCTTCAAGCTAGAGGTTTAAAATCACTTGACCAAATTAATAATGTTCACGAGAATCTGGTGTTGCAATCACCATAGTTTTTTCATTGTTAAACCATTATTTGCCAACGACTTGAGATCATAAATCGCTTGGAAACTAATATGAAACAAGAACTATAAAAATTTTAATTACAATAATGTATTTCATTTGTCAGCGAGACAAGTTCAAAATCAGCGAGTCAAGTAAATTCCTCCATTTGAAGTACACATTAGTACCGATATCCTTTGCCCTGAAATCCTAAGTTCTTTATTCCAACTCCTAGAACCTTTAGTTCAAGTAGTAATTATCATATGTCCTAATATACTTAGTCCGTATTTCTTATACCTAATATTCTTAGTACTATCTGTTTTTGTTATTATATCCATACATTTATACACATGTCCTCATTCTACCCTAACAGCAATAAATAAAGCTCATGTATTGACCGACCACCAGACCGGCCCAGCCCGCCTGGCAGGCCCGAGGCTGTTGATCGGGACACGGGGGGCACGGGCAGGCTGGCCTACCTCAGGGCCGAGAACGACGCGCTGCTGCTGCGCTGGACCGAGCCTGCCGACGACGGAGGCTCTCTGGTCACGGGTGAGTCCTGCTACGTGTGATCGAGTTGACCTCACTCACGGGTGAGTAAAGCCTGCTACGAGTAAGTCATTCTCTCTCACGGTTGATTGAGCCCTGCCACGTGTAAGTAAATCACTCTCGCGAGTGAATAAACTTTTTTATGAGTGAGTAAGTTCTGCCACGTGCGAGATAACCTCGGCCACGGGGCATTCGTACTTTCTAGTTAATGTGCACTCGTCCTGTCACATGTAAGGCAGATCCTGTCCTGTATAAGTCAGTCCCTGCCACCGGTAAGTCGGCATCTAGTACATGTAACTCATCTGCCTCTTTGGTAAGTAATTACCTGTCATAGGCGACGTTTTTTCGAAGAGAATTGATCGTTTAGAAAATATATCAATTGAGGGCATATTGTACCTTGTGAGATAGATCACCTGATATATCATTAAATATTTCTAGCATCACGTCACGTAATCATTGAAATATTTTTTGATATATCATAAATAATGTTTGATGCCGCGTCTAATTTCGCATTTCGTTTTCGCACTAGCAGTCTAGGTGAAACGTGCTGTTGCTCTCAATTAAGTCTTAAATTCTCATTGGTTATGCAATGAATTTTATTTAGTTGTTGAGTCATTTCTACAGTTATGAAATATATATTTTTCTTGTAATTAGAATAGAATAGAAGTGTCGGCACTGAAGATAGGCCCATGGCCTGTTGCCGATTCTTGAATTTTTCGTGACTTGATTCACAACGGCCTTTGGGATTCCACAAGGGATTGATTCCAAAGGCCCTTCCAAGTGACTTGATTCCACAAGGGATTCACAAGATCCAGCCTTTGGAACCCGATTTTTCCATAACTGACGATTGATTGAGATAGCTGCTGGACTTATTGCCTGGTCCGTAATTTGCTAGGCATTTTAAGACTGAACATATGCTTCTGCATATGTTCAATTATGCATATGCATAATTGACTTCAATATGAAAAATGTCCGTAAAAAGATTCTATGTATGTGACAAATTCTTTACTTCCTGTCAGGCTACATCATCGAGAAGTGCGAGGGCGAAGGCGACCAGTGGGTGCGGGTGAACCTCGTGCCTGTGCGTGAGACGGAATACGCCGTCGCACACCTACAGGGCGGCCGCGACTACCGCTTCAGGTGAATGCACCGATGTCGGTCTGTAATGTATGCTGAATCATGGGTGACCGGCTCGGTCACCCTGTCCCTCGGTTGACAGGGTGAGGCTGTTGACGGGGTGAGGGTGTTGATTAGGATTACGATTTTTTACGATTACGACTGGGCCTATACTTTCACAAAAGTTAAGAGATCGTAAGTTCTTCAGCCAATCATTGACGGCCTTTCAAGCAAAATCCACCAATCATAGGCCAGAAAATAGAGCGTAAGTACTTACCTTCACTTAGCGAGTTTTGAAAGTATGGCCCAAGACCCAGCGACCTGATCACGCAGCTTTACGCAGCTGAATAATGCAGTTATTGATATGGAGTGAACTGGCATGCATGAATGTGGTAAATATTTATGTAGAACAGAGTAACAGTGATGAACAATGCAAAAATACATTATGTGTTCTGTAGTGCAGATAATGTGGCAAATATTCATGTGGAACACGGTAGCAGGGATGAATGATGCATATATGCATAACGATACATGGGGCAGGGATGAATAATTTGGAGACCCATGTGGATGAATATTGCATAGGTGAATTATCTGAATATTAAAGCAACATTTGTGGTATGGCGGCCAGAGTGTGTGCGGAGAACGTGGCGGGCACGTCGGATCCTTCGCCGCTGTCGGACGTCGTGACGGTCGCGCTGGACAGCGAGGCGTCCGAGCCTCACTTCCTGCGGGAGCTGCGCAACGTTACGGCCATCTGTGGCAACAGGGTGAGGGTGTTGACAGGGTGAGGGTGTTGACAGGGTGTCAGGGTGTTGACAGGGTGAGGGTGTTGACAGGGTGAGGGTGTTGACAGGGTGTTGACAGGGTGAAGGTGTTGACAGGGTGATGGCGTTGACAAGGTGAGGGCGTTGACAGGGTGACGGCGTTGACAGGGTGAGGGCGTTGACAGGGTTAGGGTGTTTACAGGGTGAGGGTGTTGACAGGGTGAGAGTGTTGACAGGGTGAGGGTGTTGATAGGGTGAGGGTGTTGACAGGATGATGGTGTTGACAGGGTGAAGGTGTTGACAGGGTGAAGGTGTTGACAGGGTGAAGGTGTTGACAGAGTAAAGGTGGCGACAGCGAGAGAGTATGTGGCAGATGGATGATAGTGCACTGCAAAATGTTGATAGTGAACGGCAAGAGGGTGAGCGTGAAGGGCGACAGGGTGAGCAGCGACAATGTGGAAATGTACTTGTTGGCGTAGATTGCATTTTTTCATGTATGTCGTTTGAGACGGCAAATCCAAGCCATCACACTCAAGTTTGACTTCGGTAACTTCCCTTATATATAATTCAAATAAGCGAATGTTTCTTTTCCCCAAATTCAGGTTGAGTTCACGGTAGCTGTCGTGGGTTCCCCGCGCCCCGACGTCACATGGTACAAGGATGGCTTCGAGATCTACGATACGAAGCGCTTTGAGTTCTACGAGAGCCCCGGCAACCATTTCACTTTGGCTCTGAAGGAGGCGCGACTGGCGGATGAAGGAGACATCAGAGTCAGGGCTGCTAACAGGGCTGGGGCTTCCTCTTCCCAAGCCATCCTCCGAGTACAAGGTTATTTTTCTCAAACTCATTTTGAATCATGGTCATGTATGATACAAATAGAGAAATATAGGTTAATTTAGAATAAGGTGTTTACGATTACGACATCTCTGGCCTTAATCAAAATGGTTTTCCTTCATTTAGTCAACATCAACGTGATCAAGTCAGCTCGATATATAAAAAACCGAACGGAATATTTATCCGGTTAAGTCTAATAGGTGGGTATGGGAGGAAGCGAAAGAACAACAAGATTTATTTTAACTGGAAAACCGGCTGAAGTTGAAGGATTGAACCTATAATTTAGAATCTGGTTTGAGCCTAGCAACTTCAATGGCCCACCCGTCCAGCCACAGACGAGTCGGAAACTGCTGAAGCATCACAGAATTTGAATTTATTTACTATTTACATTTATTGTCATGTTGTGTTTACACTCGTAGTTATAGGTATAGTTATAGTTATATAAATTTTACTTATAGTTATCGTTGTAGTTAGTGTTAAATTGTGGATGAGTATGATGCTCTGCCTAGTATGCCAGGCAGGGCAGCAGACCCCTGGCTGAGCGACAAACGTCTGTTGCCTCTGGTGTCTACTACCTTGCCTGGACAGGATACGCGAACAGATTGCCATCTCAGGCTCAATTTGAAAGATGTCGAAGGAATTATCAAGCTTCACGCACTCGATCTCGTTGCCTCTATAAAATAACAGTATATGCAGATATATTCACTAAGAGTTAAATTTTATATGTATTCCTGACTGAACCCGCTTCCTTTCGCACCGGTTTCTAGGACATGTATAACGAAGTTAGCCTCTTTTTAATCTTCGTATTAAAACAAGAGTTGTAGGTCTCATTTCAAACTTACATTTCCCTAATTTGACTAATTTTCCAATCCTTCATCCGTATACAAAGAACATCTCCCATTAAGATCCACCTCCGTTGTAACAAGCCTGCCTCCCAAAAGTACGGAAAAGGCCTAATATCGCAATAATTTCGTCCTCTATTGCTCCTATTATCCGCCTGCCCCTCCCAGTACTATATATATAACAAGGCTTAATCTCACACTAATTTCGTTGCCCAGCTCCCCCATCATCAACCTGCCCCCCCCCCAGTTCGAAAAAGTCCTAACTCATAATAATTTCACCCCCCTGCGCACTCCTTCATCAGCCTGCCACCTCCCCCTAATAATAACAAGGCCTAATCTCGCACTATTTTCGTCCTCCAGCGCCCCCCATCATCAGCCTGCCCCTCCCCCATTACGAAAAAGGCCTAATCTCACAATAATTTCGTCCCCAGCGCCCCCCGTCATCAGCCTGCCCCCCCAGTACGAACAAGGCCTCATCTTCGACACGGACGAGCTCATCAGGCTGCGAGTGCCGTACGTGGGCAAGCCTCAGCCTACTGCCTCTTGGACGCACAACGGCAATAAGGTCACTACTGTTGAATTATTAACAGCGATACAAGTGATGAGCTTCTGTTTTGAGATTAATAGGCATTTTAAATTGATGTACTTCTGTTATGTGCGTGACAGGTATTTTAGAAGAGTATATATCTCTGTTTTGTGCTCAATGACCATCAGACGAGCGTAATGTTATATGTTTAACAGGCTTTCAGGTGATGAAATTCTGTTTTGTGTCAATAAAAAGTGAGTGTGGGGGTTTCAGCGTTGACCCGTGAGCCCGTGTTTTAGTGCTTATAAGTGAGACCGTGTTTCAGGTTTTTGAGCAAGTCTTTGTCACTGAAATGATTAAAAGAAGCGCAGATTTTCAAGCAAGCCTTCTTCCCACTCGAAATTCATATTCCATTTGGGTCGCCCCACAGTCCATTGAGTCGCATTTGAGGATAATCGGGCGTTAATCGGCCATCTGCTGTATTCCGCTGCTATTTAGAAGCCTTTTTCGGAAGTCTGTGGCCCGATGGGCCGAATCTGCTTAACATAACCGAAAAAAGCAGCTGGTCAAGCTTCCTCACGAGGTTTCTCGTCAGATTATTGTATTTGAGCAAACCATGACCATCTCCAGCTCATAGAAACGGTGTGTGCACGTGCACGTTTGTTAAGTCATATATGATACGATACTTTACAAAATTTTCAGCTTGCGGGGTTACGTGGTTGCTACATAATTGCATTGCGTATATGGCACAAATGGTTTTTCGACAAAAACATGATTTTAGTTTTTACTTTATCATATTTAAAAACCAGAGGCTGCTTGAAGGACCGCGAAAAATCAATGCTTATAGCTCCATTAGATAATTTTAAATCCTTGTCATTAATACATAATTAATACATTGTAAATAATTAATATTTACATAATTAATATTTAGGCTGTTAATTGGCAGAAGCATCAACTGGTGAACGTTCGGTTTTGTATTCAGGGCCCACAAGTTTTTATTGGACATTTAGGTATGTGATCTTGGGATGGCACTGCTTAATATAATGATGGCAGTGCATTTCAAGATGACAGGCATTAAACAATGTACCTTCGGTTATACACACCAGGTTTTCGAAATTTGGATAGTCTATGTCAACGTGATACTGAAGTGCGGTTAACATTATTATTTCATTTGTCACTGAATTAAAGATCGTATTATTCAATGGCGGTTGTGCGTGCTGGGCATGACTCATCGCGGCGTAAGTATCATGGCACCTCGCTACTTTTTGAACAAATTAATACAAACTACATTCTGTGGGTCAAACGACATCGATGACAAAATTTAGGGTATTATTGCAGATTAACTACATCCAAAAAAAAAGGGTGTTTTTTTTTTTTAATTATATGTTTTTTGGGGTGTAGATTACGAATCTGAAATCCATTTTTGGCGGTCGGCATCGGAAAACCGATTTTTTTTCCGACCCAAAAATCGCGCTTAGGGTACGTACACAGTGAAAGCCGGTTGCCAGCGTGCTGGTTACCTGCTGAGGCTGGCGCCTGAAACAAGCGCGAGAGGTTGTTCACAGTGGAAGCAGGAAACATGCTTGTGCATTCCCTATAACGATTGATAAAATCTCTCAATATTTTTTTTGGATGTAGTTAATCTGCAATAATACCAAATTTAGTCCATGTTGGACGGGTATTATTTCATATAGTAACTTTACTTTGTTTTCTGCGTAAAATTTGTTGCTAGACATGTAAAATGTTTAACACCCACCAATAATTTTACTCCCCCATAAGTTGGGGGTTAACACTACGCCAGTATAGGGCCCATGTAAGGGACGTGAGTAAACGCGGAGTATTTACGCCAGTTGTCTAGTTCCGCTAGTCTTGTTCACATGTGGAGTGTCACACGCATGGTTGAACTAGTTTTATAGTTCAACCATGTGTCACACGTTTCTAATTTCAGTCATGTAATTGTACGGTGCTAAGTGATGTATGGAACTTGAAAATAATTTGTTTAAAATGATATACATGTTAATTTTAAACATTTTTAGAATCACAACTTCCTTAGTTATACTATGCAGTTGCAGGGGTTCATAAAGTGATGTTCGTTGGAAACCGGCACTGGTATGGTGGCAATCGCGGCATGCAAGAACATACCGTAGTTCAACGAAAATTTCTGCAGTCATAGAAATTTTCAACTTGGAGTATATGATGGTATGAACGTGTTATTTGAGCATCTCGTGTTCATATGCCCTAGATTCTAATTCACCATAATAGCTTAATCGATTCGTGGAACCGCAAGTTATGCATTACTAATTAGTCTTCACCACAGAGCCGCTGCAAGCAAAACATGTTGAAAAAGGATGCAGAGCGTGGTCGTAAGTAATTAAGCTGCTCGTTTCCTGTGATTATGTACTTTTTTCCAGTGTATCATCAGGTTTTTTGCCGGAACGAAATCAAGGCGTCGTTATGAATTGGGTTATTTTCGAAGAGCTACAATTTTACAAAGTATTACAGGAAAAATTTCAGAAATTGCCATTGAACATGGCAATTTTGGAAAGGCAACAAATTCCAGCTGCAATTTCGACGGCAGTATTAGTTATATTCTTCTTTACAACCACTGTGAGCAGAATTTATAGACCCGTGCAAAACAGTTTGCTGAACGGAAGTAACTACTACTAGTGACGTATCGTGAAATGACAAGTCGTTAGCAAATTACACCGAATGTTACGCGTGCATACACGAGGAAGTAAAAATAAACGCGGGTCTCGCCTTGAATTGCATTACCATGAACAATTCATTATATTTTAAGTCTTTCATACCTAGAAACACAGGTATGAAATTATTAGCTACTATATTAGATCTGCGCAATGTTGAAATGGTTCAAGTTGAGCCCTGTAGATGCACTAGGCTGTTGTATACAAATATTTTGGGAGAACTTTGAGGACTGATTTAAGTGGTTTTTGCGGGAGAATGCTTAACGGTGTATGTAAATGTTTAATCCTGGCGAATTTGAGAGAAGTTTAAATACTGGTTAAAGTGAGAGAATGTTTCGCACTGCCGTACGTGGAAAATGTTTGGTACCCGCAAAAGGTATGACTGTTTGGTACGGGTGAATGGGATAATATGTTTCGGACATGGATAATACCGGTATGGGAGAACATTGAGCGGTGTTGAATATTGGAGAATGTTGATTGCTGTGTGCTAGTGAAAGATAGTGAGTATTTGGTTTATGGTAATGCGGAAAGTTGGGGTTGAAATTTGTAATAACCGATATTATTCCCAGTTCAAATTCGTGTTTCTAGGCCATTTGCTTCATTGTGTCGTGGTGATATGTACATCATTAATCTTTTTTTCCATCCAGTCTGCATTTACGGCAGCAATTCAATTTGGAGGGAAGGGAGTTGGCGTTTGTTAACGCTTTTTTCAGATTCGGCCGTTTCCTTGCCTCACGCGCCTCAAGCTCGTGTGGTCTATGACCGGATTCTAATCTGACCATTATTTCGTTCGTACAACAAGAGCGTAAAGCTGACATAGAATGGCTAATATGGGCGCTGGGCGAGCTAAAGGCGTCTTTAATTCAGCTGCTAACCACCCTCAAAATTTCGATAGGGTGATCACTGAAACTAAAATGTTAATCGGACGATAATTTTTACCTTGTACCAAAAGTGTTTTTAGCTAACGACGAGCCTGCGATCAAACATCATTGGCCCCTACCAGAACCAGATGCGCTTAAATTTGATAGCGCACAGGTTTTAATTTTTAAGTTCATCAGATTACGATCAGTTTCTCAGTGAAATTTGAACTACAGATTCATGGTTGACTAATTTCCTAAAAATATTTTAGAGAAAAAACATCCAAACAATAAATTTAAATCATAAATATTTCATGTCTCGTTCCAAATAATCGTAAACGCTCTTGCTTCGCTCTAAGATGTGTACATATGAGGCTGAAGAACCTCCAAGTATCAATAGTGCCTCTATTGTTTACTGAGTATTAATATAGTTTACTGTTTATAGTAATACTTAACCGTATTACTATTACCAACCGTAACCGGAAGTGTAACCGTATTAACTCTAGGAAATCATAACGCTCCTAAATGAAAATTACGCGAAAATTCACTTTTCTGTGTTTTCCAATTGCTTAGCGACGACTATGAAAATGGTTTGAAAGAAAAATCTATTAGAAAACATTTATTTAGAAGGTGTCCACACTAATAAATCACAGTCGGGTGTTAAACATTCCCAAAATCTTTGCCTAAATATTACCACATCACTGATTTTGCTGGAAACTCCTTCTATTCACTACACGCTCTCAACAATTCCTATTATTCTAGACGTGACGAAGCAATTAAGGCAACAAATGACAGTCGAATGAAAGCAGTTTTATAGAGTTGAATTAACTTTCTAAATGTTCTCACAGATCCCAATGAACGACAAATTCTCAAGCGATGTCTCGGAGAAGTTCGCTACATTGAAGCTGTCGAGCGGTTGCAGGGCGGACAAGGGACTGTACCAGCTTACCTTGGAGAACCCGCACGGCTCAGCCCAGGCCTCCTTCTTCATCACCGTCACAGGTCAGCCCACTTAGGACCTAAATTTTTCCCTGATGCTTGAAATATGCAAAAATAATTTAATGAATAACTTTCATTTCTTCAGTAGAGTTAGACTTAAGTTGTGACAAATGCTCGTGCGAATCTGTCCCAGAATAGTGATCCGAAAATTATGTGGATTTCATAGTATTTAGCCTTTGATCAGCCCCAATTGTTCATGTCTTCATAGTTCACGGTAAATTTGCAATAGGTTTTAACGATGCAACGTTTAAATGACACAAAAAAGACATTTGCATTATGTAAATCAAATGTTTTAACCAAGTTAGCAGTAAATTAGTAATTTATGGAAAAAGATGAAGTTTAATTCAGAAGTTTCTGTTTATATGCCCAATTATTCGAAAATCAGATAAATTTTTATGATTACTAAAAACATGGATTGTTAAAGAATCAATTCGCCACCATCAATGAGCCGGTGTGAGAATGGGAGACCTTCAATTTACTACAAGCCTTCAATGGTCAAGTATTTCTCATGTGCCTCTCATCAAGCCGCTCTCTCCCATCCCGATAAAGTGAATTAGACGGACATCGGACGTACTTCCGCAAGCCATAATTTTTACATTTTAAGAGTCAGATATATATTATTTTTTAAATAATCAAAGTGTTAGTGGTAAAATTATTTATGTTCTTTCATTATTTCTTTCACGGAACAAGGCAGAGTTTGATTTTATATCCCTTCTATTTGGAGCAAAACCAGCATATGACTTCATTTTCAGAATGGTTCGGGTTAGTCCTGACGTACGGTAGCGTGTTTTAGCTCGAGCAAAATTAATGGAAAATTATTCATGTTTGCCATTAAACAACAGTTATTCCTCTCTCCTCTCCAAGTATTTTTCGAATCCATTGTGCATTTTATTCTAATATAATGTTTCGATGTTTGCAGCAACGCAACTTTTACGGTCCACTTGTTTTGCAATGTGCCAATAAAAAAATTATTAGGCAAAGCGAATTTGCTGAGGTTTGGAGGAATGTTCATCTTTGTTCAACAGTGATTGATAAAAATTTCTGTAAGGTGCACTTAAAGTGAATAAAGCTTTCAAGGTAAAATTTATTAATCCAATTAACTGGTTATGAAAGCTGGTAAGCATTTATTGTATTTCCTTGTCGTTTTTCATTTCTTCACATATGCCCGAGTTGAAGCTGAACCTTGTCTATCAACTGCCATTTTATATCAAACACGTCCATCGAAATTGATCATTTTTATATGCACGTCACTAAGCATATATTTCCCGGCACAGTCCTTCCTCTGAAGAAGAAATTTCTTGTGATTGCTTAAGTTAAATCTCACTAATTTGACCATTCTGATCTTCTATGTGGCCGTTGACACCTTATCATTTTGTTACAATAGGATAATATTCATATACTGGTCAAACGCTCGCAATGATTAAATTTCTGGATATTTTTTTCTTCGGTGCGCCAGACCGGCCCGGGCCGCCATCGCGCCCCCTGGTGGCTGAGTTGTCGGGCAACTCCGTCACTCTGCGGTGGGACCCTCCTGCTGACGATGGTGGCTGTCGCGTCAGCGCATACATCCTTGAGTACTTCAGGGTACGTCAGGTGGATGTACTTTATCTTAGGATAGTCTTCTGTACGAAGTGAATGGACCCGTGCAAAATCTCATGTCAGCGCAGGCACAAGGGCAATAAGAAGCATATGTGTTGTAGGGATGTTTATTGAACCTACAGAATGCCAGTTTAAAGTGAACGGGAAATTATTAATATTAAAACTCGTTGTTATTGTTTTTCTTTCGTATTGAAGTATGGCGGTGGTCATTGGAGACCATCAATGTTGAAATGTAATTTGTGAACTTCTTTCTTTTGGTGAACTGTGCAGGTGGAGTTGTTGTACTCACAGCTGCTCCAATTGGTCAATCGACTAAAAAGTGTTCGGATACTCTTGGTCTAGTCAATATGTCTGACCTTGTTTATGCGTGTGCTAGTTGCGGATAAGAAACATTCGGCCAATGTTTCAATTTAATTCGAAAAGTTTCGCTCATGCAGTGTGCACCGACATTCATCAATTATTCCCTCACTTCAGGTTGGTTGGGATGTGTGGCTGAAGGCTATGACGTCCCGTATCACGTGGGCACAACTCAACGACCTCATCGTCGGCTCTGACTACAAGTTTCGCGTCAAGGCCGAGAACGCTTACGGCATGTCAGACGCCAGCCCCGAGTCAGACGTCGTACATGTCGAGGAGTCAAGAACTCCAGGGTCAGTAGATGAATTCTAAACGAAACGTATAGCTCTTGAACTCCAGGATTAGAGAGGGGAGAACTTTCATTGTGCGTGACCGAGTGTAATACTATGAGGTTGAATGTATTCAGCGATGGTTAGTTGTAGAGTCAATAAATACAATGGGAAATTGATCTGTTGCGTGATGAGTACTAGAGGTCGATCTAGTTTGAGTCTCATCTATATAGTTGCCTCCAGAACGAAAGGGCTAGTGGAGGAGTTCACGATTTGAAAATTATTGTAGGAATATCGAACTACGTTGCTAGTAGACTTTGACAATCAATTTACCGTTTAACATTATTTATGTTGTTATAATTAATGAGCCAAGATAAGTAATGTCATTGGCTTTGTCCCATGTTCAGCAGTTCGTCGTTCGAGTTTGACACGTACAAGTCCACAAGCGCTGCTGGCTCGTCGCTCCCTCAGGACCGAGCTACGGCCCTCCTTAAGGGTGAGTGTCGTACTTTATGCATGTCTAATTTAATTTCCTAAGAAATCAATGTCATTGTTAAAATTCACTTCTGTGCTTTGGCAATAATTGTAATTGGATAATTAATTTATGCGGCCAAGAGCAAGTATTGTATTATTTATCCATTATATTTCTTGGCTATTTATTTAGGACTTGAAATTAGCAAAAATTCTGTAGGTAAGTAACTAATCTATTGAAATTAATAGCATTCTCATTTAATATTAGCATTCATTAGCATTCTAAAGTCATTTAATTTGTACAATCTTCCACTTCACTGTGGAAAGTTCAGCTTCGAAAGTTAACACAGAATTACCTTGGTATTAAGCCTTAATATTACTTCCATTATAATTAAGGCGATGACAGATATATTACAATAACAATCGGCCCTCTTTTATCCATTCACGAAATTCTTAATATTCGGAAAATATATTAATAAACCGGCAATTTCTCTTTTGTTTCCTATCTTGGCCAAATTTGAAGCTATCAAACTACCACAAAACAAATAAATTTCAATAGCTCTATTGATGTGAATGAGGAGGATGTTTGTAAAATGGAAGTACAAACAGTTAACATGCTTGTTTGTTTAAAAAATAATTAGAATTTCGTTATCGTTATTACTACAGGTGAGAGTTCGACCTCTGGCGGCAGCTCAGAGACGGGTTCTTTCGAAAAAACTCGAATGGCTGAACGAAAACGCATGGCACTCGAGCCAGATTCCGTCGAGGCTCAGGAGTACAGAAAATCCTTCGAAGCCGAGTACAACCGATCCTTCGAAGTAACTTCACACGATTCCATTGGAGACCTTGATCCCCCGACCCTGAAGCTGCACCCTGCGTTGAACAGAGGCCAAGTTTCTTCCGATGCTGACGGAAGTCAGTCATCTTTTGACACCGAATTACCGACCCTGCGAGAGCAGGATAGGCCTTCCTTTGATCTTCCCGAGGAAGATTCCTTCCTGCTGGAGAAGCAGAAGTTCTACGAAGAAGAAGAGGAGGCACGTCAGGCTTCATCCTCGGTCTTTCAGGCTGAGTTGTCTACGGAGTCGGACGTTCCGCCTCCCCCGAAAAGGGCACCAAGGCGGGGAGGAAGGTCCCCAGCCCTGCCGCCTTCTAATACGGGTTAGTAGAATTTAAATTATGGTAGTTACACAATTTCCATGAGCAAGAAATTAACAAAAATAATACTCAATAGCTTAAGGTCTGTGAAATTGAGGGTGAAGTGGGAAGAACCCAGTTAGCTCGTTAGTTATATTGACAAACCACGTAACAGTAGTTGATCGAAACCGTACAACAATACAAAAGTTTATGAAAACTGTAGATAACAAGAAATGAATTCGTTCGTAGAAAATCCTCGCAGACTCCATTTTAATTCTGTCTATCTATCAGGTTTGAAGTTTTGACTCTACTCATGAACGAAAACCAGGTGCTGCTTTTTTCGGATAAAGTAATATTTCTAATCTGGAATTTTGATTCTACGACATAACTAAAATTCTCATAAGTATCCTTCTCGCAATCAATACAAACTGACTTGAATTTCGGCATCGCATGGCGAGTAATCATCACAAAATTTGAGCCACAATTACTTTAATTTTCGAAACAGGTTCTCAGGATAGTGAAGGGCAGCCTCAGCCTCTTCCAACCCCCCCGCCTCGCCTCAGAAGATCTGGCTCTCGCGCCTCAACGATTTCCGACAGTGAAGATCAGCCTCAGCCTCTACCCACTCCCCCGCCTCGCCTCAGACGATCTGGGTCTCGCGCATCAACAATATCAGAAAATTCACTTTATGGTGAGTCAATTCATGTCAATCTGAAATGTGTTCGCTCCTCAGAGAGTCTTGTCTGAAATTATCAAATTTCTCAATTTTTCTCCATGAACGTTTCACGGGTTGAATAACGCGTGTACGCGAGTGATGCAATCTTGCTTGGAGTAATGTAAGCGAAGTAAATTAACGTTATGAGTATTAATATTTTAACTGCAATCATATCGAATTATGCAAGGCTAATTGACGGATCAAAATGTGGTAAATATAATGCATAAAAATTTATATCTGTCTAATATAACATCATTCCTTATGACAGCCATCGAGGAGACTGAAGGCTTAACACCCCTGGCGCCGCCTCGCCTGAAGCGCCCCTCCTCCCGCACCAGCAGCCGCTCCGATATCAACTTAGGTTTGTTGTGTGGAGAACAAAATTCGGTTATTATTTGGTTAGTCAAGGGTTCAATAACTAAGCGGGTCGTGTTGAGAACCTTAGCTTCTGCCAGTCGTATTGGAAGCTTCAACCTATGCGTGCATTTCGAGAGCCTCGACCTATACGAGTGCCTTGAGAACCTCAATCAATGTGAGTATCTTGAGAACCTCAACCTCTTCTAGTATCTTGAGAACCTCGACCTATGCGAGTACCTTGAGAACCTTAACCAATGCGAGTACCTTGAGTACCTTAACCTATGCGAGTACCTTGAGTACCTTAACCTATGAGAGTACCTTGAGTACCTTAACCTATGCGAGTACCTTGAAAACCTCAACAAATTGTAAGTATCTTGAGAACCTGACATTATGCGTGAATTTTGAGTACCTCAACCTATGCGAGTACCTTGAGTACCTCAACCTATGCGAGTACCTTGAGTACCTTAACCTATGCGAGTATCAATTGAGAGCTTAACCATTTTAAGGTTTCCTACAGTTACTGGAAATAGATATTAATTCCAGTAAGTTTCCCCTCTAAAATACATGCCGTGGGTACGATTGTTTTATCCAAATAAATCAACTAAGTTTTTGCCCTGATTTGACGGAGTTCATACATGTTTATTTCATTTATTTTCAGTTTGATTTATACCTCATACTGTCCTCTCCTCGTGAAATAATTAAAGTATCATTGAATAATTAATATCATCTCCCTAAAATTTATTTATTTCATCTTTATTGATAACATCACCCTATTATTGTCCATCTCTCCCACTTATTATTTTTCTATTGATTTTCTTGCTTCTTTATTTTTTCTCATCCTCGTTGTTCCTATCAGCATCCCATCCCTCATTATTTATTTTAAAATTTCCTTAAAATCCCATTCTTCATCTTCTACTTGTTTATCAACAGCATCATCCGTATTTGTTCTGTCGCACCTAAGACAAGCCCCGTAGCTATCCCATCATCTTTTTTATTTTTTTATGAGACAATTTGATTGCTTGAGTCGCAAATGATCCAAAAGTCAGCAAAAACTCCTAGCAAATTAGCATTTAAAAGCAAAGGAATTGCCTCAAAGATTTACTTCATCCCTATATATGATAAGCTTCTAAGTCCAGCTGTATCGTCAGGTCGAAAATAATTGTTCAACTGCAATCTAATTATGCTTCCTCTCATTCAGCTTCTAGCTTCCGTACGCCGAGCACAGAAGCGTCACTCTATTCGATAGTAAGATAAAATTTCATGTTTACCCTTCCGGTGTTTGGGACGTTCGAATTTTAGAATTATATTTCTAAACAGACACCTAGTTTGAATATGGCGTTCATTTCGTACCCAGTTGAGATGCAAATGAATATTTCTGCCTGCTTTTAACGGAGATTTATCGTTGTTTTGTCGTTAATTCGCCAATTTAGGTTTTATTTTTATTGCAATACCAAGTGTTTTCAGCTGGCTTTAACAACACTTCTCGTTCACATCCGATTGAAAATTTTCAACAGTTTGGGTTTCTCCTGTACCTTTGCTCCTCCAATTTCCATTTAAATTTCTATTGTAAATCTACTGGTAGAAATCGCTCACTTGTATTCACGAATTCGGAACGGTGATAGAGCTGGTATTCAAAAGATTAGAAGTCGATTACATCGATAAGATAAAAAAAGATTAGATCGATAGAAATTTGGTGAATTTTCTTGACATTTTCACTAATTCTAAACTTCTGTTTTTTCTCATTATCTCAGTGTTCATCTCATTTACCCGTATTTATCGAGTTTGTCTCTCTCAGTATCTCTCAGTTTCTTTCAATTTATCTCTTCTCACAATTTATTTATCATCTCCATCATAAATTAAAGGTCATCCCAGCTCTTCAGCATTCATTATATCCCTGCAGTATATTAACAACCATCTATATTTATTTCCGGATTCTAGCTTGTAATTATCTCACCCTTTTCTTGTGTTTACATAGCCACCTCCATCGTATTAACTCCATCATCGCCTAACATTCTCCGCATCACCTGCTCCGTATTCTCCTCGGCACCTCCTCCGTATGTATTTAATCCCTACCCTGCATATATATCACAAGTTTTCACCCATATTTCCCCCATCAAGTTCTATGTAGTCACTATGACGACATCCATTAATTTTATCCTATTTCCTCATTATCCACATCGTCTACTCTTATTCATCTTATGCTTCTTCTTTAATTAGCTGGTTGCCCCTGTTTTCACTGATCGTGACTTATCTATTGAACGTCTACAAATAAAATGGCCCTCTATATTCGCTCATGATTTATGTTCTAAATAATCCATTATTTTCAGCCTTTATCATTTTATCTTATATACATTTTAAATAATTTATTTGATAATTTCCCTAAATTTCTCGGTTTGTTTTTCATCCTGCCCAATATAATTAGGCAGGTATTTTTCTTGCACTTTGTTTTTGCCGTTATCTTAAAATCAAATTATTAGTATAATCCTATTATCTTTTATTCCCTATTTATTCGATCTCCCCGTTAATCCTACCCACCTTGTCTATCCCACCTGCATCGTTTGCCCTATAATCTTCCCCGTGTTTTGGGGATGCAGAAGCTGAGGAAATTGAGGACGAGGGCCACCCTGTCCCGCCTCCCCGTCATAGGAGACCTGTCAGCACTCAGACAGACGGGACTCTGGACAGTAGGTTTATACGTCCTGTCAACGCCGTTTTAGCGTCTCTGTCTGCTTAGAATCTTCATCCTATTAAACGGGGTGTAAATAGTGTCTCTGTCTAATAACATGCATCTTTTTAAATATCATGTAAATAGTATTTCTGTCTGTTTAAAATCTGCATCCTATTAAATGGGGTGTAAACAGTGTCTCTGTCTTTAATAACATGCATCTTAATAAATATCGTGTAAATAGCGTTGCTGTCTGTTTAGAATCTGCATCCTATTAAATGGGGTGTAAATTGCGTCTCTGTCTAATAACATGCATCTTTTTATATAGCATGTAGTAGCATTACTGTCTGTTTAGAATATGCGTCATTTTAAATGGGGTGTAAATTGCGTCTCTGTCCGAGAATCTGCATCCTTTTAACGGGCTGTAAAATGCCTTTTTTCTAGAATCTACGTCTATTAAATGTGGTGTAAATGTAGCGTTTCTGCCTGTGAAGCTTGGCTTATTTCTCTTTCATGTCGCAGAAGTGTAGATTTTCTGCTCCGTAATAATAATTTTGAGCCTATTTTTGACTGCTTCATTCCTGTATCTATTTTGTTTGTTAGAATTCAAAATCATTGGTTAGTTGTTAACGCGCCACCTTCCACTGAACTTTAGAAAAGCAAATTTTATCCAAATTTGCTTTTCTTACCGACAATAAAAAATTGCTTCTTAATTATCAAATCTATTGATATTAATCTTATTGGTACATCAGTTCCTTCGTTTTTTATAAAAAAAGAACGTGATACGAAACTCGAATTTTTTCCTGAGGACCTTGGTACGCCTTCTTGATTTCTCATATATATAGAAGGCCATCATTCGTCTCATTAACTTCTCTTATAGGAGACCACAATTAGGACGCATGAAGACTGCCTCATATTCTCTGAGAAAAGCGGAACGAAAATAGTTTTTTCCATGAAGAACAACATACATCTGTTTTTTCTCCCCGACGAAATAAAAAATTATTTTTTTTTTAAATCGTCAAACGCCCAATTTCTCCTCAATATGAGGAGCGGCTTGTGTTTCATATTTTTTCTTAGAGGAGCATCATACGTCTCATTTTCTTTCTAAGAATAGCGTCATAGGCCTACGCTTCATATTTTGCTCTAAGAAAAGCGTCATACGCTTACTTTTTTTCTAAAGAGAGCATCATACGTTTTTTTCTCCATGAAGAGTGTCCCACATCTCATTTATATTTCTAATAAGAGCGTCAGACGTTTTATTTTTTCTCTAGGAAGAGCGTCATACGTTTAATTTTTTATAAGAATGGCTTCCTCATACTTCTATTTTTTTGTAAAGCGCAATTCATATACGAGGTTTCATCACATTATTTTAAGGTTTTATTTTGTTCTTCATGCCTTCATCATTCACTAACACTTTTGCTTATTAGACAAGCTACAATTTCCTTACTCTGAAATTGTTTCCAGATTGTGATAGTCGAACTTAATTCTCTGTACGGTATTTATCCAAGCTTTCCGTTTGATAAGATCCTGCTATTTTCCACGAATTTGTCAGTTAGTCGTCAGATAATTGTACCTAAAAAATATTTTTTTCTTACATAAGAGTTTTGCCAATAAACTTTTATCGCCATGGGATGTTTTTGTAGGAGAGGAATGTAATGTAATTCTTGTGAAACAATAAATCATTTTATTTAAATGTGATGATACTAAAATTTTGTTATTTCGAAAATTGACCCGTTTTTATTTCTGTCATGTTAATTTCTTGACTTTTGTAGTCCAACCTTTTTATTGTATGATGAAGTGAGTACGCGAGTACGTATATGATGTTTACTTGCAAGTGTAAGCTCTCGCAGGAAAAACCACCCACGATGAACTTGAGCGCTATTAAGATTTTCTGAATATAATTCGAAGCTGGGCAAGGGAGTTCAGTTTATTAAAGAAAAAGTAATAAATGTCTGAAAATCTGACTCGTATTGCCGTGTTTCGTCCGAATAACACATTCATAAGAGCCGTTGCAACGCTGATAAAGACTTTTTATAGGCACTGTCTTTAGTGCCTGTAAGAGACTGCCTTTAGTGCCCCTCCCTTATAGCACAGTCTCGCCTGCATCTCTCACGTTTGCCCCGTTACAACGCTGATAAAGGCTTTTTTACAAGGCACTGTCTTTAGTGCCTGTAAGAGACTGCCTTTAGTGCCCGGCCTAATGGCACAGTCTCACCTGCATCTCTCACGTTTGCCCCGCAGCCGGCGCAGGCACTGAGGCCGTAGCTGAGGAAGGCTCGTCAATGGTCGCACCGCCGCGCAAGAGACGCCTCGGCGGCTCCACGTCTTCGCTCGACGCTGCCTGTGCCGCTGACGACGTCGCCCGCACGCAATCGAACGCACCCTCGCCTCAACGTCAGTACCAGGGCCTATACTTTAAGGGTACGCACACAGTGAAAGCAGGTTGCCTGCGTGCTGGTTACCTGCTCAGGCTGGCGCCTGAAACCATAGAATACAGAAGCCTATTCTTACAGGTTTTCACTGTGAACACTTACATTATTATTCTATGTTCATTCTTGTGGCAGGTTGGAGCAGGTTGCCCGCGCGGGCAAACCTGCTTCCACTGTGTGCGTACCCTAAAAAAGTTAAGAGATCGTAAGTTCATCTGTCAATCATTGACGGCCTTTCATGCAAAATCCATCAATCACAGACAAGAAAATAGAGCGTAAGTACTTACGTTCACTTAGCGAGTTTTGAAACTGTGGCCCCTGATAATTTATTACTCATTTAACTCTTTATTTTTGTTTCATCCGTTCCTCTTTAAATGTGATTAATTATTACAATTGAAGGGCAATTTATCCATGTTCAAGAATTGTCGATCAATGCACTCGGAATTCAGGCAGTTCTTCTAAATTTCTTCGTATATAAAGAGATTAATTGATGTTTAGGGACTGGATTTTGTGTGGGTAAATTTATTGCCTGAAATAATTACATGAGACAGGGATTTTAAATCTCAATTAATTTGCCCATGCAGCTATTTATCAAAGAAATCACAGTTAATATCACAGCTACTCTAAACTCAAAATTTATCTAAAATTAAACAACAGCTTGTTCCCAAGTCCGCTATATGCCAAAATTTATGTTACGAATCAAGTCTGTAAATAATTTTTTTGGTTGAACAATGCGTTTAGGAATCAAATGCTTTTCGCTTGCTTATTCATTTCAGGAACACAAATTTTTTTAATCAGTATATTTCCGATCGAAAAAAGCTGGGCAATTTCGATCATTATTATTAAGTTAAGAACTTAAGATGTTCTCAGGTCACCGTGCTCATTAGAAAAGACTTACGGGGCAGATAATTGAAGCACTCGTAGATGTAACAATGCCTCATGACTTACCAACGTATAAATGCTGCGAAATTAAAAATCAACTAACCAATGAAAAATGTACAAACGTTTAATAAACGTAGCATAGAAATTATTTAAAGAAGATCGAGAAGGAATAGAACTAATTTTTTTTATGTAGGTTTAAGGTAAAAAGCAATAGTTGGCACCGCCGTCATCTGACACGCGTGTACACCTGACACAAACTCAGCTGAAGGTCTGCAGCTGCACGGCGCACACCCATGCGGCAAAGTCAACAGTTTGCAAGGCATTGTAAGCAAGTGGGTGCCGTGTATAATTGGTGTATTGGCGAGGCTGCTCACTTGCGCGCGCACTGAGCAAAACTGAGCAGAAGATGCGTGCGGTATGCGACTCTGAAGCGCCTCAGTTCGAGCGAGGTGCGCTTGCCAAGCCCCGGCGCTGCTGTGCGTCGGCTGTCCGATTTCGTATTCATATTCATAATAATACGGTAAATACTCCATAATTGAAGAAAAACCCCACCAACGGTTGCGCGCACGCACATGAGGGCGTTGGAGAACGTTTCGATATTCGGAGAACGTGTAACGTCTTAAGAAAAAAATTAGTTTTGAGTAGTATGATCATCAGGAACCAACGATCCGATTGACCCTTGAGCGACCACCGATATTCTGTGGACAATCGTTAATTCCACTAGCATTTTACTGGTAGTATATTAGAACCGAACGAAAGCGACAAAGTTTCCCTTCATATAGATGGATTTCTTGATTTTTATTTGTATTTAAGACGAAGCGAAAGGGTGTGAGTTGATAGTAAACAATTAACGTATCGATCCAATTCACCTGTCATGTAACTGACTGCTGCTGTTGGTTAAAGCAGAACTGTTCGTGGTGCTCTTATAATTCGGTGATTGGATCATCCATCCGACGAAATAAATCTTTGAGTGGTTACAAACAGAACTGAAATCGAATATTCTTCAAGAACACGAACAAAAAATTCAATATTTGTTAATTATTCACAGCCAGTTACCATAAATCTTCGAACGCAATCTCTTGTTTTCCCTGCTGACCAGACGGACAATTTTATCCATGTTGACCCATGCGAAGAAGCACTACGAGAAGTTTTAAGACACCCACGACTTTCGGTTTTAAGTAAGCCTTATTCCGGACAGAAAACATGATTCGGTCCTTACCTAATAATAAACATGGTTCCAGAAAATGACCTTTCGTCAATTGGTTTAAATGTTTTATTGTTGAAATCATGTGAGAACGCAAAGTTGCTACATGAGACCATCTTTTATATAATGAAAATAAGTGCGGTGCATTGCGAAGCCGATAGTTGAATGAAAAATACATCCTAAGTGTTAAATCAGTGTGTTGCCGTCAGTAGACAGTTTACGGGATGAAGCGAGTTCCAACATTAGTGATCTCTATGGATTGAATATCCAGAATTGAAGTTAAAGAGGTAAGTTTGGAAATTGAAATCCAAATAACGGAAATCAAAATGTTGTCGAAGTGCTAGCCCAATTAAAGGCTTATGTAGATGTGAACTTGAACATGGCTGCCGCTTGACCCGAAATTGTCCATTTATTTGGATGCATGCAAAGTTTCAACTTCATAATCATGCAACGTATAGAATTAATAGTCATTCCTAGAAATTAACTAAATAGTTAATTGTTATAAGAAAATAAATTAATTAGCAAGTCATATTTAATCAATGATCATTTTATCGATTGGCTGCATGTATAATCGGTATACTATTCACTCGAAAATATAATTTATTGAGATGATGCCAGGCATTTCAGCGCTGCGGTCGTGATCCTAATTATTAAACCTGATTACTGTTAATTCCTGCATTGATTAGTTCGCGGGGTTAACTTGCTTAATTTTATCACCCACATTTATTGAGAAACCTATTAAATTCACCTAGCCTGTGTCTCCACTAATGTACATATAATACGAAAATATCATCCGAATAATTTAAAACTGATACGTTTCGATTAATCTGATAAAGCCACTGTGTTACCATGATGACAAGGTTTGGCCTAAACTGGAAAAATGTCATGTGCATTCTACCATTCGTTACCGCACTGGAAACCGAGGCAATTCCCAAACAATTCGTTTGTCTTGGTACAAATTTCGCGTCCCCGTATTTGAAAATTTGCTTCAACATGAAATAAAATTCAAGGCTCGATATTATTCCTGCTTTGATGAAAGATATATTCACGGCCGGATATTCAAACGACAGAAAACTAGACCAACTCCAAAATTGAATTTCACGATCAATTGTTTATAGACGTCGGGGATATCGAGCAGCTGTTTGGTGGTCTGGCCCATTAATGTTAGCTCTCATCGAAGGAGAAGCGAAGAACTGAGCGCAATATCTTGCGTTACTTCGCTGTGGGATAAGGGCTCGTCAATAACATTATTATATTTGACGACGAGGTTACATCATATACGATTTAAATATAAATTATTGTTTCTTTTGACTTAGCATTGGAATATTATTATTATATATTTGCAGTAATATGTTACTGTAATCGGCACGTTAACTGTAATTATTCTTTTTGATTATTATTAGCAACCCGATGCTTGCGCACATCGGGTTTCTCCATCTTTTTGAACTAATGCTGTTTGGATAAGATGAGAATGTTAATGCTGGGTGAAAAAATTTTAGAAACTATGCTGCATGTGACAATACACGCTAGACAACCTCCACTGCACTGTACTGCGTGCTGCAATACGCGCTAGACTACCTCCACTGCACTGTACTGCGTGCTGCAATACGCGCGAGACAACCTCCACTGCACTGCACTGCGTGCAGCAAAACACGCTAGACTACCTCCACTGCACTGTACTGCGTGCTGCAATACACGCTAGACAACCTCCACTGCACTGTACTGCGTGCTGCAATACGCGCTAGACTACCTCCACTGCACTGTACTGCGTGCAGCAAAACACGCTAGACTACCTCCACTGCACTGTACTGCGTGCTGCAATACGCGCTAGACAACCTCCACTGCACTGTACTGCGTGCAGCAATACGCGCTAGACGACCTCCACTGCACTGTACTGCGTGCTGCAATACGCGCTAGACAACCTCCACTGCACTGTACTGCGTGCTGCAATACGCGCTAGACAACCTCCACTGCACTGCACTGCGTGCAGCAATACACGCTAGATAACCTCCACTGCACTGCACTGCGTGCAGCAATACACGCTAGGTAATCTAGTGTGTATTAGTTCATTGTGCTCGAACTACTGCAAAGTGTCAACAAGATCACGTTGAATCATTAGATTTTCAGAAGCAGAGACATATTTCTATACATATTTTAGTAAATAGTAAATTAAATTAAGATTAGCTTTCATTCCATTGCAGGGTTTTACATTTTTCATACTTTTTACGGAAACGGCGGGATGAATTGTTTCTTCAATTTAGGTAAATTATTTCAAACATTCATAATCAACTTGTAGAGTAGTCGCAAAGTGTGTTTTCGTTATCCAAATAGTTCAATTTTATTAATTAACGGCCTTCTCATGGCTGTTATACGGCAGGCTAAGAAATAACTTGTAACTACTGTGGAGGAACATTTATAGTTTATAGATATAATTTTAGCAGGCATCTGAAATCAATCAAATATTTAAATATATATTTATATAAATATATATTTCACTCCGATCGTTCAGTTAGATGTTTAGAGGAGTGGTAATTTAAAATAATTTGTAAATAATTGGAAAAATTCTGTTCATTCAGCCACTCTGGAAGTAAAGTCGTAAAGAATTTATAGATTAAAATTAGCAGTTGATGTGCTGAGAGCCATTTTTTACGTTCGAAGAGAAACCGACAGTTTCTTTATATATACTCGCATATACAGTATATGTCTTTTTACAAGATATCATAAAATTATCCGAAATTATATGAAATATCATATATTAAATGGAAAAAGTAGCGAGTAAATAAAGCAGGGAATTAATTTTACGAGCGGTCGTACAGACTCCGCGTGCACTGCGATAGATCCAAGTGCACTCTATTAAATTGAAGGCATATGCAACAGTTCTTTAATTAAAGAAATAAAGGCGCATAATGTATGTAATGTAAAATTATTTAATTCACTACTGTAATTAGTGTGGCATAATATGTTAGTTTGAAGGCACCTGTATCATAACTATTATTTAAGGTTCATCATAATACATTGAAGGCGCCAGCCTCACTGCAAGGGCTCAGAATATTACATTGAAGGCTCCGGCATCACTGTAAGGGCACATAATATTATATTTAAGGCTCCGGCATTACTAATTTAATTGAAGGCACCTCATATTATGTTGAAGGCACTCGCATCATAACTAAATTAAAGGCGCCTATTATTATACTGAAGGCCCCCGCAACACTAATATAATTAAAGACGAAAATTATGTTGGAGGCACTGGCAACATAACTAAATTATAGGTGCATAATATTATAATGAAGGCCCCCGCAACACTAATATAATTAAAGACGAATATTATCGCATTGACGTTCATGGTACGCCTTTAATTTTGCGATGAACGAGGAGGCTCGTGACGCGCCGTGGCGAGGCTGTGCCAGCTCACGCAGCGCCTATAATTAGACGGCCTGTCTTGCCTGCTGTTGTACCGCCCTGTTTGTCTGTTATTATTGGAATTACTAACATGTTCTCTCCCTTCACATTGCTGCTTCATTCCTGTTTGCCTGTTATTATTGGAATTACTAGCATGTTCTTTCCCTCCTGATTATATCAGGAATGTTGTTTCACATCGATTACAACTGACAATTTCATATTTTTCATCGTATTGGCCATTTCCATTTTTTCATCGTATTGGCCATTTCCTGTTACTATCGGCTTCTGCATTGATGGTGTTTCTCTCCTACTATATGTTTCACTGTTTCTGCTTTCCAGCTGTTTGCAGCATTTTTTTAGTCTACATTCTACTCTGTTGAGTTGCCTCTGTTGGTTGCTATTCTTGCCATTCTTATATCGGGTATTTTTCCTGTCCTGTGTTGCACCTCTCCCGTTTCGCTGTCGTAACATATGTTACTATCATGCTCCGTTCTTTCATTCTGTTGCACTCTTTCTTCTTGCCTGCCATTTACGGCCTTCTCTAAAGGCTTACTTTGGTTTCTTCATCACCATCTCCGTTCGTCTTTTAGGTTCAGGCTGTAGCGTTGCTAACCTAATTGTGCACCCTTTCTTCTTGCCTTCTATTAATAGTCTTCCGTTCTGGCTTACTTTGGTCTTTTCTTCAGCACCTCTGTTCGTTCTTTAGGTTATTGCCGTAGCGTTACTAACCTAATTTGTGACGTAATTAAGCTCTTGATAGATCGTATTGAAATTTTCATGAGGTGCAATGAGCTCCCTGATCTTTTCAACTAGCCACACGGGGCCTTAAAATGGGCAAACACTTTGTTACGTTGTGAATTTATCCAGGATTATGAAAGAGCGTATATTGATTCAACTGTTATGCTTTCGTAACTGCAAGCATCTCATAGATTGTCTTTCCTAAACTTTTCCCAGAATATTTGTGTCATGTTTTCTTCGGTAAATTTTTCAGAACAATGAAAAATAACTGAAACACGAGTTTCCATTGTGATATTTACTATATCGGAAAATAATGTTACATGCAAAGAAAATTTATGTTTGAGTGCTTTATTATATTGAATCATTTTACGCAATTGTGAAACCGACATTGCGCGATTGCCGAAGACCAGCCTGGTGACTAATATCTCGTGACTTAGCAGGGAAGCGCAGATTATAAAAGAGACGCTCGATTCTCGAAACTCTTAAGTTAAACGAATTTTTTCAGTCATTTATCCCCCACCCAAAATTTGATCAATTGACCAGGAAACGTGCTTGAAAGAACGGGATTTTCAGGGTTGCATTTCTCTCACCGTTACTTGCAAACTCCAATTTTTTCCAGCATTAATATATATTTATGTTCCTATGAGGTATCTCAATCACCGAATGACCGTTTGTCCAAACCATCATGTATTATTAATTACATTTAATAGCATGTACAGTACGCCTATATAGTGACGTCTTCCGCGACCGTCAACAGTACTAAATCATCATGAATTATTAATAACAAATAATAACATGTACAGTACGCCTAGTGACGTCTGCCGTGACCGTCAACAGGTCTAAATAATCATGAATTATTAATTACGTTTAATAACATGTAAGGTGCGCCTAGTGACGTCTGCCGTGACCATCAACAGTACTAAATAATCATGAATTATTAATAACAAATAATAGCATGTACAGTACGCCTAGTGACGTCTGCCGTGACCGTTCTCAGGGGCCGACGTCGCAGCGCGCATGGCGGCCGTCACCGTCGCCGGGGGCTCGGACGCCGTCCTAGTGGTCACCCTCGGGGGGGCTGCGCCCACCGCCCTCACATGGTGTGGGGTGAGGTGGGTCCTACACCCTCACATGGTGGGTGGAGGGTGGGGGAAGAGGAGGGGTGAGATGGGTCCTACACCCTCACATGGTGGGTGGAGGGTGGAGGGTGGGGTGTGATGAGGGGGCCCACCGCCTTCACATGGTGGATGCAGGTAACTGGGATGAGGTGGGTGTGAGGCTGTGATCAGTTAAGGCATAGGGTGTCTGAAAAGGTATCAAGTGTTTCAATATGTGTTAGAAAAAATGGAACTTTGAACGAACTTTGTCTTACCAGGGCTAGTTTAAGAATTAAATTTGTGGTAAATGGACCCATTCATCAATTTCATCGATTAATTGCGATAGGAACGTTTGCAGTTATTATACTTGAACAGCAGGACCGTGTATGTGATGGGACAGCGGCGTGCGCATTAGGTCCACATGCCAAATGTATATTCAATTGAGAATAATAGCACCAGCTCTCTGCTCTACCTGCCACTTAATCATTCTGCACCAGCAGCATCTATTCTCTTGGCTCCAGCTGGCTATCCATTTCTCTGCACTGTAGATTGCACTCTATCATTCTAAGACAGCTGGTCCTCTATACCTCAATGCACCAGCTACTCCACTGCACCGACTATTGAATTATGATTCGCACCAGCTACACCTGCGCTCCTCATTTGGCTCACTGCCAAAGCCTAGTCTTCCCCGCCTCGTGGGTTGCCACCAACTGACCGTGAGGCTCGCAGTGCAACGTCATTCTCTTTACTGAAGCAAAGTATTGAAGCCTCTGGTCCACTGACATGCAAATCTCTAAATGCATGTTGTAATACGTGATTCAATTTGACTCAATGGCTTCATTAGTATTGTGTAAACTTTACAGTGGTTGGATAACTTCTAACCAGAAGGTATTTAAAATATCATGTTCGGAATTAGAGATTTGAAAGAGAAGCAGTCTCAAGAATAAAAACTTTATTTAACCTTTAGTATTGAAAAAACTTTTCAAAACGAAACAAGCGGAATTGAATTTTCTGTGGAGAAAAGTATCGCGTTCCAATCGGAAGAGATAAAATAACTAAAAAATTAAATGTTGCATCTTTATCCCGTTCGTAAAGCAGAAAACGAATTTTAGTATATTATTTTAAAATCTGCGAGTATATATTTCGTAATTATAATGGAAGTTACTTCTAGTGTTTCCTAGTGCAACCATTTATTGAAAGATGGAGCAGTTTTTTGGCATTTAGCTATCACAGCGTGCAGGAGCAATTATTATAAGTAGCATGACCAGAACTTTTGAATAGCATCGATGAATGTTTATATTTATTCCAATTATTTGGAACTAAATATCGATAATGTAGTCACTGAAATTCTTCTTACCCTCGGAGTATAAGATTTTTCAATGACGCTTCTGGACCAATTATTACTTGATATTCTGTTAGCAGTTCCAGACCGAAATTTGCCTACGGCAAATTTTGTAAAAATTTCCGGCAATGACAGATTAGTTCGCAAGAACGACAGGAAGTGCAGAAGAAACGGCTCCCGCGAGAATTTGTCCGAAATGAACGCGCAGTGGACGTGTTTCCTGCAAGACTGACCTGGAGTCTCTTGTACGCTCTTGATCGCCTGTTAAGTTTTTACAACTTGCATTAACTTGGAAACAACGACCATGAACTTGGTGCCACTTGGCATAAACGACCATGAACTTGGTGCCACTTGGCGGCAACGAGCATGAACTTTGTGCCACTTGGCAACAATGACCATAAACTTGGTGCCACTTGGCAACAACGAGCATGAAATTGGTGTCATTTGTCAATACGTAATGACCATAAACTAGTTGTCACTTGGCAACAACGAACATAAACTTGGAGACACTTGGCAACAATGACCATAAACTAGTTGCCGCTTGGCAACAACGAACATGAACTTGGTGACACTTGGCAACAATGACCATAAACTAGGTGTCACATGGCAGCAACGAGCATGAACTTGACTGGTACAGTCCGAAATTGGAAAGATGTATAACGCGCAGGCACAAGGGCGGTCGGGAGCTTGTGACGAGCGAACGATACACGGCAACGGTAGGAGCGACGGAAGCGCAACTCGTTGTGCACTGCTGCTCCCAGCACGACTCTGGCACCTACACGGCGAGTGTCATCTCACCTGACGGCTCTAGGGTGAGTGTCACTTCGCCTGATGGCTCTAGGGTGAGTGGCACCTACACGGCGAGCGTCACCTCACCTGACGGCTCTAGGGTGAGTGTCACTTCGCCTGATGGCTCTAGGGTGAGTGGCACCTACACGGCGAGCGTCACCTCACCTGACGGCTCTAAGGTGAGTGTCACTTCACCTGACGGCTCTAGGGTGAGTGGCACATACACGGCGAGCGTCACCTCACCTGACGGCTCTAAGGTGAGTGGCAGCTACAATTTCATTGAGGTGTATAGAGGCATGATTCTTGATTGTGGGTTGACTTCGGCGAACAAAATGTCTACAAGATGCTAAATATTTTAACACAATTTATACATTAAATTGAAGATAGGATGCCCGAGCAAGTCAATCGAAGAGACATGTCAAATTTAGGTTCAATGCTGTGATGAAGAAGGCCTTCATTGCTTGACCTCGGAACCTGATTTATTCGCCTCTATTTGTTGTTACTTTAAATCTCAAATTATTACCCTGATAAAGATCGTGAAAGTAATTATTATGTAAAAGAATATCACAGCGCATGCATTGCACATACTATTAAAATCTCTCTCATTTCTCCCCTATTACCGCATCATCATCCGCATTATTCATCCTACAGAGCACGGCTAGCGTTGCTCTGCGCGTGGTGGCGATGGAAGAGCTCCACCGCTACGCCAGGGAGGCCCCTTCCTTTGCGCGGGCGCTCACGGCGCTCTCCGCGAAGGTCGGCACTCGCGTCAGGTTCCTCGTGGAGCTTCACTTCGCCAGGGACGTCAAGGTGCGCTACTTTCCAGAGGGAGTGGGGGGTCTGCGAAAAACTAGGTTGCGGGGTTAACATTGGATGCTGGGGCAGGTCATGAGACCAGAGCGCGTTATGAGTGGAGAAAAATGTTGAGATAGCAAGGATGGCAGGTACGACATAATGTAGCTGTGTTAGAGGTTGGAGGTGCGACGACGTGTGCATCCGATATGCACTGAATAGTTGACACAGGCGTGGTGGGTTGATGTTACGACGTAAATTGACGTGAACTTTAAGGGGTTACAAGCACTTCGTAGTTGACGAGGATACGTCATGAGGCAACTAGTTAGTCGTTGTTGACGAGTATATCATAAAGAAATTGATACGTCATAAAACTAAGTATACGGAATGGGATGTTGGTAGCGACATAGACGATAAGTTTCTGATTGACGGCAAGGTCGCCAGTGTTGCGGGTTCTTAGTCTAATAGCTTTATCATATCGTGTATAAGTGATACAGTTAAGCATGGTTTTGAGTGTGTGTGCACTCAAATGCTGTAGCAGGTATGAATATGTACTACATTGTCATGTTGTACATGCGGACGTTAGTTCGATGCACATGCAACCGTATTAATTGTTTGTACAGATACGTAGGACACAATTCAGATGCACTAGAGTATATAATTGCTTGTTAGGTACATAGGAGTACAGGAGCTATTTATATGCATCAATGCGCAGTTCTTTTCCGTCCTCAGAGTCTTTGGGATTACACACATGTCCGTAAGCATACGGATCAGATGTGAAAGTACGAAGGTACAATGATGTGAAGATCATCAGATACGAAGGTACCCATGTATGAACACTTTGGACAGGTGAGTAGTACCGGTCTTATTTACAGGTGTATTGGTACCACAACGAGCGAGAGGTATTTGAGGACAACAGGAACAAGCTTCTGCACGAAGGCAACTTCTTCGGCCTGGACGTGAACCCATTGATCCCTGCTGATGAGGGCACATGGCGCTGCATGGCCGAAAACCGTTACGGCCAGACATCTTGCAGCGCTGCCCTCAGGGTCATTGGTGAGTGGCGGAGAACTACTGCTTGCTGGTTACTGTAATAAGAAATGTTTTAAATACTTTCATGTGTAATCGGCTATCATCATTCGGGTTCCCAACCCCTTCCCCAATCCCAAACAACCCCAAGAACCTATCACCGACCAAATCATGCGCAATGCGCCTTTTCATCTCCCACTGTCTTTTCCATTTCTCCTTCCTCTTTCTTGACCACTCTGCGCCGCCTCTTGTTATCTTCCACTCTTTCCTAGTGACACCGCAACAACAACAATTATCATCATAAACGCTGCGACTCAACCATGGGCAATGCCATAAATGAATAATTTCCACATTACTCGTTGATTCATTAATAATTATAATTATGCGCGGCTCATTTTCGGCAGTAACGGAGCAATGATTTCCCTGTATCTCATTTACGTTTTTACACTCAGTTCCCAAAGGATACAAGCCTCCAGTATTCCTGGAGGAGTTGGTGGCCATCCTTACGACTGAGGGAACCGTCAGCCTCGAGTGCAAGGTTGTGGGCGTCCCCACACCAGTGCTCAAGTGGTTCAAGGACGGGGTCGAGATTAAAGCGGGTTGGTGTCTTAGGGCAGGATAAATATTTTGTGCGTCGTGACTTGTGCATCAAGACGGCCAAGCGTCGGGGTTAAGTCATAGATTACGTGTGGATCTTGGCTTGAGATAAAAAATAGACTATCATTCTGTGTGGATTAACCTTCCTGTAGTCTTCGGGTCAAAATGAACCGTATTTCCGACCCTAGGGCATAGGGCGTGTACCAGAGATGAAGACAACAGGAGAGTTAAATAGGCTTGGCGAGATGAGTGTCGGATGAGTAGGACGATTTTGAGATCAAAGCCCTGGATGGCAATGGGTAGACATTCAACCAGGTGATTTAAAAGGTGTGAGCTCTAAGCCAGTCGAGTAGCTGGGTGCATAATGTTTATAGGCTGGAGAGCTGCAATGAGTACCGTGAGATCAGAACTGGTTGGTGAGTAACTCTCATGGTTGACTCCGTGAACAGTTGACTCAACATTTGGTCATCGAAGTTTTGTGGTTTAACTTGAAAGCTAGCGTACAAACAAAACAATACCGCAAAATAATGAATTTGAACTACAAATAATTTACTTATGTCTTTTGTTACGATTTTTTCCGTGCATTAGGCGACGTGTTTGGTCTGACGGCGAACGCGTCTGACCCGACGTCGTTGGGGACGTACACGTGCGAGGCTGTCAACTGCATGGGACGCGTGGTCTCGTCGTCCAGAGTCAGGGTCGCTTCCAGGGAGGGTTCTCTCCTGCCCACGTCCAGGTGCGGTCCTTTGAAGGGGTTTTGTGGCAAGTGAGTGAAAGTTGTCTCTTGTGGCGAAGTCTTTGAAGGGTGAAGATTATTTCTCACTTCAAGGTTCTGGTGGTCCATTAGATAGGTTTGTCTCCAGAATAAGCATATTGTCACCCGCTATAAGGATTTTGTTTCCGAGTTTTCTTACAGGCTTACACGTCAGAATCATGGTAGTTCATTGGGATATAATCCGGAAAAAAAGCTGTTCACAGGATTATGGTTGCTTTGCATATTTAAGTGGCAATAATATGTTAAGAGTTGCACAGTTATCTTGCGAAAATTGCAAGCAACTCTTAACATTTAGCATTCTGCTTATAATATTTTTATTTGTTTGTTTAAAAGCTGATTTCCTGCCATGTTGGAACTCTCCTATGATTCATAATATTATTTTTTAACTCTAGCGACGCTCGATCGCCTTCACCCATGGGACCGCCACCAATTTTCCTGCAACATTTGGTTGACAAGAAAGTCAAAATCGGAGATAAAGTCGACTTCTTCATTCAAGGTAAGAATAATATAAAACGCCCAGAATAATCCGTCAGGAATAAAGGTATCATAGCAAAAAATAACGATTTTTCCGATTCTGCAGTTCTCATATGCTACTTATCTTCAGGTGGATGTAATGTCTCCTCTTTGGCATAGTTTATCGCATATGATATAAAACACTGCTGACAAATTCTGAAATGGGATTTTTTAATTTCAGTCGAAATAGAAACTAAGTTAAGATATACCAGACGCATGCCAATACCTTGCGAGGTTTAGGTTAAGATTTGCAGTTAAGGTGTACTTAGTAATTTAAAACAGGAGTAACGGGCGCTTGCTGTAAAAACGGCGAGTGCAGATAATCAGAATTAAGAAATTCTTCAAAGTTTTTCAAGATAATCAGAGGTTCATGTATTACTTTTTATTCGTGCTTGTACAAAGCCCGTCATTAATTGATATGGACGGTTGTACAGAATTATGAGGCCCATGGAAAACTCGAGCTTACGGAAGTTTGATCAATCATTGAATTAACGCGTAAAAGATCACGTAAACAGTGACTGACTTTAAAGCTTGTTCTGAGGGATACTAACTGCGACAGAACCATTTTCACAATGTATGACGTAACTTCGTAAGCACAAATTGTGAATTTTGCAAGCTAGAAGTGTAGTCGTAAATTCGAGCTTCTAAATTACATTGAATAAAAGAATTACCTCTTGTTCGCAACTCTATAATGGATTATATTTTTGCATCGGATTAGTCTTATGCATTTATTCATTTCGCTGTCTGTCCCAGAAAATCTTACATAAAGCTCTTATTCATGGCACTTCAGTAGTTACGACGTTAGTTCAAAAGCTGATGATGGTAAAACATAAATGGACAGTTTCTCTAGTTGATTGAATGAATTTGAAAATATTATTACTGTGCGATGTTGGTTGTCATTTCTTTGGCCCAGCCGTACTATTTCATGCATGGTTGTCAGTCTGGACCATTTATTTCCAGATAGTTCCGAACTTGGATTTCCTTAACTATGTATTTTCACTTTTTAGCGCATTTTCTCATTTATGTAAAAAATGCACTATTGTGCTCGCCTTGTCCGTCCGTCCGTCTGTCTGTCTGTCCGTCTGTCCGTCCGTCCGTCTGTCCGTGACCTCAAGTTTTCGTCGACGAGAAAATGCGCTCTCTTTCACTCATTGCAGTGAGTACTGAGTTTTATTTTTACTATTTGTGTTCACACGACAGTCGCCACGTCACCCAGCCCCCTGGGGGTGACGTGGTACAACAATGGTCGGCCTGTCGAAGAAAGCGACAAGTACCGCCTGAGAGACGAGGGTGGAGGGCGCTTCTCCCTGCACGTCATTCCTCTCGAGCTTGGTGACGATGGCGAGTGGAAGGCCGTCGTCAGAGGCGAGGGAGGATATGCTTCGTCAGCGTGCCAGCTGACGCTCACGGGTAAAATACTTCGGTGTTCCCCGCTACAAGGCACCATGACTTAAATTGCCCCCTCGAAGTTCGAGTGTAATCAGTCGGGCAAGAAAATAGTACAGAAAGTATTGTTTTTAGTGGGTTTCCTGGATATTTGAAACCTACAAACATTAGAAAATCTAATGTTCAAAGGATTCCTATGAACATTAGAGTTTATCAATCTTTCAGTTTTATCGTATTGATTTTTCTTTAAGCCCCATAACAAGGGAGACTTCTAAGATGGTCCACACAAATTAATGCAAACCTCGTTGGGAGTATCTGCATTTAACATGCCTATTTGATCGGATTACTAAGATCTCTTCGATCCTTCCCCTCTAACGGACAAGGTTGATAACCTGGCTACATCAATAGTCTCCTTAATTAGGAAAGGAGACATGGGCCTTAACTTTTCATGCTACATACAGATATCATTAAAGAAACATCTGATCCAAAGCCTTTTTGCCGCTGGACTGTTTGGCAATAGAAAGAATAATTATCCTCTAAACTTTTGATAATTATTAACAGCTTATATCATATATTTTCATGATCTCATCAGTTCCTCGGAACTACCGCGTGCCGAGATTCCTTGAGGCCCTGCGGGCGCTGCTGACGGAGGAGGGGCTCGTGTCCTTTGAGTGCAAAGTGGTGGGATTCCCAACACCTCTCCTGAAGTGGTATAAGGATGGGCAGGAGCTCAAGCCCGGTGACGTTTACCAGCTCTCTGGTACCAATTCTCTGGGTAGGTACTGGTATATCTGGTATTATTACTCGTCTGATAATCCGCCGTTCCTTTTCTCTATGTGAGTGATGTGAGTATTCTAAATATAATTTGGGAATTACTCATTCCAAGACTACTTAGTTCAAATATTAAAGAGAGATCTTCTACTTGTAAGGCGAGTACTTTTTCACTCAACGCTGTTAATGCTATCCTCTCTGTGGAAGCATCATCCATAATTGTCATCCGTTTTCTGGATGCCGGGTCCCACAATTAGTAATAGTTAAAAGGTAAAATGTTCAACTTGCTGGGGTGTTTTTTCAGCCTGATTCAGTCTTGAAGCGATCCATCATCTTCCGACGTTCACTTCAGGTACGTTGGTTAATAGATAAAACATTTGGGATTACGTTATTTATCGTAAAGTATATTTTTAGTTGTAATAGTGTTCAGGGTGCAATGGTGTTTACGACAATTTTGCCTCGATTTTATCTATTATTTGTTTACAAAGATCATATTTAGTAAATTAGTCTATCTTATTGGATACGTACGTGGCTAGATGAGTAATAAATTTTATCATCATATCATCATAAGTTATATACATTACTAGCCAGTAAGAAATGCAGACTGAGTAACAGTATTACCCACAGTGAGGCAATAATATTTTGGAAACCCTATTAATTGTTACAGGCAAGTACTCGTGCGTTGCAAAGAACTGCATGGGCGAAGCGAGCTCGAGTGCAGAACTGACTCTGGAGGATATCAAGTCTCATCTCAACGAGGACGAGAAGGAGCATTTGCTGGCCACCAACGTGCCGCCGCGCTTCATCCATGGACTCCTCAGCCTCGATGGCAAGATCGGGCAACCGCTTAAGCTCTCGGTCCAAGGTACATCCGCCAAGGACTTAGGGTAGATCCTCAGCCTCGATGGCAAGATCGGGCAACCGCTTAAGCTCTCGGTCCAAGGTACATCCGCCAAGGACTTAGGGTAGATCCTCAGCCTTGATGGCAAGATCGGGCAACCGCTTAAGCTCTCGGTCCAAGGTATGCCGACGTGGGAGACATTATAATTACGAGCGGGTTAATTAGGGAAATGATGCCATGCATGCTGCCGTTCAAATGGAATAATAAGGAAAGGTACTGCAATACCATATGGAAATGATTGTATAGAGATTAATTATGAACGTAAACATAAAATATGTATACCATAATAACCAAAAGCCGATGGGTTGGCTACCAAAAACATATGGCCCTGAGTTTGGATTTGTGCGGTTCAATCAAAATGAATTGTAAGTAAAAAAACTTGTGGAATTAGTTATGTTATTGCAGGCTAGAAAGTATTAAAGCAGGATTTAATATCGAGGCCAGGGAGGGGATCAATGTAAGTTTTAGAGCTACATGAGCAACGGATTATGTTGCGATAGGGTTTCTTATAATTGGAACTAAAGTGACTCTATAAAACGATTCTCCAAGTTCCACCAACTGACTAACTAGACCGTAATAAACGAGAATGAAGGATCGTATTAAAATGTTGGTCTGCCATAATTTCCTTACGCAGAAACCGAGGTTATAATTTAAGGTTACAAAGGTTTAAATCAAAGGTTAACTGAATATGTCTTTTCGAATTGAATTTTCTCACAGTAAATGAGTTTGGACGACTAGCTCAAAGAACTCTCGTTACAATTCTGTGCAGTAACAACCACAACAGCGCCTTCGTCGGTGACGTGGTATCACGAAGACGTGGAGGTGCCTGATGGACCAAGATTCACAACCGCCGCTGAAGGCACCGGCAAATTTAGCCTTCAGATCCAGAATCTTGACTTCAGTGATCAGGTACGTCAAGTTATAGTTTATCAGATCAGTAGCAGTTTTGCAATGCTATATTTTTGTTAAGAAATTAATATTTCCGCCCATGGCGTGGCTGAGATGCATTTGGTTAGTTAAGTTAATATTTAAATTACCATTTATCATGATTTGAAATCTTTCAGCGAGAGCACGTTTCTGTTTATAAGATGTTTATTACTCGGTAACAAATTGTACTTACCAACTTAGCTCGATTCACACTGTCGTGAGCATATAGTGGTAAACAAAGGATGACTAAAAACGATAGATGAAAACTTTATTAAACAAACGGCAAATACAAATAAAGTCAAGAATATAACCGTGTGTTCTCTATGCTCTTGTTCTAACTTCGGCTTACAGATTCGGAGCATTTCTAAAATTAACAAATGAACAAGAATTTAGAACTAGCTATAATTGAACAACGTAAGCAGAATACAATGCGAACAAGATAAATAAATAATGGACTGATAATCATAATCACGAACCCCTGTAAATCCCATCACTGAATTGAAACCGAAAATTATCACAAAATTAAACTGATCAAATGATAAAGTAACGCGCACCGCCGTGGTGGATCATATAGCAATGAATAAGTGCAGAGCACATCTGAACGAGGTCAAGTCCGAGGTGACTTGAAAGCAAAAATCAGAAAATGGAACTGGAATTTAACACTATTGCACTGCGTCCCCTTACAACACAAACCCCTATCATGCTTAAACATCATTTTGAAATTCCAGGGCTTCAGTTAAACTGATAAACCTTGCTAAAATAAATGCGTTATGTTATATGCCTTCATCGTTTTCGTTGGGGGGGGGGTACGTTGAGGGCAACTACCAAATAATGCATAATCGCCCCCAGGGTGAGGGGGCAGAGGGCAACTGCCCTCAAATGCATCATAACCCTCCCCCACGCCAGAGTGAGTGGGTTGAGGTAAACTGCCAAATAATTTATTATCACCTGTGCAAAGGTCAGGCAAACTGTCCAATGGCAAAGGACAACTGTCCAATATTTTATCATCCCCCACCCAGGGTGAGTGGGTAAAGAGCAACTGCCCAATACATGTATATTATCATCCTACTCAGCGTAAGCGAGCAAAGGGTAACTGCCCGTATATCATCATCCACCTCAGGGTGAATCGGTAAAGGGCCTCTTCCATATACTATATAATCCCCCACCCAGGGTGAGTGAGCAAAGGACAACTGCCCAATATATTATCATCCCCCTCCCAGGGTGAGTGGAAGTGCATGGCGGTTAACGAGTTTGGACACAGCGTGACCGGCGCCTCGGTGCAGGTGGTGGTGCCCCGCCACTACAAGAAGCCTGTCTTCCTCGAGCCTCTGCGTGCGCTGCTCTCCAAGGAGGGCACCGTCAATCTCGAGTGCAAGGCAAGTGCAATTTTGTCAGAAGAGGCTTTTTTATTTAATAATTAATACATTACTTTATTTGAGGTTCTCATTGAGTTTGTATCGTAATGAGCTTATTTAATTTTTCATGTTCATGAGTCGCCAAAGTTTATGCTCAACCGAAAACCACGCTTACTAACATCAGAAGCGTTGAGATAAGCAAGAAAGCGGTTACAATTCTGACACCTGTGCTCCTAACTAGCAGGGAGCAGCTGAACAACTTACTCATTGCACGATAATTCTATTCGCTTTTCATGCCCATCGTTACGTGCATGGACCAATCAGTCGTATGAGACCAATGTTAGCTAAGCGTCAAGCGTCTTAAATTGTAATGCGTATCTTTCATTGCAGCTATCAGGAAATACAGCTATCATCCTATAATTATTGTTTACATACCAGAAACCCTGTGGTTGCAGGTGATAGGCGTGCCTCAGCCAAGCCTGAAGTGGTACAAGGACGGCGTGGAGCTGCAGCCCGGCGACATCCACCGCATCATCAGCGGTGAGAACGGCACGTGCTGCCTCGGCACGTATACGTGCGAGGCCTCCAATTGCATGGGTTCCGCCTCCTCCTCCGCATCGCTACTCGGCTTCGAAGGTTCGTTCGGCGAAAAGCTTGTTGATAATGTCCCGTCTAAATCTGACAGGATTCACTATTCAAATAATTTATTGCCTATTTTCGTGTCTGGTCGAACAGTCATGAATCTTATCCAAGAAAGTTGATGCAATGAAAATTGTTGCTTCTATTCTATTTGAAATTCTATTCTTCTATATTCGAAAGAGACACAATCGGATTATTGAAAGTAAGATGGCTGATTTTTATTATAGATCAACTCATCGGTAAGGAAAAAAGCAGCGCAAGTCAGGACCAGCAGCAGCACGACGCTCGGAGTATCGCCAGAAATCCGAGTCTTTCGACGATCAACGAGGAGCGTTCCTCGCAGATCTCAGTGTATGAGTCTGCCGAAGTCACTTTAGTCGACGATGGTGACAAAGACGAAATATCCGTCAGCATTGATGGCAAAGACGTGTCTGTTTCACTGTATGACACGCCTGACTTATCCGAAAAAGACGCTAAACAGATTGCTGACATGTACTCCGAGGAAATATCCGATCATTTCTCCGGTTAGTTAGGTGTAAAGTTCAACAAAATTTTACGTATGTCTTTAGTACTATCTTTATACTATCTTTGATTTAGTATATGTTTCAAAATTAGTGTTTTGTCTGAATGAAAACAAGCAAATAATCCATGTAGGCGAACAATAATTTGGACAAGATTTGATTGACCATTACACATTTTGGATTTTTTTCACAGGTCAAGAAGGTAACCAAGCTGAACTTCCTCCTCTTCGCATTGTTCGTGAAACTTCACGCACAGGACCGCTTCTCATGGAAGCCATGGTCATCGACGTAGAGAACGATGCGTTTGATGAATACATGAGTATGTCTGACCAAGCTTACGACGACTTGAGAACTGAGGCTGACGTGGAAGAACTGTCCGTAATCGAAGCGGTGATGGTTGATGAGAGAGAAGTCTTGAGGTCTGACATTGTGGATATGCCTGATGTTGCAGTTGAAGTGGTATCACCACAAATTGTCGAGGGAGACTTAAAAGAAATCGCTCAGATATCCGAGGCCAATATCATGGCCCAGAACCTCAGAGCTTTGAGTGAACAGGGACTCGCAATGTTGCAAGATGATGGGCAAATTCATGATGAAGATTTCATTGGTGGAAGAGTGGCAGTGAAAGATCATGGGGAACAAATGGCAGAGAATATACAGAAGAAATCGAAACGACCAATAGATTACGTAGAATCGGCAATGTCTGACACTGAGCTCGCGAGCAATGCAGACGCGGGCCAGGAAAGCAGCGAAACTGCCACTCTACCTGATGACGGCAAATCAGCTAAGAAGAGTGCAAAAAAGAGGAAGAAGAAAGAAAGCCTTATTGGCTCTCCAGATGTTCAGTTATCTGAAGTTTCGACTCCTGTCAGCCCAGAATATTCCAATGTTGTTTTCGTAGAAAAGAGTGCCATGGACATAAATGATGTCCCAATTCTTGAAGCAGCGCCCTCGTTGAAGCAGCTTATCATTCAAAATAAATTTGCCGAGGTTTTGGAAGCCTCGTATATCGAAGCAATAATTCAACAGCAGGTCAATCTTCTATGTGGAACCGAAAGTCAGTTTTTCAATTTAGAAGACCCTCAATTACAAGAGGCGGTGTTACAACAACTGACATCAGCTGTACTGGCACAGCAGGTGCAGTACCGAGAGACAGATGAACCACTTCGAATAGTAGGCGATTCTTCGCATGCTGGAGAAGAATTTTGTTTGGACACCGCTCAACAATTCGGTCCATTTCCTACCACACAAGACACCTCTGGACTATTTATCGGAAATTACGAAGAGACGGAAATCGATTCGTCGGATGTCATGGAGCAGATGCTAATGAACATTGCCACATCATCAGCAGAAGCTGTCCTTGCTCAAGACAGTGGCACCGAACTTATAAATCAATACGTTTCTGTTGAAGAAAATGCTACTTTGTGGATGGAACCTCACCCCACTGTTCACACTCTTCAGCCTGAGGAACTTGAGTACCAATCTAGTTTTGAAACGGAGGATAATGAAGTGAAAACAGCAGTTTCTGATATTGAACAAGGTGCAGACTCAAATGCTACGGTCTCAGAACCTCCCCAATTACAAACTGCAGATGAAAATCTTCTGCAGGGCAAAACACTTGCGAAGAAACGTCAATCGGAAGAACAACTTCCCAAGGCCAGTGATGCAACTAAAGGAGATACAACAGTGGCGAAGAAAGTCAAAGTGGACGAAAGCGTCGGTACTAAAGACAAAAAATACGTAGATGGCAAAAAGACTGTAAAAGAAGACGTGAAAGTTAGAACCAACCTCTCTGGTACAGACATCTCTGCTCTCCAGACTGCCGTCAATAAACTGAAGCTAGAAAAGAAGCCGATTGAAATTGAAGAAATGTTGTCAGCTGGGGAAAACAAAATCTCTGTGAAGAGCAGCAAGATTAGGCTTTCATCTGATCAACAGAAAAATTTAGAAAACTTGGATAATTTCCCGGTGGAACTTCAAGTCCTGGCTCAGGTTCAAATGGAACTACCAGAGGGCAAGCAATTGATTCATAAAGTCATAGGCCCTCGAACTGCCGAACTAGCAAACAGGTTAAGTGAGTGTGACGTTGGTGATGCATTCAAGTCATTGCCGGTAATTGAAATAACCGAGATCAAGGCTGGTCCTGAAGTGATCAAGCGTAAAATGAAAATCAATAAAGCCAAAGTTATTTACATGGAAGATAAATGTGAAACTATTGATGAACAAAGCCTTAGGGAAATTTGCACAGCATCTGCTGAGGAAGTGCTCGCTGAAGTTTCACCGAAGAAAGGATTTTTCAAAAAAATACTTCCGGTTAAAAGGAAACCAATTGAAGTTGTAGTAGAAGGAAACGTTCTGGTAAAAGATGAAGTCCCAGAATGTGATACGAGTCAGCTCGTACATGAGGCTAGTGAAGAAAAACCATCTGCAAGAATCGAAGCAAAACAGGCAGCATGCGAGAGTGATGCTGATGATTCAGTTGCGAAGCATATTTCTGATAAAATTTCAGTTAATGAAACTTCAGTTATTGCTGAACCCATGGGCATCGCAGGCGTTTACGAGAAACTAGGGAAAGAATTACCTGAGCCTGTAAAAGAGTTGTCGGACGATGATCTGAGATCATTGACTGCCGTATTGCAACAGATTATTGCCGTTGAACGTCCAGTAGAACTGGTTGAGAAAACTACCCCACATGGGGAAGTCTTTGAAATTTGTGAGGGTAATGTGGAAATATCAAAAGATAATTTTGAGGTCCTTCAATCTTTGGTCAATCCGGCTGAAGATTTAGGCATTGCAATTGAGATAACTGAAACCCTTGATGATGAAAGACTCATAATTCACAAAGTTATTAGCCCTAAAAATGAGCGGCTGCTTGAGAAACTAATTGCTGAATCCTCAAAAGCCGAAATTGCAATGATCCCTGTTTTTGAAATAACTGAAGAAATAGACAAAGGAAAAACTGTAAAGAAAACTGTAAAAGTGAATGAAGCGAAGGTGGTTTTGGGAGACGCTCAACATGCGTCGCTCGAAGGCGCAGGGCTTCTGACCAGCTGTCAGACTGCTATTTCGGAAGTCATTCCTCACAAGAACGAACTCTGCAAGGCTGTAGTTTCAACAGTTCACGGTGATGTCGTTCAAGAAGTGACACGGGGACTGGATTCTATCGACGCTGCAGAGCCAAAATCTAGAATCGAGATTGGCCAACAAGATGATGTCATAGCCGAATCAAAAGATGTCGATGAAAAACAAAGCAACATACAAGAGTTCAGCGAAAAATCTGTTACAGAATTAAAACCATTAGTCGAAGCCGAGCCAAAATCTCGAATCATTGAAGAACCACAAGATTTTTACAAAGAAGAAGAAAAATTTGCGTCAGGAAATGATGTAAAATCCCCACTTGCGCAAGAAGCGGCACCTATGACTGAACGAGAAGTGTTACTACCATCTGGACAAGAAGCGACACCCTCACTAGGACAAGAAGCTACGTCTCCACCTGTACAAAAAGCTGTATTTCCATTTACACAAGAGATCACATCTCTACCTGGACAAGAAGCGGTACCACCACCTATACAAGAAACTGCACCTACACCTGCACAAGAAGCCGTATCTTTACCCAGACAAGAAGCGGTACCACCACCTCGACAAGAAGCCGTACTGCCACCTAGAGAAGAGTCCGTATCTCTTATTGGACAAGAAGAGGTACCACCACCTAGACAAGCAGCTGTATCACCACTACCTGAACAGGAAACGGTAATCATGCCAAGACAAGAAGCTGTATCATCACCTGGAGAAGAAGGTGTATCAGCACCTGGACAAGAAGTGGTACCCCCACCTGGACAAGAAGTGGTACCCCCACCTGGACAAGAAGTGGTACACCCACCTAGACAAGAAGTGGCAATCCCACTTAGACAAGAAGTGGTAATCCCACTTGGACAAGAAGTGGTAATCCCACTTGGACATGAATTGGTAATCCCACCTGGACAAGAAGTGGTAATCCCACCTGGACAAGAAGTGGTGATCCCACCCGGACAAGAAGTGGCTATATCACCTGGACAAGATGCGGTACTTTCACGAGGACAGAAAGTCGTGTCTCCATCTGTCCTAGAAGCGTTACCACCTGGAAAAGAAGCCGTATCTCCACCTAGGAAAGAAGCCGCATCTATAACCAGGCAAGAAGCTGCATCTGCACCTGGGCAAGAAGCAGTATCTTCACCTGGACAAGAAGAGGTATATTTATCTGGACAAAATGCCGTATCTCTACCCGGACACAAATCTCTAACTTCTTCTGGAAAAGAAGAGCGATTTTCATCTGGACAAGATGTCGCACTTGCACCTGGACAGGTAGAAATATCTCCACCTGGAAAAGAAGGCGTATCTTCGCCTAGCCAAACAGCGTTATCTCCACCTGAGCAAGAAGAGGTATCTCCACCAGGACAAAAAGCGGTATCTCCACCCGGACAAATAGCGGCATCTCCCCCTGAACAAGAATCGGTAACTCCGCTAGGACGAGAAGAGATATCTCCCCTTGAACAAGTTAACGAATTGCCACCTCGACAAGAAAGCGAAGCTCCTCCTCGACAAGAATCCGTACATCCACTTGGACAAGAAGCCGCACCTCCACCTGTACAAGAAGCCGAATTTCCATCTAGACACGAAGCCACATCTTCACCTAGACAAGAAGCCGTATCACCTTCAGGACACGAAGCCGAATTTGCAGCTAGTCAAGAAGCCGCATCCTCGACTAGGCAAGAAGCTGGATCTTCGTTGGAACAGAAAGCGGTACCTCCGCCTGGACAAGAAGCAGTATCTCCATCTGTTGCAGAAGCAGCACCTCTGCCTGGACAAAAACCGTTATCTACACCTGAACATGAATCGATTTCTGCACCAGGACAAGAATTTCTATCATCAAATGCACGAGAATTAAAAGTTCAACCATTTGAAGATTCAAAAATAATATGTGATAATAATGTTATAGCTAAAGCATATGAAAATATTGAGAAGGCCATATCGGACGCCTTTCAGAGAGGTGGGCATGACGTGTCCCTCAGTGATGCGGAAACTGTTCAAAAAGCTATTCAAGAGATGGTCAGTTCGAATGCTCCGGTGGAGCTTGTCTTCGAACGGAGTGCCGGAGACGTGCTTGCGAAGCTGCAAGAAGCTTCTGAAAACATTCCAGAGAAACAACTGAAGATTATTAAATCGATTAAAAATCCTCAAAAGGATTTGGTTGTCTTTTTAGAAGTCGCTGAAAACATTGGTGATGGACTGGAGTTAGTACAGAATATTGTTCTGCCGAAGAGGGACCTATTACTAAAAAGACTGGCGAAGAGTGCTGCAGATCCCGACAATGTTGATATTCCCGCGTTTGAGATCACGAAAATCGTGAAAGATGGTAATGAATTAAAGACCAGGATATGCATGAAAAAAGTTAAGGTAATGTTTCCAGAAAGCCAATTGGTTAAAGTCGATGAAATTTCTCTTGCAGCATTGTGCAAAGCATCAATTACTGAGCAACTAATGGATGCTACATCGAAAATAGAAGAAAAAACACATGAAATATGCTCGACACCACTGGATCTTGGGCCGGCATTGGATAGCAAACAACCGAATGAAGGCGAGGCAGATCAGCTGCAAAAAAACCTTTCTAGCAGTAGAGAATTGCAAGTCATAAAAGATAACGTGTGTGCCGCTCTCACACACTGTCAGCCGAAACTAAGTCATGATGATGCACAAATCCTTCAAGGTGCTTTAGATGCTATGAAAGAGTCTAAAAAACCAATTGAAATCCTAGAAAATTATGATCAAGCACAAAGGAAGTTCGAGATGAGGGAGGCGAAAGAAGAGGTGGCAGAAGATCTGCTAAGCGAATTATTATCTCTCAAAAACGTGAGAGATTTAAACGTAACTCTCGAAACCAAGCATTCGCTTCCGAACTCAGTTGAAATCGTTCACAAAGTGATTGGCCCTCCAAAGGAAAGACTTTGCGCTATCCAGCCTAAAATTGATGTGAGTCATTCCGATGTTCCGGTTTTTGAAATTTCCGAATTGTCCGTAGATGGAAACTTGAAAATTCGCCAAACGAGCGTAAGCACGGCAGCTGTAACAATTGGCGGCGACGACAACATCACGCTGGATGCAAATCAACTTGCTGCCAAGTGTATGGCTGCCATCACCGGCCTATTGGCTCAACTTCCGACTCAGGAAAAGCCTGGAAGTAATTTCGCGTCGCTTTTTACTCCGAAGCTCACCCATGCGGTTGAGAGTAAGCTTGACGGTGGAGCTGAAACTAAACCTGCAAGTTATGCCACAGAAAGTGTATCCGTTGCAGATATGGATGACAATCAGGAAATTCAAAAAGCTAGGGAACCAAAAAAAGGAGCTACTGAAGTGCCTATTATATCATCAGAAGCCGTTCTCTCGGCTTGTGAAGAGATATTAAAGTCACAGGGTGGAGCAATTGAGCCGGCGGACCTAGAAAAATATTTGAACATATCAGAGGCTGCAGATAAAGTCTTGGACGACGTTCTCCAGACTGCAGCCAAGGGTACAGTTTCCACTTCTGCGCAAGCTTCATTAATTGCCAAGAAGAAAGAAATTTCAGACAACAAAAAAGAATTATTAAAGAAGAAGAAACTCGTTCAAGAAGATAATAAGACTCCCAAATCTCAAGCAGTGCAAGTTCTTCAATTGACAACTGAAGCAAGTCGCTCTGCTACCGTTACAGAAAATATCCCAGATTCAATCGGTCCAGTTGCTGAAGAGAAACCCATGTCCTCTGCCATACCACCCGAATTGGCCGACGTCTTGCAATCTAAACTTGCAGATGCTGGCAGTCAGGCGGCTGCCATCCTACTCACTCTCGAGCGCAGTCTCGCATCCGCTTTCCAATCTTCTTCCGATTCTGCCAACCAAATGCTGTTGCTAGCTGAAGATAAAACTGAAGACAATAATTTGAAAGTTGAGTCATCGAAAACTGTCGATGAAACCTTATCGCAAGTGGACAGTCAAGGCTTAGATGTTAGCTCTGAACCGCAGCTGCAATTTGGAGAGTCGCCATCACTCGAATGTAAAACAATCGACTCTTCTGACACTGAAAAAACAAATGAAGACGTTAGTCAAAATGATGTATTACTTACATCTCCTCAAGCATTTAGAAATAAGAATAACGTTACGCTCTCGCATGGAATTGAGTGTGCCACTCACGACGGAGATGAAAATAATTTCGAAATTAATGCCCTTCAATCAACTTCAGATTCAGTTTCGAGCGATGTAGCTGTAGATCACACAGGCGACAAGAGAGATGTCGTAATCGATAACACTGTCCTTCCTGACAAAACAGGAGGTATTACAGCAGAAAACGATAAAATAATTAAAAGGGAAGCTTCCGTTCAGTCGGGGGAAAAAGGAAAGGGCAACGATAAAAAGGTAACTTTTTCTGAGAAAGAGACTATCCACGATTTTGTAGTGGAGTTTTCAGATCAAGAGGATGTACAGCACGACGCTGGGAGTGGAATGAGTCCTCATGGTGCACTTGAGATCACTGAAAAGGATTCGAATGTGTCGCTTGTCGGAAGCAGTGAAGCGATGTCACAGCAGGAAAAAGCCTCGTATGAAAAAGATAATAAAATATCCAGCGAGGATAATCTAATTGAGAATGGTATACCTAAACGCCTAAATGAGAGTATCACAACTGAGGTATCTGTACCTGAAGAAATGATCGTGTCAACTGAAGAAGTCAAGAGAGACTCCACAAGAGTTGACGTACATCATGAGAAGCTAGAAGCGCCACGTGGTACCACCGTACAACTTACAGTTGGTGGGGGAAGCACAATCTTGGCCGCACCTGCAATTAAGTCTGAGAACCAAGAAGAAATCAATAAATTTGAATCCGACTTTGTTGAAACACCGATACAATCGAAAACTCAGAAGGATAACAGCCATGAATCACAACCAGATGACAGTGTATTCATGGCTGAAGCGGTCAGTAAGAAGGCAGTCCCAGAAACACCATCTCCTGATAAGCTGAATACCGAAGAGGCGTCACAAGTCAACAAAAATGAATCTGCAGTGGCACAAGTGAGCGAATATTCAAAGGAGAATGATGTTGATCCAAATAAACAGAAAACGGCCATGGTCGAAGATCGTGGACGAGCCGAATCTTTTCGAAAACAAACTGATGATGTGAGTGAAGCTGATAGCAAAAGTTCAGAGTTGGTCGAGGTGCAATCGCATCAAACTATGCAAGCTTTGTTGACGCGTGAAGAAATTGAAACGAAAAATAAGAAACTTGGATTGTCTGACTCCAAAATTGGAAGTATAAAACAAGACCAGAGTGGCGATGCATCATCACCAGTTGCCAGTGAACGAGAAGCAATACATGAAAAAGAGATTGCCTCAGAAATTCACAGTGAACAAGGTGAGAACGTTGTAAAAGATAAAATTGAATTGCCCACAGCGTCAGATAAGAATGAAAAACAAATGGTTACCAAAACTCCTGAGAACATTGAAGTTTCAGAAGGCGAAGTTAAGTCACAAACATCGGTAGAAAATATTATTGATGTTAGAGGAGGAAAGGTCAACCTGGATGGCGAGTCAGACCGAAACATGCCTGTAACTGAGAAGGTTGAAAAAATGGATGCACCAGTAATGACAAGTACTTTAGATTCAGCTGACAGTAACGTTAGTGTACCTGTTGGAAATAACACGCTTATTAGTGGCGATGCAACTGGTGACAAAATTTCCAGGAATGAGGCCGAAGAAAAAGGAACTAGCTTGTCAACAAAGAAAGATTATGTAACCTTCGAAAGTGAGGTTTCAGGGAACATTGATGAGAATATGATGACGGCTCGTAATGTTGGAAATTTGACTGCGAAAATTGATCTGGTTGCTGAAGATGCTGCTGAAAATGAGACCAGGGCAAAAATTGAACCCAATGCAAAAGAGACAGGTGTGTTGGAAGACGGAAAGGTAAAAATTCTCCATGAAAAGATCATTGATGAAACTTCTGGACAAAGCCTTGAAATTAAGTGTGTAACGCCTGATAAAAGAAAAACGGACGCTCAGGAGGGGATTGTTAACAATTTCCATGAAGTAATACGAAAGGAAGAAGATGTTTCAGATGAAAACGCTACAGGGAAATCTATTGGACTAGGACAGCCAAAACTGAAAAGTGAAGCTGATGTCGAGGTCGAAAAGAAAACATCGGCAGATCAAACTACGAAAATTGGTGGGAACGATTATGAAGAAGTTGGAGGAGCTTCGATCAAAATAGACAGTCCTAAGGCTAAGAAGCTTCCCGAAGAAACTAAACAGCTACAGGAGCCAGAAACCCACTCAATTCCTAATGAAAAAACACGCGAAGATCCACAGAAAAATGCGGACGAAAGGAAAATTCCTGGGCAAAGTGATGTGGGAATTGAATTAGATTGCGCAGAAAAGCTTAGTAACGAAACGAGCAAGGCTGAAAACGATAAAGATAAAACGCTAGTGGGAACGGTTTCTGCTGATAAAAAAGCCGCTCAGAACAAAATTGTAAAATCAGGTCCTGAGGAACTACGTAAAGACGTCATCGACGAGAAGGTTTCTGGTACAGATACAAAGAGTGGAAAACCTCAAGAGGGTTCGACCACTGTCGTCGGGAAGAAAACTGTAGAAGCCGATCCAGAGAGAAAAGATATTTTGAGTGATTCGTCTGGCCCTGAAGACGAAAAGCTAATAAAAACCAACACTGAGAGACAAGATTCTCGAAAGATTCAAGGTGAGTCTTCAAATGACTTACAAGCTGCAGAGATGAACGCAACTAAAAAAATAGGTCCCGAGAAACTTTTAGCTGATTTAGACCACAAGGAGATTGAAGCCCGAGAGGCTGATAGATATCCTAAAGAAGTTTCTAGTGAAGTTAAGGATAAAGCGAAATCTACTAGGACACTCGGCAAGGAAAGAGTTTCAAGTGAGGTATATGATGATGCCAAAGAGAAGACTGCAGAGACAGACGCGGAGAGAAAACATTTTGAGGTGACTTCGGCGTATACGATAGACGAGGCTGCAGGATCTGACATGAAAATTAATTTCAAAATAGCTTTAGCTGATGCAGATAAGACGACTCCTGCCAAGAAAGGAGGAGAAGAAAAAGATTTTGAAGGGACTTCTGATTCTGCAGACGAAACGACCATTGCAAAGAAAGATACCGGGGAAAGAGATTTCACAAAAACCTCTGCTGATTTAGATGAAACGAAAAATCCAGAACCTGACGAAATGAGTAGAGATTCTGTAAAGGCTCTTTCGGATCTTACAAAAGGGCAAAGGGCAGAAAAGATTGTTTACTCAGGGAATGATGCCGATAAAATTTCAGCGGAAATAATCGTAGATGAAAAGAGTGGAGGCAGCTTCAGATCTGAGAGAAGTGATTCTGAGGAATTCTTAGCAGATGTGCGGGAACAAATGGAACCAACTTCTGACACAAGGAGAGATTCTAAGAAGTCTTCGGCTGATGATGAAGACGAAGACTTCATCATCAGCCAAAGAGCAAAAGCCGAACAGCATGAACCGAAGATTTCCTCATCAGCCGTTGAGCATGAGCTTGCAATAAAAGCAGGCGTTATGAGGAAGGACTCTGAAAAGTCTTTGCCTGATGCTGCAAACGAAATTTCAATAAAAATAGACAACCAGCAGAGCGATTACAAAAATTCTTCCGAGAATTACAGCAAAAAAATTAATTCCCAACAGGCTTCTTACGACGCTAAAGAGGAAAATGAAGCGGCCACATCAGACGCAGAACGAAAAGATTATCAGGTTACTGCAGTTCCTGGAGAGGAACATGCTTCCGTGGAAGACGATGAACTAGCGCCCTCAGCTTCGGATCGCGAGGAAGGTCCCAAGGAAGCGCAGCGAAAACCCATCGAAATCGAAAAACGAGACGGAGGAATCCCAACTTCGAGTGTTACCCGAACAGAAAACATGTTTGAGACAAATCAAATTGCAGAAGATGACGGAATTCAAGTTCATAGAGCAGAAAAGGCCAGAGTGCCTGAAGATAGTGAGTCAGGAAAAATGAATATTGCTAGCGTAGGATCAGATGACGCGCTGATCCCACAGGAAACGAAATATACTGAACCAGTCGCGGCTACAATGGAAGTTGCACGAAAGAAAGAAAAACACGGAAGAAAAGGGTCTTCCGAAATTGAGGAAACCTATTCTGTGGCAACCTTGAAGGTCGATGAAAATAAAACCATGCCTGCAGTCAAAACGTCGTCTACCGACGTCGCAGGAGAGGTTCTAAAGCGTAGTGAATCCACTTCTGATAATGTCTCGTCGTCTGGAACAATTGAGCTTGCCGGCCACGACGATGAAGTGTCCCACCGAAAAATAAACGCCTCTTCTATTGCTGATGAAGATTTCAAAATAAGAGACAAATCTGCAACTGAGAAAGACGTTGCTTCTCGAAAAAGAACAGAAGAAAACCTTCGTGAGGAAGGAAAATCAATGAAAAAGGACGCAACGACGGAGGCTCGAAAGACTTCTTCAACAAAAGAAGTGACATGTGAAAACGACGAGTTACCAACGAAAACAACAAAGGCCTCAACTGAAGAAGATGAATCGGCACTAAGGAAAAAGAAACGCGCTGAGGAAGATGAGCGAGTGGCAGCCGAAAGGCGACTCCGTCAAGAAGAGGAAGCTCAACGTGAGCAGGAAGCTGAAGCTCTTCACGAGAAGAAGGCCGCTGCTCGCAAGCAAGAAAGATTGAAGGAGCTGCAAGAAAGAGAAGAAGCTTTACTTCAAGAAGAAAAAATGAGACAAGAACGACGACGAAAGCAGAAAGAAGAAAAGGAAAAAGAGCTTCAAGCTGAAGAAGAAAGGTTGCGTAAATTGAACGAAGAACGTGAAGAAAAAAGGCGTCTCAGAAAAATGGAAGAGATTGAAGCGAGGAAGGCTGAAGAAATTCGTGAAAGAGAAAAGGAGAAAAGACGACAAGCTGAGCTAGAAGCACGTCGTATGGAACTGGATATGAAACACAAGGCTGAAGAAGATGCGATGCGCGCTGAAGAAGAAGATAGGAAGGCGAAGCGAAAGCAGAGGCTGTTAGACGAAGAGAAGGCTCTGGCTGAGGAACGAGAAAAGATGGAGAAAGATTTGTTTGAAAGAAGAGAAGCAAGAAGAAAATTGCTTGAGGAAGAATCCACAGAGAAAACGACGTTGAGACGAACACATGATGAAAAAGAAGAAAATAAAGTCATAGACACGAGTATTCGTCAACGAGAAAAACATGAAAAAGAAGCTCGGGAATTTGAGGAGATGAACCAAAAAATGGTGGAGTCAAAAATCAGGCGAGAAGAAGCGGAGAAGTTGCGGGCCAGGGAGCTGCAAATGCTGGAGGACATGGAGAGGCAGCGAGTTCAGGAGGAGAAGAAGAAGCTTGAAGAGGAGCTCAGGAGGAGGGAAGACCTCAAGAGACAGCAAGAGGAAGACATGCGGCAGCAGACTGAGCTCTTCCTCAAGAAGGTTTGCCTAACTTTCGATTCATGTAGAGCCTTTTGTCCATTGATCACTTTATTCATCTGCATTAATCATTCACGAGTTGCCAATATATGGATGAAATATGAAATTATAATTTTAAAACGAGATAAATTTAATAGTTTAATAATCTAGTATAGTTCATAATGACATGTACTTGGTCAGCTGAGATTGCTGATTGAGAAATTATCTCTTGGGAAGAAAATTCCGGTAAAAGTTTATTTGTTAATCAACCCAGCCTTGGTCTTTGGGTACATTAAGCGGCGTCAATGCTATTCATACAGAAAGGCCTGGAACCGAGAGATCCTGTCAGAACACAAAGGGTTAAATCAACCATTGTGACACGCACTCGCATTTACCTCTATCCAAAAATAAATGCATTCCGGAGTCTAAACTAACAAAGCTATGAACTTTTTACTCCCTTTTAAACTGTTGAATAAAGTCCAATATTCTGGCTGAGAAAGTTATGATATTCAATAATACACGTTTAGCTTATCTGGCTTTGAAACATTTTCCTACCAAGGAGGAAGAGCGACGCAAGCGTCGTCTGGAGGAGCGTATGCGCTGGTACAAGGATGACGAGACGGGCAAGCTCGACTACACGGAGAAGGAACTTGTCGTGCACCCGCTGCCTCTGGACATGCGCAAGCCGCGCGACTCTGAGGTAGGAATTCTGCGTCACAAGCTGATGCCATCTGATCCTCCTCTAAAAGATCAATTCATCCTCATTTTTTTCTTAATCAATACTAAGTTTTTCGAGAAGACCTTAAATGGAACTTAAACTTTGTAAACGACCAGCATCTTATCACGTTTATTTAATAAATTTCTTGGGCATCCATAGTCCTTTTTACACTGTGATGCAAAACAGCGACATTTCGGTAGAAATTATTCGATGCTTAAGTTACTGTTTTTTTACTGCTAAGAGCGAAGACGGATTCCGTCGAGACGTGAGACGCCGTCCAAAGTTCAGCACAAAGCTTCAGGACCGTCAAGCTGCACGAGGGACGCGAGTGAAACTTTCCTGTAACGTTCTTTGTGGTCCTGACGATCCGTTACCGGAGATCGAATGGTTCAAAGGAGGCTACCCACTCAAAGAGGAGGACAGAATTAAAGTGAGTCCTGGGATTATTCTGGGCTCCTCACTCACTGAGGAGGACAAAATTAATGTGAGACCTTGGATTAATCTGGTACCGGATGTGGATCAGGATAAACATTTAAAACACTCGGTACGGCACCAGCTACGCAAATGTAATTATCCCGTTTTTCACTGATGATAATTGAGAAAATTGTAACCGTCACATAAATCGTAAGGAAAACAGGATCAGAATCAAGAAAATTTTTGCGTAATGAAAAAATAAATATTTTTTATATAATTGCAGCATAATGAAATTAAAATGTAGCGTAACTGTCTCTCAATTGTAACAATCGGAAACTTTAATCTAAGCTGAAAAGAAACTTATGATGATCCGTACTATATAATACGGATCATCATTATATAATATTCCTAATATAAAAATATTTATATCTCCTAATATAAAAATATCCTCCTAATATAAAAAATCGAACTAATTTAGTTTAAGCATAATGCCATACAAATACCTAAAGTGAGGAGACAAATACGCTGGAGCGTCAAAAACTGATCTTAGCAATCAATGCAAACGTCAAGAAAAACATTCTTATCTGACTGAGGTTTGTAGAATAACGAACGACCACCAAAAATTCCTTTTGTTAAAATAATCTGTACAGGGCATGCCTCCATCTGTTGTCACAATTCATAGTCTTGCGGTGTAAAGAACAATATTTTTACACGGATCAATCATAAAAAAATAATATTTTGGAACGATGCCAAGAATTAGGCGATTTATCACTTCCCGACTATGTATTGGAAGTAAGGATCTGTTCCATTAAAAGATTATTATCATGAATGCGTTGAAGTTCCTTACCTACCGCAGCGTTGGATAGCTTCTATCGTCTTGTACATCTATAATTTCTTGCTCATTACGCTTTAATAAGAGCTGACTCATATTTAATTAACAGCTTATTTTTATCAAGTCGCCAAACAAAACAGTAATATGCTTTTCAGAACAATAACGAACAAATCTCCACTTTTTGTCATAATTATTACTGTACATGAAATCATTCATTCTTTTATTCTTTTATTATTTATTCATTCTTCAATTATTCTTGGAATTTTCCGCATTTACATCTTTTATTTTGGCAGACTTCGTTTATTGACGGCCTGGCGTCGCTGGAGATCCGTGAGGCAGCTCGGTCTGACTCCGGCGAGTACACGTGCACAGCGAACAACCGGCACGGCAGGGTGACAACTTCATGCGACCTGCGCGTCAAGGGGGAGGAAGAGAACAAGCCAAGTCCTCCCACCTTCACAACTTCAATTAGGGGTGAGATTTCATAATGCGTGTAGCAGAACAGTTTGTGAAAGTTTAAGTAATAATCTTTATAATAAATGCTTTTCAATATTTGTGATCATATCAACATATATGATTCGATCATTATGATCATATTAAGATTTATGATCATATTTCATGCTTTACTCATACTCCTACACTTCATCTTAGTGTGTGTGTTTTGAGAGTTAATTAAACCGTATCCTCAGTGTAGTTTTGTGAATGAGGCGAGGTTTTCCCATTGAAGCTCTATTCCTTCCATACTGAAGGGGTAGAGCTCTAATTTTCATACCAAATAATTATATAATTATTTCTTCAGCTCAAGGTTCGTAAGTCTTCATCTTACAGAAGGAGAAATATCAAGGATAATTTTCAAAGAGCAAATCTTTAACGAGGCGTCAAGCTCGAGGTTTAATTTTTCTATCATCTTAATTTCAATGTATTGTATTAAATTGGCCTAAGCGTAGGGAAGCTGTGACAAAACGCCGACTAACTGAAAATTATTGAGTGAATTGAGGCAATCCAATTAATCGAAAGACAGCAGTTCAGTCACAAGTTTCACTCGACAGAGCGGTACGTGGCAGAAGACGATGAGTTGGTGCTGTCTTGCCACGTCACGGGCTTCCCGCCGCCCAAGACGACGTGGCTCAAAGACGCTGACAAAGTGCCTGCCTCGCAACGCTTCCAGTCTGTTGTCTCTGACGAAGGAATCTGTGAGTCTCTTCGTACTGTTAATGTATTCATGATGGGTATTGACTATTACTTGAGTTTTATATTCATGATGGTACTGATTATTACTTTATCATTATATTCATGGAGGTATTGAATATTGATTATTATATTTATGCTGTGTTTTGATTTTTACTTCCTTGTTATATTCATTGCGAGTGTTGATCATTCATTGATTAATATATGTGTGATGGAAGTAGATCACTACTTGACTATTGTAGTAAATTTTCTTATTATGATTTTGGGATTTCTGTTACTGCTGATAATCCAACAAAGATGCATTGCTACTGACAACTAGTCATTATTACGAGGTAAATCCAATATTTATAATCAACGTTAAATTGTTCCTCTCTGGACTTTACCTTCGAACTTCCAATTATCAAAAGCTGACATACCGTATGACGTCACCCGCGGTTTTGTTTTGCTGCAGGTTCATACTCATCATTTGATTACCATCAATATTCGCGCTTAATTCTCAAAGAATAATAACTGCGTTAATCATGAACTATTTTGCTTCCAGGTTCTCTGATCATCAAGAACCCTCGAGCTGCTGACTCAGGTCTATACTCCTGCCACGCTGAGAACCGCGTGTACAGAGATGAAATATCCGCCAATGTCAGAGTTCCTGGTCAGTCGCCTTATTTTTCATATGGTTTTGAATTTCCTGCATTTATTTATTTTCTCTATTATGAATTGTTAGCTTTATACGCTTATTTACCTGTATTATTGGGACGCATAGTCTGATGGAATTTATTTAACAAAGACCCTACAGTTGCCCATAATTTGGCAAATGTGTATATTTTCCCGGAAGTGCCAAAAATATCACCGAAGTATTCATAATTAGCCGAATTAACAATCAAATCAGAATTTTCTGCCAAGCTCGTTGAAATTATGTATTTGATGACGATGGAAAATAATATTTTGTTTTTACAATACTACTTAATTGGAGGCCCTACAAAACCTCATCTTTCTTAAGTCTTTCTGAACCCTTTTCGTCTTTTCTACTCATAATTAGTTTACTAAATTTAGTCCATGGTTTATATTTTGTTCATGTTGCAGTTGATCGCAAATCACAAGTGCCGGACAACACAGAGACGCCGCGCTTCGTGACGGAGCTGTGCGACCAGCGCGTGCCAGAAGACGGCACTCTAACCCTGCAGGTTGACGTGGCAGGTCAGATCTCCCTTATTTTATATTAAATCTATCTTATCTCATGTCAGATCTCCCCTATCTTATGTTAGATATCCCTTATCCAATGTCAGATCTTCCCTATCTCATATAAGATCTCCCCTCTCTCATGTCAGATCTCTCCTATCTCGTGTCAGATCTCCCCTATGTTATGTTAGATATCACTTATCCCATGTCAGATCTCCCCTATCTTATGTTAGATATCCCTTATCCCATGTCAGATCTTATCCCAAACCTTATCCCATGTCAAGGTTTTCGCAACGTGTCAGATCTCCCCTATGTTATGTTAGATATCCCTTATCCCATGTCAGATCTCCCCTATCTTATGTTAGATATCCCTTATCCCATGTCAGATCTCCCCTATCTCATGTCAGATCTCCCCTAATTCATGTCAGATCTCCCCTATCTTATGTTATATATCCCTTATCTCATGTCAGATCTCCCCTATCTCATGTCAGATCTTCCCTATCTCATGTCTAATCTCCCCTAATTCACGTCAGATCTCCCTATCTCATGTCAAATCTCTCCTATCTCATGTCAGATCTTCCCTATTTCACGTCAGATCTCTCCTATCTTATGTTAGATCTCCCCTATCTCATGTCAGATCTCCTCCATCTCATGTCAGATCTCCCCTATCTCATGTCAGATCTCCCCTATCTCATGTCAGATCTCCCCTATCTCATGTCAAATCTCCCCTATCTCATGTCAGATATGCTCTATCTCATGTCAGATCACCCCGATCCCGTACAGGATCTCGCAAATAAATGAACATAAAACCCTGATCTACTCGTATGTTCCTTGATGGGACATAAACCAATGTTCTCAATTCAAAACAAAAAAATGTTCATTTTCTTCATGGTCATTTCGTGCGTTAATCGTTAATGTTGAAGAGAGTAATATTGTATGACAACAGGCACACCAACACCGGACATCCTGTGGCTCTTCAACGGACGATCACTCGCTCCTTCCGGCAAGATGCGCGTGTCCTCGGTGGGCTCCTCTCACACCCTCACCGTCTTCCAGGTCAAGGAGAAGGATCTTGGCACATACTCCTGCAGGATACAGAACCCGTGCGTCTATCGTAACTGACTGTTTCAAAATCGTTGCCATTTATTGCAAGAACAATATTCAATTTCAATTTGTTCATGAACGGTTGTGATTTATGTGCAACGAATTCATTTTTTTCGTTGGCTTCATAGATATGTTTCACTGCATGGATAGTTTTCGCGAACAAAATAAGCTATACTTCTTGAACCTAAGATGAAAAAATGAATAGATCTTATTTTTTCTCTGAAAAAAAAAATCGAAAGTATTTAGTTCGCTCCTTATCTGCCCAGTATTTAACGAGCGATTTACTCATTTTTCAATTTGTAGGAGCTAAGCTATTCAAGTGGTCCTTTCAGGTACGGCAACGCCTACACGCTTAGCACGGTCTCCTTCGGTACCGCGAGGCCGCGGCGCGGAGGCAGCGACAAGAGCGGCGAGACAGAGATGCGGGCGCCGTCCTTCACGGAGCGTCCCGAGAGCATGATAACCGCCTTCAGGGACGAGGAGCTAACCCTCAGCTGTACCGTGATGGGGGAGCCCACACCAAGAGGTGAGGGTGATGGGTGATGAGCTTACCCTCAGCTGTACCGTGATGGGGGAGCCCACGCCAAGAGGTGAGGGTGATGGGTGATGAGCTTACCCTCAGCTGTACCGTGGTGGGGGAGCCCACGCCAAGAGGTGAGGGTGATGGGTGATGAGGTGTTCACCCTCAGCTGTACCGTGATGGGCGAGCCTACGCCAAGAGGTGAGGGTGATGGGTGATGAGCTTACTCTCAACTGTACCGTGATGGGGGAGCCCACACCACAAGGTGAGGGTGATGGGTGATGAGGTGTTCACCCTCAGCTGTACCGTGATGGGGGAGCCCACACCAAGAGGTGAGGGTGATGGGTGATGAGCTTACCCTCTGCTGTACCGTGATGGGGGAGCCTACGCCAAGAGGTGACGGTGATGGGGGACGAGGTGTTAACCCTCAGCTGCACCGTGATGGGGGAGCCCACACCAAGAGGTGAGGGTGATGGGTCTCCGTTGGAACGCTCATCGTTCAGCTCGCTATCGTTGAAGCCAGACCGAGAGTCCGGACCGAGAGGCTTGAGCTCCTCAAATTGAACCTTATTCTATAAGCTAAATAACTACATTGTAAAATATAATGAGCAGGCCAACTGGTATATAGTTTCCTATGAAGGTCAATTATATTTTAAGTAGTTAGACGGAGTTTGTCTATAGGAAGATATATGATTTTACTCACCCATGACTCTTTTTTCTCTAGGGTGATTGGATGTACATTCTTAGATAGTGGTCAGAGTAGCGGAGCTACTTTGACCACAAAGTTTGACCATAGCTTTTGTTTCATATCCTGATATGATCTTGATTTTCAATTAAATTAAATAAAATTATGCTTGCAACCCTGATTATTGTGTATGGCTTGAAATAGATGAATTAGTTGACCAAAACTTTTCATATTGTTCTTAATACACCGCAGTGACCTGGCTGAAGGGTATGCAAGATGTCTCGAACCGCTTCACGTCGCATAAAACAGTGCAAGGGAACACGCACACATGGACGTTGCGAGGTGTGCAGTTCACCGACTCCGGAACGTACACAATTGAGGCCAAAAACGCACACGGCACCGTGCGCTCATACTGCAGTGTTAAGGTGGGCGCAGAGACATCGAACATTTCATATAAAAGTACCAATAAAAATTTGTTTGACGTGAACAGAATCTGCAGGTTTAGGTTTTGCGAGGACGATGATTTTAAATTTACCTGCAAGCATTGCCAATCTATTTTTGTTTAAAAATTGCAAATGATATCGGTTAGTTAAAAAATAATTCCAAATTTTATATAAATGTACGACGGGATCAATGGAACAAAAATTTTATTACCCTTTGAAATTTGTATCTATAAAGAATAGTTTGTTTTCAGTTCACTTCATTAATTAAATTGTTAGTCAGACAGTTAATGGACATAAGAACTTGATGCTTATACCCAAAACATGGTCTCTAGTAATTGATGCATATACCAATCTCAGGGTTTAGGCGTGCAAAAACATCTGATCAATTACTTTTTTCATATTAAAACAACTGATTAATTTTAAGCAACTGATTACTTATATCCTGCGAATAAAAACATCCTTTAAATGTTCATCTCTTACTTTCTTCATATTAAAACAATTGATTAATTATAAGCAAGTGATTAATTATATCCTGGGAATAAAAACATCCTTTAAATGTTCATCTCTTACTTTCTTCATATTAAAACAACTGATTACTTATATCCTGCTAATAAAAACATCTATTAAATGTTCATCTCAGGTGAAGGACAACAGCCGCTCTCGGTCCTACTCCCCCAGGGGGACCGAGCGCTTCCCGTCGGTGTCGCACGACGAGGACCAGCGGCGCATGTCTGGCCGCTTCATCAGAGGTGCGGGCGGCGGCGCGGAACTCTTATTTACTTAATTTTATTTAATTATTTTATTTACTTTATTTGTATCTATTTATTTTATTTACTTTATTTATATTTATTTATTTTATTTACTTTATTTGTATATATTTATTTTATTTACTTTATTTGTATTTATTCATTTTATTTACTTTATTTATAAATAATATTATACTTTAGGAGGAGGATTTATGGCAGAGGTTTAAAATTCGTTTATGTTATTGGACTAAATGCATTCAATTGACATTTATCTAACTATATTTAAAATAATTTAGCAGAAATTACAACACTATAGGAATTAATACACACCATACGCAGTAGTGATTGACCGTGTTCGTTATTACATTGAGTTCGTTACCGTGTTCGTTACCATGTTCGTTACCGTGTTTGTTATTACATTACATTATTATGTTATTACATATTACATTACATTACCTTGAGCAGATGTACCCGGGAAGGTGGGCACCATCCGAGCCGTGGACGTGGGCAAGTCGTGGGTATCTCTGAAGTGGGGCAAGCCTGAGCACGTGGGCAGCTGCCCCGTCACCGCCTACAAGATAGAAGCTTGGATACTGGGCGAGGAGGCGCGGTGGCAGGAGGTGATGTACACTATATCCAAACTTTAGGTGTGAAGTAGTTATTTCCAACACTTCAGTCAATAATATACTTGTTCCTAATACTTCAGTGAATCATCAATCATCAGCTTGTTTCCAACACTCCAGTGAATCATGTATTTGTTCCCAACACTTTGTCATTCATCTACTTGCTCTTAATACTTCAGTGAATCATCTGCTTGTTCCCAACACTTCAGTCAATCATCTACTTGTTCCCAGCACTGCAGTGATTCATCTACTTGTTTCCAACACTTCACTGAATCATATACTTGTTGAGTCTTGTTCCAACAGTCCAGTGAATCATTTACTTGCTACCAACACTTCAGTGAATCATCTGCTTTTTCCCAATACTTCGTCATTCATCTACTTGCTCCTAACACTTAAGTCAATCATCCACTTGTTCCCAACACTTCAGTCAGTCATCTACTTGTGCCTAACACTTCAGCCAATTATCTCATTAATTCTCGTTAACTTTGTTGATGACTTGGCTGTAAATTAATTATACTGTTAAACTCGCAATATTATATGTCTGTAAAATGTAAATTGATACAGCAAAATTACATTACAATTTTCTGATGGATATTCCATGCCACCACAGCTGGCGGTGTCACCGATCTGCTCGTTCGACGCGTACCACCTGAAGCCGGAGCGCGAGTACCTGTTCCGCGTGACTCCCCGTAACAAGTACGGGTGGGGGGAGGTGGAGATGACCCCGCGCCCCGTGAGGGTGGGGAGGACCATAGAGCAGCCCATCATACCCCGCACGCTGCCCCGACAAGTGCGCTGCATGCCCGGCGGGTCCATCTCCTTTGACGCCCAGGTGCGCACTATTGATCCTCATGGTCTGGATAATAATTTTTTTAATTACTTTACTTTAATAATCAACTGAAAAACATAATTAGTGAAATAATTGCTGATCACGTGGCAGATTTTCTGCCGGCGCTGATACTTTCAACCTGTGGGTCTGATCCATTATAATGTTCAAAGTGACTTTTAAGTGTCATATTTAAAGTGCAAGTTTATATCAATGCAAGTTTATATATCAATCGTCAGACTTTCCGGTTTTAGTGCATTTTCTCATTTATGGAAAAAATGCCCTACTGTGCTCGTCATAACCGTCTGTCTGTCCGTCCGTCTGTCCGTGATTTCATGTTTTAGTCGACGAGAAAATGCGCTCTCTCACTCACTGCAGTGAGTACTGAGTTAGATTTTTTAAGGAGAAATCTTGCGACGTTCATTAATTGCTTAGGCATTACAATTAATCAATGTTTAAGGATGTGCTAATTCATCTCTTTTGAAGTTGAAGACAAGCTTTGATGCGTTGACAGGTGACGGGCGATCCTCTCCCAGAGGTGCGGTGGTATAAAGATGGCTCTGTTCTCGACCCTCAGCGCTACCCTCGCTTCAGCACTCAGTTCTCGGCAGGCACCGTAAGTATAACAGACCTTTTTATATTTTTTCGTAGGACGAGCTTAAGCTTTCTTTGTTTTTTGCCTTCATAAATTCGAGCTTGCTGTAGTAATACGTAGATTTGAGCAAGTAAACGAGTACCTCTCAGCACGAGAAATTTATCGCTACATATGAATAGTTAATCGGTCTTTTGCTTAAATGTTTTTTGTTGCTTATTAAGCGTTAGTTGTTGTGTTGGTGCACTTGCCTTGTATGTGTAGATTTATTATCAGGCTAGCGAGTTTTTTATCATCTTGTTTGTCTGTCAGTGAGTCTATGTGCCTTTTCATGATAATTACTAGAGGTTCATGTAAATGGATGTTTGGCTTTATAAGATTAGGAGTCTCTCGTATTGCGTGTTCAAATCGGAGTGGGCGTAACCGTTGTAACTTAATTTATTGCGTCTTTGATAATAATTAATAGCAAAGCTTGAACAATTGTAAAGTAAAGATGTGCACATATTTCTGCGAAAATGTTTCATGATTGTGCCAGTTTCAGAATATATCAAACTAATTAATTCATGGAAATAACTGTCAATAATTTGCACGTTCACAACTTTGTTCGTCTCTGTCGACGTTGGACCTCTTCGAATTGTTTCCAAATTTGCGCGTACCGAGTTCGCTCTGAATAAAATCAATGCATAGCGTGAACCGAAATAACCGTGTAGACTAAATATGCATATTTTTGATAATTTGTAGATTTCGTAACTTGAGGTAATCTTCACAAACAAGTCTTCGTTTAAAAGTGTTGTGATTAATTATACCTGTTTGATGCTGAACTACCTATTACAAATGCAAACGGTCTTTCTCTGCTGAACGGAAAAGGGTGGCATTTCCAAATTGATACTGAGGTCATAATTATGAGTGGACCTTAGAATAGAATAGAAGTGTCGGCGCTGAAGAAATGGGCCCATGGCCTGTTGTCGATTCTCGTACTTTTCGTGAATTGATTCACTGAAGATCTATAAACCGGCCTTTCCACCACATATTTTTAAAACTGACGTTGGTTTGAGCTAGCTACTGGACTTAATACCAAGTCCGTAAAGTGAGAGGCATTTAAAGACTGAAAATTTGCTCCTGCATAACTTTGTCGTGTCTGTTCTTGAACGTGGTCATACTCCGAGCTTCAAATCATCAGGGAGGCTGTTCAACATGTCGGTGACTCAAAGCGAGAAGAAATATTGTCGCATGGATGTGTTGCACCGCAGTTGTTTTTAGCTTATAGCCGTGGCCCCTGGCGTTGGTTCATGTTTTAAATTCTAGGAATCCTTCTGGGACCTTGTATAAACCATGAGTATACTTGAATACTTCGATGAGTTCGCCGCGCAGACGTCGATAACATTGACTTCGAAGCTTCATAATCTTTGATATTTCATCAGTAGACTTGTCCATTAATCCCGAACTTATCCTTGCTGCACGTCTTTGAAAATTCTCGACTAAATTTTTATCCTTTTCAAGTTTCGGTGACCACACGTCGCTTTCAAACTCTAGGTTCGGACTCACGACAGCGACAAACAACAGCTTTATCGCTTCTGCATCTATGTACTCGAAAGAGCGTGTGATCAGTCCAAGTCGTTTATTGCATTTATTAACTTGAGCTTCAATATGCTAAGAAAATGTCAACTCCTTAGGTAGAAAATGAGTTGGCTTCTCTTGACATTTCTTTGAACATTGGTGTCAGTTTAGCTTCTTTCCAGTGAGCCGGCAAGCTCCCTTCGTTCAATTTTTTTTCCTTTTTTGAAAAATACAGTCAAAGGGCCGGATAGGACGTTTGCTAACATTTTGAGTAATCAGGAATGGAAGTTGTCAGGTCCACAAGATTTACGATTCAGAGCGACTAGGCGCTTGAGAACCTTGAAGTGGAATGAAGCTCTGCAGTGAAAACTTACATGTAGTGAGGAAGTTAAAGAGAAAAAATAAATGAAAGATCGAATAGATGAGACAATTCATGCTAAACCACCAATATTTTCTATATTTCACAGATTAAATGCATGATATAACGTTACACATGACACAAGGCTTTACTGTCTTCCGCCCTCCCTCAAAAATAATTCAGAACCCCTTAAAAGTTTTCTTAAACAATGATTTGTAGTCTACGGATTTTAGTTTTTATTTTTGACCCCCGACTCCCCATGAAATTGTCATTAGTTGATTCATCATATCCCTTACATTAAAAATGCCTAACTTCATTAATCTGCCCTTAATCATTAATCATTAATAATTTTCATTTGTTTTTGAGCGCTAGAACTCTGAATTCAGAGTCTTCGTGTTGGTGATCGATACTGTGGAGAGATCTACCTGCTCTGTGCCCAATCCATCTATATACGTTACAATAATACGATACCGAAAGGTTGCCAAACCTATTTAGAGGATATACAGAGTAATAAATTTATAGAAATGAAAAAAACATGCACTTTGAAATTTCGTGTTGAATTTGGAATCTAATTTCAATCGTTGGCAAGTGTCACGAGGCGACCATTGACACTGTAAAACTTGACAGCCTTTGCGGTTTTGTGATGTTGCGTACGATAAGGAATTCTGCGCATTGCTTGTCGAATATTAATAAGAGAGTATGAAATAAAACATTGTGGGTACAAAGGTTAATCTAAACTTCACCGTCTATGCCAATAAGTTCAGTTATTATTACAATTTTCGGTTACATTTTGAGTGGACGTAAACCATTTATGTAAGCGAAATGCGTAAAGTTATTCCGGATATTAATTGTTAGTGTGTGTACACTAAAACAACTTCAGTATACAAGTCGGTTAAATTGCATCTAGGATATACAAGCATTTACTCATGTTTATCTATTGCTCAGGTATTGCCCACATAGATGAAAAAGAGTACTATAGTTCAGAAACTGATTATTTCAGTTGTTGCATGCATAAAAATAATTTCGATTGCACCGATGATCAGAAAAACATCACATTGAATTATGATAGATGATTGTTTTAACTAAACCTGTGATGTAGTGTCGTTATTGTCGACTCGAACTCTGCTCACCAGGTTTTCCTTTCAATAGCCATTCTAGAATGTAGAATATTTAGTCAGTTTGTTGTAAATATTCACTAGAATGTCGATTTGTTGTAATAGTAGCAGCAATAGATTTTTGTGGAATTGCATGTAATTATATGAGATGTGTTTTTATTCGTAGATCGGTCAATGTTTGTAAATGAATCGATGAACTAGACTGAGCTTTTTTTTCACTTTTAACCGCCGTCCACTTCTCAAACAGATACACAACGTATTCGGCTACGTTCACAAGGTAAGTTTATCAACGGCTACTCTATTATTTACTGTGCCAGATATTTATGATTTTTTAGTCATTACGTGATACTCAAATACTCTGACATGAATTAAAGATACGTTAAGAATTATTCTCACTTCATAATTCTTATGCATGTATTGTTTTCTTCTTATGCCGATATTTTGCCTCGTACCCCGCATAGTATATACTGAACCCATTCATGCATTTTTGTAGCCGATTTAAAGTAAGAGACTTTAATCTTTATTGGTAAATTTTATGATCGTGAATTCATAATTCCAATCAAGTTTATAGATGAAAAAAATTTTTTTTAGCTTAATCTGACTGATGAGGAAGCATAAAGTTTCTCAGCGTTTACTGGTAAATTTAATGTCTGTAAATTTATTAAACCTTACTGAAAAGTATCTCTGACTAGGAAATAATGGAGTATAACTTTTAAACCTTGTAAATTGAGCCATCCAAGAATTGATTACTGCCAGGCAATAGTTGTTTACTCTATTTTTCGCTCATTTTTTTGCATATCGAGTAATTTAATGTCAATTTACTCGTAGATAGCCTCTTCCAATATTATTTACTTATAAGTTATTTTTTCAGGTTCGTAAAATAACTCAGCTAGCGTAAAGAAAAACAGTTTCAAGTAATAAAAGTTGATGCAAGTATTTTTCACCTACAGGTTAGCCTGCGTATCGACGACCTGCACTGGGAAGATGAAGGCAAGTACGAGATGGAGGCAGTGAACCCTGGCGGGCGAGTGACCTCCTACACGAGGCTGCTGTCCACCAGCGACTGTTCCGTGCTGGAGGCCCACGAGAAGATCAACAGGTCAGTGTCATTCTTTTATCGTGGCCGAAATTTTGTAGCTTTTCTAATGGTTTGTATCATTATCTGACGATCTTTCCGTTTCGCACTGTCAATGTGAAGCGGGTTAACTTTTAGCTGTGCTTATAGTTGTAAAGCGCCGCACTTCCTCAGGCAGGACTTGGGATAAAAATTTCAAAAATCTTTATTTGAAGGTACCCCCAATCTGAACCATCATCCTATACTGGCTATTATAGCTTAAGGGGGATCGTCAGGATCTAAAAAGCCAAAAAATTTGCTTTTCCATTTTTTGGCCCATTTATTAGCTGCGGAAAAGGAGCATCGATAAACGTATGCTGTTTTGTTTGAACGTCCGTACATTACCAGTAGTTTCAAACCCTATTTATGTTAAACAGCGATCGTTTCGGTTCATTTCCACCCATTTATCCAGAATTTTGCGTAATTTAACCTTAATATCTCGATTAAGGAAATATATTTTGCGCCCTCACAATATTGTAAATTTATTGTCAGCCTCGGATGCATGGTAGGTCCCGCGGGCAGAAATCCTGAAGAATTCTGATTGTAGCTAATTTTTCCAGCTTTTTAATTTCATCTTTACTCATGTTCTCTCCTTTATGAGATACCCTTGTGAATCATTATTTTGTAGGCTCCAAGTTAGCTTGTCTATTATCATTTAATTCGCATCGACTTACCTCGTCTGTTATATTCTTTCATCAAAGCTTTGCTCCTGTTAGTCATGGATATAGAATATGGTATTCTTATTCATCATCCGATGACGTCATTTCTTCTAACTCGCGCCCTCGCCGCCACCCATCGTCACATTTCAGAATTTTTTAATCGTCGAAACCGACACTACTAATCTTTTTGATGCGTTGAAACCGACACTACTGATCCTTTTGATGCGTTGAAACCGACACTACTGATCCTTTTGACGCGTTGAAACCGACACTACTGATTTTTTTGATGCGTTGAAACCGACATCACTTATCTCTTTGATGCGTTGAAACCGACACCAACCAACACCACTAATCTTTTTGATGTGTTTAAACTGACACTACTTAAGCCTCCTGCAAATGGCGTCTATCACAGGCACCTGACGGCGCTGTCGCGCATGGATGCCGTGCCGTGTCTGGCGCCGCAGTTCGCGCTGCGTCTGCGCGACCGTCGCGTGCAGGTCGGCTTCCCTGTGCGCCTCACGTGCCAGGTCATCGCTGTGCCTGCGCCTGACGTGCGCTGGTGCAAGGACGGAGTTCCGCTCGTGGAAGACGGTTGGTGGTTTAGAAATTACTCTCGTTAAGTGGTAATTAAATGGAAAGTAAGGTGACGAAAAGTTTTCCTTCTATTTATAGTGGTGAGTTTCTTGAGAAATGAATTTCACGCAACAAAGTTCCGCTGCTGGAAGACGGTTGGTGGTCGAGAAATTACTCCCGTTAATTGTTAATGAAATGGAAAGTAAATCAACAAAAATTTTCCTTCTATTTCTATTGATGAGTTTCTCAAGAAATGAATTTCATGCAACAAAGTCCGCTGGTGGAAGACGGTTGGTGGTCGAGAAATTAGTAGCGTTAATTGTTACTGAAATGGAAAGTATGGCGACAAAAGTTTTCCTTCTATTTCTATTGGTGAGTTTCTTGTGGAATGAATTTCATGCAACAGAGTTTGCAAGTTCAATGGAAATGGTGCCCGATAAATTGCCTTCGAGAATCGGTGAAGCGGAGAAGTCAAGTTCTGATTTAATTTCCAAGTCTCGATTTGTCTCGATTGTGCGGCCGTGACTTGCAGTCCTCGAGTAATTATCTTCGTTGACCGACCGCCATGGGGTAATATTTCTTCGATATTTTACCAGTCGGTGACACAGTTAAGAAGTGATGATCTAAATAATTGATGCCGAGTATATTGATGCTTTGTATGTTTATTTGAAACTGTTTAAATATTTATCACGTATTTTCGATCCTGATAATTTAACCTTGAGAAAATTTCTTTTGTTCCTTCTGATTGAGTGTCATTCGCGAGCCTATGTTTTCAACTAAGACCCGGGGCTATTTTAGTATTTCGAATTGATTTCTAATTTTGGTTATAATCGGATTGGTCAAATCAGTCATCCGAATGTTTAAGGTTAATCATATTTTATGGTAATGTTTACGAATTATTATTCAATGGTGCACCTGTATACTCTGAATTTCCACAATAGTTTTTTTAGAGTTTGGCACAGTCTGCGTCAACAAAAAAAGTATTTTTCGTTTTTGTGATATCATTATAGAGCTCTCATAGCGCGCTTCTAATGCACCAAACCGCATGTATGTGCGTGGAAAAAAATGTGTATTTCTGATGACCCTTACGAATATTACGTACAAAATTACATGTTTGTAGATTATGGTTATGATTAACCATACAAAAAATGAGTCATGTGCTCGCCTAAGTTACTCTCGGTACGATTAATATGCGATGGAAATGTCAGAGCTACAGTACATTTTAAAAAATCCGATTTGTCCAACGTTTACTTCTTTGTTAATTTTTTTCCGCTATTTTAATATATTTTCTGGTTATTGCTAATAGTAATTAAGGAAATAAAGTTAGTAACTCCTTTCATTCAGGCGCTATAACCTTGAGTGCCATATCATTTAATTTGGTTGTGATAATATATATTGACGTTAGAAGCCTTTTCTATTCAGTCATTTATTTTTTTAATATGATGAGAATATCGTAGGGATTTTTGTGGGATTTTTTTGGGATATGGAATTTTTGTGGGGCCCTGCTAAAAAAATTAAAAACCAGCTTTAAAAAGTCCATTGATATTAACATTGTACACAAAATTATTATTTTAAGGAAATAATAATAGCACTGTATGACTTTAAATGGTTTTAAAATTTCCCATTTTTTCATTTTTCTTATTTTTCTGAAAAATTTTCAAACAAAATGTGCTTGTATTGGTATCTTATACACGTGCGTATGAAAGAAAGCTAAAAATATCAGTTATTGAATCAACGAAATTTTTTTACCCACATGCTCCCCATCTTCTAATTTTACTCCAACAATCAACAAAGTTGTTAAGCGTTTCAAAATCTACTTGAATGAAATTTTCAATCTTGCTCACAATTAATGATCGTGTCACCAAATGTAATTTGTAATTTTCTTCGTGTAATTTTTAGCACTGAGTAACAATTATTTCTATAATTGCATCCTTCCAACTATTACAATTTTGGGGCAAATAATTCAGTAATTAAAAAAATTCGTTTCAACAATGACATTTCCACACTGCATATTACCGACCACAACCGTCCCACATTGCATATTACCGACCACGACCGTCCCATGCCTCAGACGGGCACCGCACGTGGCAAGAGGACGGTCACTTCTACTCGCTGGAGCTGTCGGAGGCGCAGCACGAGGACGCCGCCATCTACTCCGTCACGGCCACCAACCCCTACGGCTGCGTGACTTGCCGCTGCCGCCTCATCGTCGACTCCGGCCTGCGGTGAGTACGGCTGCGTGACTTGCCGCTGCCGCCTCATCGTCGACTCCGGCCTGCGGTGAGTACGGCTGGACGCCTCTGGAGCACCAAAGTTTTAGTATTTGCTTAATGATACGCGTCAAAATGAATGAATAGCTAACTTTGAGACCTGATAAGTCAATAATTTCCTGTCCAGAGAAGCTGCTACTATTATTAAAGTCATTAAATTTTAATGGAGAAATTCTTATATGAGAAAATCTAGTACAATTCGCGTCATTAAAAATTGAACAATTTTTTATGATTAGATCACATTTCAATTTACTTTTACGTAAAATTACCATTAATGTTTAAGCTTAACTTGCCCTGTCGCATAACTATCGTATCCTGGGCCTATACTTTCAAAAAAGTTAAGAGATCATAAGTTCATCAGCCAATCATTCACGGCCTTTCAAGCAAAATCCGCCAATCATATAGACAAGAAAATAGAGTGTAAGTACTTACGTTCACTTGGCGAGTTTTGAAAGTATGGTCCCTGAGCACGCAATCGATATGACGTTGTGCAGGTCCTACATCTCCCCGATGTTCCTACGCGAGCTGGAGGACGTGAGTGTGAGTGAAGGAGAGACCATCATCCTTCAGACCGTCATAGAAGCATACCCCACCATCGGGGTCGTCTGGTGAGCATAGACGGTATTTTTCCTAACTCAGCAATCCAATCAGGAGATTCTACCCTGCCAATCCCGAAACTCTGCGCTATGATTGAACATGGCCTACTGGCTTTCCAGCACATAGAGTCAGCATGGGTGCTAATTTCTTATATAACTTCGAAATAATTGTTTTCCAATATTTGACTAACGGTAAGCTATGCATGCGAAGTTAGCGTTTGTTTCAACTTTTCATTCATAGTTGGGTAGAAAATGCCCAATTTTATGCTGTTTTCATAACTGGCTTTTTTATTTATATTTATTTTTTGTCAGAGTTGGTACGACTCACATTCAAGATAGAAACGACATATAATCATACACAGGTACACCTGACAAATGGTGAAGCAAGGAAAATAGGTTATTTTCCTGCATTTCTGGTCAAATCAGATTACTTCTTTCCCTGCGATGCTGTTGTAATGTAAATTTTTGAGTTTGAGTAGAACTATTACTGAGGCCTACAGAAATTTTCCATGTTTCATAAAGTACAAACCTGTAATTCGATCTTCTTCAGAATGAGCAGAACTAAATCCCTTTACACGTACTGTTATTATTGCGCATGGAAATTCATCATCAATTTACACTCGTGATAACCTTTCTTATCACCACCACTGCCATCTCTGTGACCCTTAGTATAGTATAATATCTTCGGCATTGAATAATAGGCCTGTCGCCGATTCTTGTATTTTTCTTGACTAGACTGGCCAGAATTTTTTTTGACTGGACTGGCCAGAACTTTAGGCCTTAATCCACTTCGCGTAATAACTTAAGTGTGATGTCTATGCAGGCACAGGGACGGCCATCGTATACGGCCGTCCCGTAAGTACACATTCGACCTGGACGAGGATGGCTTGGCGACGCTCGAGATCGAGCGAGCGCGGTACAGCGACGGCGGCCTCTACACCTGCACGGCCACCAACGAGATGGGGACCATCGAGTCAATTTGCCGCGTCTCTGTCGCTTCCAGGCTACCTGACCTTTCTGTTGCGCACTCCACCGACGGACAGTAAGTAGCATTCTTAACCGCATATTCTACTTCACAATCAAGACATAGAATAAATAGAAGTGTCGGCACTGAAGAAATAGGCCCATGGCCTTGAACTTTTCGCGACTTGATTCTATAAGGGATCCGGCCTATGGAACCCGATCTTTCCATAACTGACGAATTGATTGAGATAGCTGCTGGACTTATTGCCTGCGTAATGTGCTCGGCATTTCAAGACTGAACATATGCTCCTGCATAGCTTCGTCTAGTCTGTTCTTTGAAGGATAATTTGAGGAAATGGAACTGAGACAAAATTCTACCCGACCTCTCAGCTGCGCACTCCACCGACGGATAGTCAGTATCCTTCAACACTTATTTCTTACACAATTACGAGACAGTACTATTTGAGAAAGTGTGTGCACAGCAGGTGTGAATACTACTTTAGATGCACAGTTAACATTTACATATAGTATTAAACTGTTCAAAGCCATAACCATTTTGGAGCCTCAACAAGAAGGTAGGGCCGAAGTCCTAGTTTAGCGCGCTGCATTCCTGCATTGGTAAGATGATTCGTGCCGTAACCCTGCTGTGTCACTGCTCTGCTGGCTCATCAGCCATCTCTTCAGCGATTTTTACTGTAGCCTATTATACAAATGTTTTCATCGAAGCCACGAAAACTGGTATAACAGGCATCTTCTACCATTACCACACACATAACCAACCGAAACTTGATTTATTTATTTAACACGTTGACTACGTATTGGTACATATGCGTACCACGAAATGTATTTCTCCTGGTCCATAATTCATGGTTGCCAGATGGCCTAAAAAACGGCCATTTAAGTCCGTGAACAAAAAGGCCAAAAAGGCCTATAACTCGATATGTACTAGTATATTTGTAGATTTCGGTGTAAAAATTCAATTTTTTTTTATTTAATTAGGAAGCGCCCCTTACAACCCCTATCATAAATTTTAGCCGACCACCTAAATTGAAAAAACTAAATCGCGGAATTTGTCCGGTAAAAAAAGAAAGTCTGGCAACCCTGTTCCATAATAGTACTAGAAAAATGAAACAAAAGTACAAGATGAAGCAATCGTAGTCAACGTGTTAAGCACAAATTCCAGTGGCACTTGCAACGACTGCTGTCACAATCGAGTTCAAAGGTCATTGACACCATTTCGCGGAATGAATATGTATACGTTTGATCAATAACGGAGAAGAAAACAACTAAAAAGGTGAACTTCAAGTTACTAATAAAAATTAAATTTGAAGAAAGTTTCTGCGCAGTGGTACCGGCGCCGCGTTCTACATGTCTAACACAACAAATTCAAATTTATTTGAGAGACGATGAAAATCTGTTGATCATGCCAGCTGACACTTATCAAGACAATAAACCCTCTTCCGTCAAGAAAATTTGAGTTTTGTTATACGGAAAAAAATTCTTCTTAAAAGAACAAAATAAACTCGGAAGTACATTCAGGGTAAAAAAATAACCGTTGAAGTTGATGAATGATTTCAAATGTTCATTAGTTGGAAATAACTTCGAGACGCCGAGCAGGGTACGACTTCATGCAAGCATATTTTAGGTTGAAAAGCCTGAGAGTTATGAGACTTATTGAACTATGGGCCTATTTCTTCAAACAATTGAAACAGGCCATGGGCCTATTTCTTCAATGCCGACACTTCTATTCTATTCTAAATGTAATACCCCCACTGCACAGTAAGCATTATCTTTTACTTTTGCCCCCATCCTTCCATCCCCTTTGATCCCCGACCTTTTGTAGAGCAGAGGCGGCACACTTCCTCTCTCACGCTCCGGCTTCCCAGAAATGTTCTGAATCAACGCAGATCAACCTGCGCCATTTCAGAGAATCGATTCCGCTTCTTATTTTAAGATTTCAGTTCCATCGCAGTTAAGCTATGCTGCCTCGACCTGCGTAGAGACCTGCTTTGTATTGAGTAAAATAATGCTAGTTACTGAGTGAAATTATTTTAGTTGTTGAGGAAAATTATGATAGTTACTGACAAAAATTATGATGGTTATTGAGTTGAAATAATGTTAAACTGCATGGTAAAATGTTCTACACGGCAATCGTATGAACAAAAATATAAATGCATTTCATCATTGCATTTTCAGCCGTAATTATGTCACATTCATGAGACATTTTCCAGTACAGCTGTTTGTCAACTATTTGATACGTCAACTCGAAAATACTTAGAATTTATGTTTACAATTTCCAACAAACATGGAATGGGGAACGGGTGGCGCACATCTCAACGTGAATCGTTGTACGAATATCCGCGTCATAAATTAAGAGAAAAATTTTGCATTCGAATATGTCACTGTAGTTACTAATTCAACATGAGCCCACTTCCCGTTACTGGAATGAATACTTAGAATGTTGGTATCGACATTTGTTTCAAAATTTCAGAAGGACAGATGACGGTTTAAACTTTCGATAAGCCTAAGAATTAAATAACGGGAAACGGAAATAATTTTTACGTTATATTGGAAAGACGGTTACGTCTTAGTTACTAGTTGAGTTCAATTTGAACGCAACCAAATTGCTTGTTCTACAAATAATGATATTGAAGGCCAGGTTCCGTTTTCATTAAAACCATTCAGAGGAAATGTCTGGGAAAGAATAATTTTTCTTAGAATATAAAGTTCTTCTTAGTAATTTTTCTTAAAATAGAATAAATTCTTCGTAATCTAAAACTTTGACAACAACCTGCGCGTTCATTATGCAAAAGCAGTTAAGCAGAAGCCTTTCCTGGAATCTGATGCTCTGCTAAAAGGAAGATAATTATTGCTCTGGGCTAAATAAATCACGTTTGTTTGCAGTTTATTAGACTAATTGATGAGGTATGAAGAAATCGCTGACGCCCGCAGTGTCGACTTTGGAGGCTTGTTTTGCTGGTCTCTAACGACCGTGTTGTTCTGACGTGGCCACAACTGTATATCTTATAGACTTTCCCTCAATTTTATTCTCTGCTTCTGAATGCATCAGGCATATAAGGTGGCTCAGTTGGCTTGGGTGCTTCATATATTCATCAAGAAATGACGGGCAAATTAAGGTCGCCGAGAACTATATGAACTATGAAGAACTATGAATGATCGGCATCGATCATTCATAGTTCATCTATGATTGCCGGTGTAGGGATTGTGCTGAAGGCCGTACTGAATAGTAATTACGTGCTGCTTGTATGTGTTGTTTGCTAATTATGGGCTACTGTTATGTGCTTCGTGCTCATAACGTGCTACTGTTATGTGCTTCCTGCTCATTACGTGCTTCTTCCCCCGTGCTGCGTGCTCATTACGTTGCTCTCACCGTGCTTCTTGCTCATTACGTGCTTCTTCCACCGTGCTGCGTGCTCATTACGTGCTTTTCTTAGCGCGCTTCGTGATCATTACGTGCTCTCACCGTGCTTCTTGCTCATTACGTGCTTCTTCCACCGTGCTGCGTGCTCATTACGTGCTTTTCTTAGCGCGCTTCGTGATCATTCGGTGCTCTCACCGTGCTTCTTGCTCATTACGTGCTTCTTCCACCGTGCTGCGTGCTCATTACGTGCTTTTCTTAGCGCGCTTCGTGATCATTACGTATTTCTCTCACCGTGGTGCGTGATCATTACGTACTTTGCGCAACGGGCAGCGTAATAATTACGGGTTTTTCTAGCCTTGTTGCGTGCTCATTACGTGCTTCTCTCAACGTGCCTCGTGTTTACTACATGCATTGCTCACCGTGCTGCGTGCTCATTACGTGCTTGTCTCAAGGCCGGGATGCAGAGAGCAGTATACCCGCTTTTAATTGCAAGAGCGCGTGACCCTGCGGACCGCTTACTGCGCATAACTCAATTCAATAAATTTTCATCATTTCCGATATGTGTTTTCGAATGCATAAATCAACAAATTCGCTTCACTTGAATAAGTTGTGATAAAGTATTCAGATTGTAGCGACCGTTTTTACGGCTAATTTTGTATAATTAAGACACACAAAATCGCAAGGTTTCAACTTCATTGGACGAAATCGTTATATAATTCGGCTGATGAATAAAAAAATTCTATTGAGTACCAAAATAAGCAGTCGCGTAATATATATGTAGAATGGGGAGAAAATATATGTATGTGAGGAGAGGGAAGGCATGGAAGGAAAGTGAAAGGTAAGTAAAGAGGAGGACAATTTGAACGGATGTGGAAAAATATGATGGGGGATGGGGAAGTAAGGGTTAAGTATTAAATACCTTACAAGGTATTTAAGAGAACGGAGATTAAACTAAACTAATTTTGAATAAGAGGTTGATGTAAAGACTCGTGGAAGTAGTTTGAAAAGAGATATGAAAGAAAGGAGAGATAGAAGAGGATAAGAAGCGGAAAGAAATAGAGCGGGAGAATAAGAATGTACGAATCGGGAGGTACATAGTATGACAGGGACGACATATGAAGAATGAGGAAGAGTAAAGGAAAGAGTTGTGTGGCAAAGAAGTACATAGAATGGTAATGGACAAGTGGGCAGAGAGGGTGGCAGTGGGAGGTGAGGGTTGCAGTGGGAGGTGAGGGTGGCAGTGGGAGGTTAGGGTGGCAGTGGGAGGTGGGGGTGGCAGTGGGAGGTGAGGGTGAGGTGAGGGTGGCAGTGGGGGGTGAGGGTGGCAGTGGGAGGTGAGGCTGGCAGTGGGAGGTGAGGGTGGCAGTGGGAGGTGATTGTGGCAGTGGGAGGTGAGGGTGGCAGTGGGAGGTGAGGGTGGCAGTGGGGGGTGAGGGTGGCAGTGGGAGGTGAGGGTGGCAGTGGGTGCCTGAGTGCTGACGTCAAGCTACCGTATCGGGAAGACCTCCTCCTGGGTGCAGGTTCCTCACTGGGCCGAGCGGGACAAAAATACGGCGAGCGAAAAAAATTGATTCTGATGAATGGCGCGTCGGAATATTCTTGGCTTGCAATTCATTGATGTTTGAGACTAGATGAATTTTTTGAGAATGAAACATGAAGAGTAACTATTTGGTTTATGTAGTAAATTCAGAAGTGGGAAAAGTAATCCGAGTTGACTTGTGTTGATAAAAGTAAATCGTGATATTTGGTTTATTTATTAAAGTTTGAAAGTTGCGGATGGTTTTCAGAAAAAAATTCGCATTTCATCGAAATTTTTGCATTTTATGTTAGAGTACGCAAAGCTAGAAGAGGTTGAGCTGTTCATGGATTTTCTAAAAATAAAGACTTTAAATGTAGTCGAACCGCTTGGAGAATTGAGCGGCTGAGAGTTGGTGAATCATATCTGTGCACAACCGCCAGAATGAATTAGACTCGTACATGGATGGATGGACGGACCATGCAGTCAGCACGCCATTGTGTAAGCTCATCAATAATGATCAACATCCAAGGCTGAAAGCGCATCCATCACCCACACCGTAGAATGCGGATGCCTAACCAAAAATATTATATGTTTCACAACATACTTGATTTCCGTATATTCCCAGACGCACCGCTCTAGGTTTCTTAAAGCAGGCAGAGTCGAAGGCGCCTCAGCGGCAGCCGATCCATCATTCGGAAATACAAATAAATATTTAGTTTGGTGTCCAGCAAGCTTTGGTTCTAGATTTAATTGGAAATCGTATCAGAGGCCCAAAGATGCCCAAATAAAGTTAGGTGAGCGATAAATCCCAACGGCGGTAACAAAAATTATGAGCGCATAATAAATTAGTCATGATTGAAACATATATTCTGCTCGTCACGATCATGTTAAAAAATTTGCCTCCTAGTCATGTTCATTCGAAAATATTTCAACGGTCATTCGTACTTATGTTATAAACTGCAGCCGCTAGCAATGTTCATAAGCAGACATGTTCCCTTCAAGTCGAGTTAATGGTAAAACATGCCACCTACTTTACATGTTCATGTGAAAAAACACCCAATGCAGTTAACTGTACACAAGAGAAGAAAAAAATTGATTCACATCCTACTCTTCCTTTGCATGGAGGATGGAGGAAAATCACCAAATGTAGTCGTTACTTTAAGATTTTCAGGAATAAGTGACATCGAATTTGAGTTAGAAAATTTCGTTGCAAATAATCTCGAAAAGATGAGGCAACAACGCAACGTAGGACGCACAACATTGACGGATGTCAACAAACGATGGTAATTGACTCTTGATGTACGGACTCATTAATCTTTTTTAATGATTTTCCAAACTAAAAGCTTGCTATCGACTACCGTTAATAGTCGAAGGTTTGAATAAATCACATATATTCTTAATTTACATTTATGATGCTGCACATTGAGTGTGGCGCTCCTATAATTGCTCATTGGCAAATGCCATAAGTATCCCGATGATTAATCATTCCTGCAAAGGATTCTTTTCGCATACAAAGGATCAAATTTTTGGATGCGAGCTCGATTTTGTATGCGATTGCTATTAAATTGTATTATATAATATAATCGAAAGCTTTGACAATTTGTTTGAGCTGTAATTGAAAATATTCCGCAGGACCAGGCGCATCACTCTCGGATGCAATCTAAACCTAAATTTATTGTCGGACAATTCAATTCGATTAAACTGTAACAAAATCTAATCCATAGTAAAGTTAACATTTTAAATCACAGTGTGAGTTTTCTTTCTGTAAACCCCGTTCAAAATAAATTTCTTTGAACAAAAACAAATTTTCTTTTATTCTTTGAAAAATCGTCGAATTTCTTTATAATGATGTGATTTTTTGTAGATGTAACCTAAAAAATATAGTTTGAGGCTTTTTGTGGCCGGACATATTCTCTAATTGAAGATGAGTGAAACCCTGACTATGGACCATCGATGGCCATCGATAACCCGCCCATGGCTTGCAGTAGAGCCCTTCGTGACTCGTTCGTTTTGGTTCGCACGATTTACCTTTGATGGTAAAAAAAAACTCTGGAGCTGTTGCACCTGCATGGCTCCTTGTAATCCTTTTATGGTATTAATTTTTTTATGAAATATCTATCCTCATTAAATGAGATTAAACACTAAAGATAACGAAACAACTTCTTGCGCTAAAGAATTGAACGGTAGTTTTACATTCGATCTAAAAATTATTGTTAACAATTTGGCAGCTCGAAGATTTGGGTTCATCTTCGCCAGCTGAAGCGACATTTTCATCTAGAAATTAACATGGCTGTTCTCAGAAAATTTTCTAGCTTTGGCAGTGCATCATTTTCTTGCATCATAGCAAGGATCTTGTTATATAAAGCAATGCAGCATTTAAATCATAGCATTGCAGCATTTTTATCAGAATTTACAAGATTTACTGCATGCATTGCAGCCTTTACAGCGTAGCATTGCAGCCTTTACAGCGTAGCATTGCAGCCTTTACAGCGTAGCATTGCAGCATTTACAGCGTAGCATTGCAGCCTTTACAGCGTAGCATTGCAGCATTTACAGCGTATCGTTGTAGTATTTGCAGCGTAGCATTGTAGCATTTACAGTAGCACAGTTCATTACACGACACTCGCCATCTCCGCCTCGCCCTCCCGTCGGGCCGCTACTTCATGGAAGCGTCAGTAACATAAGTTACCTGTTCTCGCATTGTAATTATTAGCGATGCTTCTGAATTATTGCTGCCTAATTGACGTGTTAATACATGGCGAAGAAATAGTATTTATCCACGACACGAATTTATTTGGCATTCCCTCACTTCGAGAGTTTGGTATTCCTCCCCATGAGATTTTGGTACTCCTCTCTTCCGACCGATCGGTATGTGATATTCCCTTAAAATTTTTCCTAAGTAACATTTATTTTCCAATGAAGTCGTCTTCCACTTAACTGTAGGTGGAATTATCTTCTACTTAGTGAAGCAATCCTCCCTCCCCTCCATGGAGTATGGGTGGAAGTATCCTTAGAGGAATTTTCCACCAATAATCCACCATTATCCACCCATAATCTACCATAATCCACCCATAATCCACCCATAATCCACCCATAATCCACCCCGTGCGCAGTCCTTCTACCAGTCCGCCCTCGCCAAGGCTGCAGCAGCCGCTCCATCAGCAGCGGCGACATTAATGCAGGACCACGTGCGGGGCCTTCGTCCGCTGCCTCTCATACCGCCGACCTTCTCAGCCTTCACTAACAACCTCATTTTTAAAAGCTCTTCATTTACCTCGCACAGGAATTTGAAATTTCGCAATGAACAATCTGAATCTTATTTGATGGATGGAAAGTTCAAATTAATCAACTTGAAATAAGATATCCACTTATTGAAAACAAAATTCAAGTGTTCGTTAGAGTTTCTGATGCTCCATTCATAACACTCTAATTTCTCGCTTGAGGATCATGAAGGGTACTGGCCGGCAAGCCCCCTGCTCCTATTTATAGCTCTTTAGTTTATTTCTTCGATTAATGCACCTAAAACATACTGGCCTGCGTGCCTCTTGCTCCTATTAATAGCCCTTTAATTTATTTCTTCGATTAATGCGCCTTCAAGGTACTGACCAGCGTGTCTCCTGTTGCTGTTTCTAGAAAATTTTTATTGCCTCAAAGTTTTTGGCACCGCGAAGCATGCGTGCCACACTTGTTCATGGCACTCATGGTAATTTGAGTTTCATTGCTATTTATAAGGAGTAGTGGGAAGTGAAGCCATCGAGTTAGGTAGGTAGATGTATGGAGTTACTGGCAGGTAGATGTATAGAGGTACTGGTAGCTAGGGTATGGAGTTACTGGTAGGTAGATGTATGGAGTTACTGGTAGGTAGAGGTATGGAGTTACGGGTGGGTGGAGGTATGGAGGTACTGGTAGGTTGGGGTATGGAGTTGCTGGTAGGTAGAGGTATGGAGTTACCGGTAGGTAGAGGTATGGAGTTAATGTTACGTGGAGGTATGGAGTCACTGGTAGGTAGAGGTATGGAGTTACGGGTAGGTGGAGGTATGGAGTTAATGTTACGTGGAGGTATGGAGTCACTGGTAGGTCAGGTAGGTGGAGGTATGGAGTTACTGGTAGGTAGAGGTATGGAGTCACTGGTAGGTGGAGGTATGGAGTTACAGGTAGGTGGAGGTAAGGAGTTACCGGTAGGTAGAGGTATGGAGTTAAGGTTACGTGGAGGTATGGAGTTGCTGTTAGGTGGAGGTATGGAGTTACTGGTAGGTAGAGGTATGGAGTTACTGGTAGGTAGAGGTATGGAGTCACTGGTAGGTAGAGGTATGGAGTTGCGGGTAGGTGGAGTATGGAGGTACTGGTAGGTAGAGGTGTGGAGTTGCTGGTAGGTGGAGGTTTGGAGGACAGCCATAACAGATTGCGAGTGTCGAGCACTTAAGAATTAAGCTAGCACAATTTTGCTCCGAGTTAACTGTTAATGTCTGAAGCTTGTGTTTTTTGCTAGTAATCATAATTTTCAAAATTGCACAAACAAACGAAGGCGCATCACGTAGGAACTTGTGGACCCAAGCTGTGAGCTGACAGCAGGGAATCAGGATGTTGCGTCTGCCACTCAAGCCCACGTTTTAAAAAAAATCGTCCTAACTCAGCGTCTGCGAAGGTCGCAAATCCAGTGATGGCATTAAGGAGTTAAAGCTCCCTAATGAGGTGCTATAGGCATCCTAATGAGGTGCTATGGGCCTCCCAATGAGACGTTGTAGGCCTCCTAATGAAGCGTTGTAGGCCTCCTGAGGCCCAGGTCTGGTACACATGTCCTCGATTGAGGGCCTGCAGTGTGAAGCAGCCGAGGCCATCGGGCTTCTGAACATTCAAATTTCATTCGCACCTCTTTAAAGATAAAGCGTTTGACAATGATATTACAGCAATTAGGTGGTTACATTACAGCAATTCGACAGTTGCATTACAGCATTACAGCAATGCGACAGTTTCTTTACAGCATTACTGCAATACATCAGTGATATCACATCATTACAGCAGTAAAAAAATTGCATCGTTACAGCAGTGCAACACCATTATAACGGCATTACAGCAAAGAAACGGTGATGGCACAGCATTACTGCATAATCCTTCTTATTAATATTGCTCTCGTACTAAAACAGTGATATCACAGCAGTACAGCATAATTTTATTTGGTTCTATTCATCTGGTACAATCATAGTGAAGTCACAGCTTTAGATAATAATCCTATTTGTAATATCGTAATCATGCTCAGTATTTCCGACATCGAAATTTGCAATACTCAGAATTATTGCTCCTTGCAATACTTTTGTGAAAAGTAAAAAAAAATTAAAAGAAAGCCCCTGGCAAAAGCTACATTTTACCAGCATTATAAAATAATAATGCACTAATTATACAACCAACGGCAAAAACTACACCTATTCCAGAGCATTTTAGCATAATACTGCCCTACTAGTACAAGATTACAGCAAAATATTACACTAAATATGCAGTAATATAGCACGACATTCCATCAACTTTATAGCATTACTGCATAATACTATATTGCATAATATGAAACCATATATTACATTGTATATCTCCTAGATGTGACTTATGGGTCGGGGTGGGGTAATGTTTTTTTGCGACACAACGAATACGCTCTACATACCTACCAGATATCTGACGTTGGATCGAGTTTTAATACATCGTTGTTATATTGAATAAACATTATTTGAACGTTGTTTCAACGTCAGGAGTCTGGTGTTGATGGTATAGGCTCGAGCGACAGCGGGCTATCATCATATAATCGATCGTGGCAGATGTGATGATATGACGACATTTGATATAATCATGTCATCACTCGGGGCAGATGAGAGGCGGCGATCCATCGTGGCCTGGGACTGCTATGTCACAAACAAATATTAAGGATATTAAGGATAGATGTGATGATATGATGTCATTTGACATTATCATGTCATCACTCAGAGCAGGAGTGATGATATGATGACATTTGACATAATCATGTCATCACTCACGGCAGATGTGATGATATGATGACATTTGACATAATCATGTCATCACTCACGGCAGATGTGATGATATGATGACATTTGACATAATCATGTCATCACTCACGGCAGATGTGATGATATGATGACATTTGTCATAATCATGTCATCACTCAGGGCAGATGTGATGATATTACGATGCTGACGTCATGCCTCCCACGCACGGAAGTTCGTAAAGCGATTCCCGCGCTTGTGAGTAATGAGCTGACAAAACCGCGCCATACTGCGACTGCTGACGTCAGCGGAACAACGCTGCTCGCAGGAGCCTGAATGATCGAGGGGAAATTAACTGCTTGCTGACGTCAGCAGTTGCAGGCCTTAACTGCTTGCTGACGTCAGCAGTCGCAGACCTTAACTGCTTGCTGACGTCAGCATTAGCAGGCCTTAACTGCTTGCTGACGTCAGCAGTCGCAGACCTTAACTGCTTGCTGACGTCAGCATTAGCAGGCCTTAACTGCTTGCTGACGCCAGCAGCCGCAGACCTTAACTTTTTGTTGACGTCAGCAGCCGCAGACCTTAACTGCTTGCTGACGTCAGCATTCGCAGGCCTTAACTGCTTGCTGACGTCAGCATTCGCAGGCCTTAACTGCTTGCTGACGTCAGGAGTTGCAGGCCTTGACTGTTTGCTGATGTCAGCAGCCGTAGACCTTAATACTTGCCGTCAGCAACCGTAGACCTATACTGCTTGCTGACGTCAGTAGTGGGCAGTAGCTGTTGATCTGTTCTTGATCGTGCGCATAAAAAAAAAATTTTAAGCATGCATGTTCGGTTCGTCCATTTCGCGAATATATTAGCATCGTCTAAACGCCTCATATGCATCACTCCTGTCTTGACCAATTGAACGACTTCACTCGTATATTTTGAAGGAAGTTTGATGGTGTGGCAATGAACTGTGGATGGCGGCATCTGACGTCCAAAACAGAGTAATTCATTTCTTGAACTGGCAGGCAAAATATCAGGCTCTAATCTAACGAGTATCTTAAAAACCAATTAATTATACAATTACCACTGACACAAAGTTAGCAATTATTTTATTTTGAATGATAGAAAAATATACCAACAAATTCTTTTCGACCGCCCTCTACCAGAGCCACTTATCGATTTTAAAATACAGTCCTAACACGATTTGTCAGACACTGTACATTGAACCCTTGATATACAGCCGAACATTTGACTTTCATCTTTTACTTGATCTATTCAATCCATTTACCTAACTTTATTAATTAATCATTATTAATCCACAGGGCGGCGCGCGCCCCGATGTTCCTCCGCAAGCCGCGCGCCATCGACGCGGAGGAGGGCGACATGGTCATTATCGAGTGCGAGGTGGCGGGCGAGCCCAAGCCTACTGTCACCTGGCTCAGGGACTGGCTTAAGGTGAGGGGGAGGGCTTAAGGTGAGGGATGAGGGCTCAGGGACTGGCTTAAGGTGAGGAGGGAGGGCTCAGGGACTGGATTAAGGTGAGGGGAAGGGCTCAGGGACTGGCTTAAGGTGAGGGGGAGGGCTTAGAGACTGGCTTAAGGTGAGGGGGAGGGCTTAGAGACTGGCTTAAGGTGAGGGGGAGGGCTCAGGGACTGGCTTAAGGTGAGGGGGAGGGCTTAGAGACTGGCTTAAGGTGCGGGGGGAGGGCTTAGAGACTGGCTTAAGGTGAGGAGGGAGGGCTTAGAGACTGGCTTAAGGTGAGGGGGGAGGGCTTAGAGACTGGCTTAAGGTGAGGGGGAGGGCTTAGAGACTGGCTTAAGGTGAGGGGGAGGGCTCAGGGACTGGCTTAAGGTGAGGGGGAGGGCTTAGAGACTGGCTTAAGGTGCGGGGGGAGGGCTTAGAGACTGGCTTAAGGTGAGGAGGGAGGGGCTTGAGGTGGGGAGCGGTTAGACTGAGGGACTGGCTTGTGGTGGGCAGAGGTCAGGCTGAGGGACTGGCTTAAGGTGAGGGGGTAGGCTTAGAGACTGGCTTGAGGTGGGGAGCGGTTAGACTGAGGGACTGGCTTGTGGTGGGCAGAGGTCAGGCTGAGGGACTGGCTTAAGGTGAGGGGGTAGGCTTAGAGGCTGGCTTGAGGTGGGGAGCGGTTAGACTGAGGGACTGGCTTGTGGTGGGGAGAGGTCAGGCTGAGAGACTGGCTTAAGCGAGAGAAGTCAAGACAGAGGGACTGGCATAAGGTGGGAAATCAGCTTAGGGACAGTCTTAAGGCTCGTGTTTGAGTACGGCAAAGCCTGAGAACGGGGTTTTACGACCACGGTGTTAAATCTGAGCTCACTCCTCACATCGGGCAATGGCTACTCTCGCGCGTGTAGTCTCATAAGGTGATACCTGAGCCAGTACCTATTTTTGGGCAACGGACGATTTTCAGTTGGCCGAGAAATGGTCAGCGGTCGGCAAGAGCTAATATAGAGCCTATATAGGCGGACAACTGGCCATCTATTATTGCTTGCCTCCTCATGTCGTTCCTCTTCTCCACAACACCCATCGTATAGTGGCAATTAAGTAACTTACTACGCATTTTTCTCCTCATATTTTCTACAACGCCTTCATCGAACTGTTACTATACGGGATTTTCACTCTATATGTGAACAGGCTGGTTTATAGTTTTGGTGTCAAATTTCTAAAATGGAAAGGATGTCCAGGAAATGTCAAGTACACCAATCAGTAGAGTGGCAGCAATCATTGGCAGCCTCAAATAAAATGATGAATTGCGATGTCCCACGCTATTCTTGAGGCTGCGTCAACCGGAATAACATAGAAATACTTTTTCCGAAATTCGACGTTTCCACTCATCAATGAAGAAGTAATTTATGGAAAAAGATTGATTTATTATTTACAAAATTCATCGACGAGTTCAGTAATTATTCTCAAGCATTATCCCGTAAATTTGCGACAGAAATATTGTTGCATATCAAATAAAAATGCCAGAGCATTAGTCTCAAAGTTATTGTGATGGGGTTCTAAATTTGAAAACGTGACTTTTGAAGAATTGCTTCAAATTTTAAACAGCTGACTTTCTAGAACGTTCGTAAACGAGTTTTATCATTAATATTAGGTCTATAAATTATGTTTCGATCATTTACGACTCCTACCACGTTTTGTCGATGACAAATCCTGCCTACTATGGTCTGCTCTTCAGCTTCTTGATTCTATAGGCTTATTCGTACGGAGTTAAGCGAACGTGCCGATCCAAGCCCGCTTGGTGGGATACTGATTCTCATGTTTGCTAAGAGATCCTCAATTGCTGCCACATGAGCTGCAATCTTAATGATGGCGGAACCTCCACGCAAGTGTTTGTAGAATATTTTCCCGAATAAATTGTTTTAAACTCGAATTTTCTACAATATTCTAACGTCATATGTCATTTTTATTGTACATCATATACGGTAGTTTACTGTGAGTGTGTCATAGGTAACAAACTGTATTATATAGCTCTGGCAATTTTTGGCCATTTGCTCTAAATTAATGTCCTTTGCTTGGATTTTCTAGCAGTTTCACTTAACACTTGATATTCTTGAATGGTTCATAATTTAGGAAATCAGCCAATGAAAATAACTAGGTAAATTAAAGTGTACCGCAGTTCCATTTTTTCTCAAGAGGAGGGATAAGGAATGAAAATCGTAAATATTTATGGGGTGTTGTTAGTTGATAAGGGGATGAGGGTTATGGTTAGTTAGGAGATGGCGTAAGGTAGTCTTCACTTCGACGGGGAGATCGTGTAGGAAAGTCGTCACTACGGCGTGGAGATGGCGTAGGGAAGTCGTCACTCCGGCGTGGAGATGGCGTAGGGAAGTCGTCACTCCGGCGTGGAGATGGCGTAGGGAAGTCGTCACTCCGGCGTGTGGAGATTGCAGTCCGTTTTCATTATTCATGTAATCCCCGACAGCCGCTTTGTTATAGAAGGTCTTCATAATGGTGGGTTATAATCAAACCCTGCATGAATGCTAGAAACAGATACTCATCTATGCAGATATGACTCGTGTAATTTTTCTTCGCGTTGTTTAACATTAGCAGATCGGATAATTCTAGACTCCAAATGGTTTATGCTATTTTCAATGAAGGTTGAGCTGCTGTAAGCTTGGTTATTGGTGACAGTTAGTAAATTAGTTTCGTACTCACTGCTCAAAGTGATAAATTTAGAGCTTTCATTTTTAAAATAATTCTATATTTTTGTAAGAGAAAATTGTTCTCAAACCGAAAATTATATGTTTAATGTGTCATGAATTCGGCGGACTCGTGCGAACACTCGATTTTATATCAGATTGTATATGCTTTGTTTAATTATTATTATCATCGATGTTATTGAGGCAAAAAATTAAATCACTCTCATTTCCTTTTTCGAAAGACCTCAAAAAAAGAAATTCCAGACTGGAGTTCCGGTGGCTGACTGAGCAATGTATACTTCTCAGTATTTTCATAAGGTTTGCAGGAACAATTTAACAGCCCTTGGTTTGAGACTCGAACGCCAGAACTGCGCGCTCTTGATAGAGAAATGAGAACTCACCGAGTGAGAAATCAGAAATGTAATATTTTCGCGTCCGTCTGGGGGTTTCGGTCCGACCTCCGAACTGAGCCGCATATGTAATATATTTGAGAACACGTTTAATGCGCGTTAGATCATCACTGCAGCACTTATTTCGTCACAACTTCAGCACGGCAGCACTTCGATTCGATATTTCACCGCATAAACACTGCAACACTTCGATTTCATTTCACCACTTCAGCCATGCTGTGGCACATCATTATGTCATCACGCGTAATGCATTGAACCACTTCATCATTTCGAAACTTTGCCACTTCATTCTTTCGTCACTGCCGTGCTCTGCCGCTTTTATCGTATTTTTGTACTGTACCATTTCAGCCTCTCACTACTTCAAGGTCCCAGAAGGATTACTAGAATTTGAAACAAGAACCAACACCAGGGGCCACGGCTATAAACTAAAAAAAACAGCGTTGGAACACATCCATGCGACAACATTTCTTCTCGCTTCGAGTCACCGACATGTGGAACAGCCTACCTGATAGCATCGTTGACGCTCCGAGTATGAACATCTTCAAAAACAGACTAGACGAAGCTATGCAGGAGCATATGTTCAGTCTTAAAATGCCTAGCAAATTACGGACCAGGCAATAAGTCCAGCAGCTATCTCAATCAATCGTCAGCTATGGAAAGATCGGGTTCCAAAGGCCGGATCCCTTGTGAATCAAGTCACGAAAAGTTCAAGAATCGGCAACAGGCCATGGGCCTATTTCTTCAGCGCCAACACTTCTATTCTATTCTATTCTATTCTACTTGTACTTCAGTACATGATCATTTCAGCAATGTCATTTTGACACATTGACGCCATACATTCGTATACTTCAACTTCTCCAACTTCTCAGTTCTTCGCAAATACAGCGTTTCAGTATGTTTTAGAGCCTACATGAAATCATAAACGTTATTGGTAATTATATGTAATAACACACTACTTGATTTCATAAAAAATCTGAAATCTAAATACCTTACTACTTCCCTTCTCTGTAGCGTAACGGCATGCAGAACCGCTACAATATGTTACCGATTAAAATTTACAATAATCTAATAATAACATACTGTAGGAAGCAATAATCTTCCACATCCTTTTGGTACTGATCGCAGTTTTATCCTTTGAATTTTTCTGACCTCCTTCCTTCGTCAAACTTCATTAAATACATTCGGATCAATTACAGACCATTTTCTGCGAAATTCCACTGGTAACCTCTGATTTATTAACCAATTTATAAGTATTTTATCACCAATCGGCGAAATTCTCACAATTTAAGTTAATAATTTGTCGCCACATGCACTGCTTCCTCATGATCTTCCACTTTTTCTTAAGCTTGTTTCTCTCACTCTGCATCGAACAGTCTTCGGTCTAATTAAGAGCAAGGGAGTCGGTGAATATGATCCTTAAGCCGATAAAGGAACTATCAAGGCTGAGCCATTTTTTTGTGCTGCGCAATGAAGATCATCAGCAGGCCATCGGCGCCTCTGGTCTCCTTATTCCTTAATAGGAGCCACGCTCATCACTTCATATATCTGCCACAGGTCGCGTGCTCGATTTTTTCCTGCTTTATAGACCGGAACTTTGAAGCGTACATTTCATGGTGTGGAGCTTTGAAGTAACTCAAACACTAGGTCTTGAGGGACTCATTGAACCCTGCTGTTGAAAAGGGTTCCTGCGATTGATACTTCAAATACATTTGAAAAAGCATGAACTTCCGGGACTCTTTAATTAGAATAAATTCTATGTATTCATACGTCTTTTATGAATGGGCCTTCCGACTATTCTGGAAAACCGGAACATTATCTCAGTCCTGAAACTACGTATGCGCAGTTTAACAACTTAGGTCATGGGGAATTCGGTTGCCGGAGTCAACGGAGCGAAAACTAGGTTAATAACTGAGATTTGTTCGACTCCACATAACATTGACCTGCTAAGACCTGAGTGAAGCGAGGAATATTTGATAATTTTTCCTGAATTTGAGTAAATTTTGACTATCGTACAGAACTATATCGCTCAAAAGGATCGCTCAGAACTATCGGGTAAAATTAGTTGGATGAGCAATGTTTGGTTGCATCGCGCGCGACATCAAGATACCCTCCCTGCAACCATGTATTGACACGTCACGCTACTCACTACCATCTCACTTTCCCTCTCAAAATCCAACTAGCAACCCACCTCACACAGCCCACCTCCCACAACCCACCTCACACAACCCACCTCACACAGCCCACCTCACACAACCCACCTCACACAACCCACCTCACACAACCCACCTCACACCCACTGCCTCGGCGCTGCCCCCAGGCACGGCTTGCACACTAAGAACGCTTGCCCCGCAGGCGAGGCAGTCGCTATAGTAGCGCTGAGTCGACCGTCGGAACTGCCGTACTCATGCACAAACATATTAGCGCATGAGATATATACACGTAAATAATGTATATCCGTGCATTATTCTTAATTTTCAACGCTAGGCATTATGCTCGAAGCGAGGCATTTTGTTTAACACGAGTCATTAAGCTCAATGCGAGGCATGATATTCAACTTGAGGACCGATGTTAAACATGAGGCTCTATGTTTAACGTGAGCCATGATGCTCAATGTGAAGCATGATGTTCAACACGTGGCATAATTCTCAACGTGAGGCATGATGGTCACCGTGAGGCATGGTTTTGTTCCAAATTAAAAGTGCCTCTCATACCATAATTTCAATAGCTCCCCGTGTATTGAAAAATGTAACCCATTCCTGACTATAGGAATTAGTTGATTGAGTCATTGTAATCTTCTTTCCGCAGGATAAGGATTTTAATTATCATTTGGAAACAGTGTTTGTTGCCTTTCACTACAGCCTGTCTGTTAACAAATATTAATGATTTTCTAGCGGCAGTTATTTAGTTGGCCAGCTAGTGACAGCGGAAAAGATTTCGATGATTTGCATAATCGATTTGGTTAATTTTATTACGGGATAAGAATTATTATTATCATTAATGACCTATTTATACCATCTCTTGACTGAAATTTCCCACCCTCACGGTGTAGGTTGAGCTGGTTTATTGGAATAAAATCGAAGTAGCTTAACATTCAGCCTGTACACGCCGAAGACGCCGCTATATATAACATCCCTGAGCTGGCCGCTACTCTGAGTTACTCTGAGAAACAATCCCCGAGCTGCGCGCTACTCTGAGTTACTCTGAGAAACACCGCGTGACCTTTGGCGTGGTGGTGATCTGGTGATCCGTGGCAGGCCGGCCTTGCGACATCTTGTAACGCAACCGTGCAATCCCGCCCACAAAAATGTCTTGTTCCTAATCCTCCCAACACTTCTTTGTTTCGCAAGTTAAAATAACATTACAAAAATTTTCTATTCACGTCCCTAATTGTTTGCAAAATTGGTATTTGATAGCCTTTGTGTTTAGAATTAAGTGAAATGGGTAAAACTTCTTACCTTAACATAAAAATAACGCCCATAATTACCTTGCTGTTCTCCCACTCCTTTGTCAAATAATCGAGAATGTAAATGAACTAATCGATAAATTGGTCCATGTAAAGGTTAGAGCTCGGGATTCTCCTGACTTCTAATCATTATAGACGATAATATGCAAGGAAGTTCTAATAATGTCCATAATTCTAATAATGAACATGTTTACGCTGCAAAATACTTGCCGGGAATGAGCGTCAACAGTTGATAATTTGGCACGTCGCGTGAGGTATCCTCTCGTTCGTTACTAATTTATTTCAAAACCAATATCTTGTATAATTGTTATGCTGGTTATCTTGCCAGTTTCGTGAACGAGAGGTTCATTTTCATAGAAACGTCGTTTTTAAAATTAAATATTACTTTTAAAGTTGAACGCTATAAAAGTTTAGATGATTGTCAATGAATCGCAGTTTTTCTATGGTTTTCTGTCAATTGATTTCTCATTCAAATTTATTTCTAACATCCACGACGTTCGCACGGAGAATATGGAGAGTACAACATCCGTTCATACATCTTCTTGAATGAAAATGAACACGAGGCTAAGCTTTCTGCCGGGATTTATCCGCCTCATCTGGATAAGCTGCAGGCTTTGGCTCTCTGAGATTACGAAGTAAACTTCCAACCTAATGAGTATAATTGCCTAGTAAACATGCCTCTAACTTTGGCCTAGTTTTCCGCCGAATTTGAGTCGTATTTTAAATGAGGGTGAAGAGTTTCCACTGCTGATTACAGAGTAAAGCTCAGAGTAAATTAAAATTGTTTCCGAGCAGGGATGTGTTTAAATTTGGCCTAGTTTGCAGACTAAGTGCAGAACTGCAGCGCGGAACTGATCTCTGATGGCCGTCGCAGCAACGCCGCAGCTGCGACTGCCGTGTGGAGAGAAAGCGGATACAAGCCGAGACCTAAAATTACCTTCATTGGCTCTAAATAATCGGTCGTAGACTATATTTTATCAGAGAAACTTGAAAATATATATTGCTGGACCTTATTTTAGACCCCTGTCCGGTTTCTGTGCGACGCCGAGCTCAAGAAATACCATAAATTTGATGCAGATTCTGCCAGGTGTTGAGCTGCCGCTGAAGGCCGCTGTCGCCCTTATGCAAGTACGACCACTTCCCCTCCGCTTCACCCCTCCTTCCCTCATTTCCTTCCCCTCACGCAGCATTGAGAACATATGGCGCTTGCTTGTTGCTCATACTGGGCATGCCTTGCACCATCTTGTCTCATTTTGACCCCAGGCTTGTACAACAAACTAGATTGAGCCGCGTCGGCAACAGCTGATGCTCCAACCTGTCGCGTCGTCTGCTACAAGCGCGCGCAAAATTGATAAACGGTGCAACCGTATTCTTCCGCTGACGCATGGCGTTAGCTTTTTGCCTTGCGCATGGTTTCGCTGACGCATGGCGTTAGCATGAGGTGCATATTGTTCCGCTGCCGCATGGGTGTTGGTGTGACGTGTATATTTTTCCACTGAAACATGCATTTTTTCGGCGTTACGTGGACATGTTCTTCCGCTGAATTTCTCATTGGTCCGGTGACGCATATATTATTTCACTGACTTATGCCTTTATGTTTGCATGAATTGTTCATATTGCTATGCTTGCATGTTGCAGATTTTTGTTGTCGAGTATGTACTTTTACTGTACAAATCCGTAAAGATAAATGTGCTGTGATTGTAATAAATAATTGTTTCGTTTCTGCCCCATTTCATATCCGTGTAATCTATCCGGCCTCTTCTAACTGCAGGTTCTTGTCACAATTGGCCGCATATATGTACGTAATTAAGTTAGTCCAATGGTTCTGCCGGGTTTTACGTGATGGATATTTTCCTTAATTACGAGCATAATTTTAATTATAACGGTTGAAATAGCTCGTAATTGATTAATGGGATACGGATCAGGTCAGGGAAACTTGGGACAATTTAATTATTACGTTCTTCTGCGGTTTAACAAAAGGCATTTAAAAAAACTTTTACCTTAGCCTAGTTTACAATTTTAATGCATGCATTTTCATTGACTCAGAATGATTTTAAAATAAACATATGATTTTGAATAAATTTTGTACCTCGCTCCTGGTATTTCTAACGCTCTAAACACAGGATATACAAACCCAAACAAATAAATAATGAAGTTTCACCATTTTGGTGAAACTCCATTAATTGATACATATCACCAATATTACTAACTGCTTTTAACTAAGCGTTGCAAAACAAAGAATGAGGTGCGACCTTCAGTGACATAAAACTTTAATGCAAATTGTTGACTGGAGTTGCATTGCTAGATTAAACATGAAACCACTTATACACCAGCTGTGGAGGTCACGTCACGATACAGCTGGTGTGACTTGACATGTCCTTACACGTGTCGTGTGCATAACCAAGCGCGTGTTTTCGGTGGCTTAACAATGGCAGATACTCAATCGCGCAATTTTGTAAAATAAAATATTAATTGATAAGTAACGAGGCATAATTAACGATTGCCGAGTACACGATCGCGCAATTTTGTAAAAAAATATTACTTGATAAGTAACGAGGCATAATTAATTGTGGCGCAGTGCCTGGACAGTGCCGAGTGTTTACATTGGCCATGTGACACTGTGCCACAGTGCCGAGTGTTTACGTGGCGTTGTGGCGCAGTGCCTGGACAATGCCGAGCTTCTACGTGGACCGTGTGGCACTGTGGCACAGTGTCTGGACAGTGCCGAGCAGTGCATTTTTTATCACAGTGTCAACAAAGTTCCAAATGTTAACGCCAGATTATTTTCTCATTAACGGACTCTGAATTGTTATCGAAAGATCTGCTTTGAAGAGTTTTTCAGGACTTAGTGTAATTTACAAATTACGACAATTAGAGGTCGCACCAATTCAATGGGGCTTTTAATAGAAGAAAAATTTTGATTCCAAGATATATACAAGTCATTTAATTAAGTAATCAAGATTTGCGTGACTGGCGTTAACGAAATATTGCTTGAGCCTGAATGATATTATTACATTATATTAATGATATTCGAAACTATAATTCGTCTTTTTGACTCATTAATACTCCCATACAAATTAATATCTTACTGTATTATCGATCAATATGTATAAAGAATTTTTACGCATGAAACCGTTACTCATGTGTTAATTCGATCTAAGTACAAAATGAATTATTCATTCAATGCATTTCGTAATTACAAAAGGTTTGTCTCTTCACCTTATCAGTCGGATAAATTGAGAGGTTTTATTTTATGTATATTAACTTTATTTGTTTAATGGTTGGACGTCCTACTTTCCTGAAAGCTTCATCGTATAAATGAACTGATTCTTGCCCATGAATATCAATATAATTCTATAGCTAAATCCCATTTGTTGATACCAATTCTGTCGCTTTAAATTTTAATTTTTCATTAATCATTATAAGATACAATGCATATGTTTAAATATATCTGAAGTACACGTCATTTTCACAAGAAATTCTAATAAAAATATTGCTCATTTGTTCAGTTGAAAACAAGATAATATATTACAGCACCTGTTGAACAATCATTCCGTACATAAGGCTTTTTTCTAGGAATTTGTCAATTTTCAGAAATCTCGAGTGATTTGAGTTGTATTTAGCCTCAGTGTATATTTTCTGAATTCGTGAAGTGAATATAATCAAGTGTGAGTTGAATACTGTGCTTGCTGTGCCGCGACGTTGACCCAGCAGTGAGACGGTGAGTAATGTCGCTAGACCAGAGATGACGGAGACAAAACTAGTAACGTTGATCGCAATCTATAGCAAGATCTCGTAAGCTAGTATTTTCCCCTTTACATCATTGATCGTTGGATAATTGACTTCGGACGCATCCGTCCACTCTGTGGTTCTGTTTAAGGTTACTACAAGGTTTAACATTTGGGGCACTATATATATTGTTCTGATAACATCTATTATTTTGTACTATTTCTTTATTGTGCGACCCAACATGAAATGCGCGAAACTAAATGAAATGAAATGCAAAAGCGCAGCGGAAAGCTCGAGTGCCTCCCATCTCTGTAACTCGTAAGTAGCTGATGTCGTAGCTGATGTCGTACGTAGCTTATGTCGTAGTTGGCTAATATTGTAGGTAGCTGATGATGTAGGTAGCTGATGTCGTAGGTAGCTGATGTTGTAGGTAGCTGATGTCGTAGATGATGTCGTAAGTAGCTTATGTCGTAGTTGGCTGATGTTGGAGGCAGCTGATGTTGTAGCTGATGTCGTAAGTAGCTTATGTCGTAGTTGGCTGATATCGCAGGCAGCTGATGTCGTATAGGTAGCTGATGCAGGTAGCTGATGTCGTAGCTGATGTCGTAGGTAGCTGATGTAGGTAGCTGATCGATGTCGTAAGTTTGACAGTAGCCCAATTCACTGCCGACACAGGAAGCAGCTCATTCGGAGGTAAAAGTTTATACCTAGTTTGCTAAATGACCTACCTAGTTATTATAGATCAAAATAGCTAAAATAATATTTTATTTGAAGAGTATGTCGACAGACAAGGCTGTGAGATTTGTTAGTGGTTATTATTATTAGAGGTTATTGGGAGTGAAGGACGTTTTCCCGCCCACCCGATTAGGGTGAAGGCGTCACCTACTGCCGGTACCGTCACTAGATGAGCGCGTCACTCACTGCCAGTACCGTCACTAGATAAGCACGTCACCCACTGCCAGTACTGTCACTAGATGAGCGCGTCACCCACTGCCAGTACTGTCACTAGATGAGTGCGTCACCCACTGCCAGTACCGTCACTAGATGATCGCGTAACCCACTGCCAGTACCCTCACTAGATGAGTGAACGCAATAATGTTGTCTAGAAAATTCTATAGCAAAGCAACTATAGCCGCTGGCGGAAGAAGTTTGTTGACTCGGTCAATATCGCGGTTGTTTGCCTGCATGGCGACAACTCTTTGGTGACAGCCTGACGCTGTGTGTCCTCAAACCCATGACGCTATTCTTACATATAAATTAATCCCCCTGGAAATGATTTGGTTATATATACCGAGGTCTTCGTCTGTTATTCTTACCTGAAATACAATTGAGCGTTTACTGTATTACTGACAGCATCAACCTTTGATTGATATTTTACTATGTTATTCTTACCCGAATTGTGGAAGCAATGAGACTACATTGAGTTGACCATGCAGTGTCTCGTCCACTAATGTGTTATTTCCGCCCCTCGACTGGAGTTTCTGCGGACGTCATCCTGATTTGCGTTGTGCGCATCACGCATTATCTCGACGCACTGCATATGATATACGCAACATGTAGGCGCTGGTTCGGTCGCCAATACTTGAGTAATTTCAAAGAATGCAAGAGCTTTAAATAAAAAAAATATCGTTTCGTTCCTTCACTGCAATATACAACAAATTTTCCTCTCTACTTTGATTGGTAATTGCTATAGAATTGCAAAGGGTCGGAGAACGAGTCTTGAATATGCTCATATTTACCATTCACAATCATGCACAACTATAGGACTGATTTAATCATTATGGTTCACAATCCAGTGTTCACAATCCCTCACCATAACGCACTTGGTAGAATTAACCTGACGTGAGGATTACATATATAACTTGCAAGTCTCTTAATTCGATTAGCTTTAACTTCTAACTTTTTCTCGAAGGGAAATTGAGGTATACGCAAGACATATTTAAAGTCTTCTGTTGATAAGTACCACCAATTGAAAAAAAAATTGAGCCAGTGTACAAACTTGGCGATATTTTAATGAGATCTTATTTATTTTCATTATCTGTGCCCGGAGAAATATAATTTTGTTTTCCAAGAGCGTTACAAAGTTTCATTTTTATTTATTTTAGGCAATTTTCTTTATAATTATGAAACATTTACGCTACCTGTTTGAAGAATCAAAAACATTTCAAATTTGGATATATGTAACTTGAATCAGAAAATTAATTCTCATATTCCAAATTCATTATTCCTATTCATTTTATTATTTCATTTTATTCATTTTATTAATTCATTTTATTCATTTTATTAATTCATTTTATTCATTTTATTAATTCATTATTATTCTCCTATTCATTTAACTTATTCCTTGAACATAAATTCAACCTTCTTCAGAAGAGGAAACATTGAAATGAACTTAATCTAGTACCAACTCATTGTTGACCTTGGAAAAAAGAAATCGGTCAATGGGAACTTCCATTACTAAGCAAAACATAGGCATCATTATTTGACCTCCATACTCTACATTCCTTACAGATGATCGATTAATCAAGACAAATTCAAAATCTTTTTTATTTTTTAGCGCATTTTCTCATTTATGGAAAAAATGCACTATTGTGCTCGCCATGTTCGTCTGTCCGTCCATCCGTCCGTCTGTCTGTCCGTCCGTGACTTCACGTTTTCGTCGACGAGAAAATGCGCTCTCTGTCACTCACTGCAGCGAGTACTGAGTTATATTTTTTTCTTTTTCGATGATTCCAAGTATGTTGTATCCAGGCCAGATAAATGTTTAGCTACTGACAGCCGTTACAGCATAACAAGACAAGCTAATTTCAAATCGCGTCGTCTCACAAAATGAGGTGAAACGTGTAAATATATTCGGTGTTCCCAATCTACTTAACTCTTATATCATCATCTACTTAGCGCTTATGTTAAGCAGGCATCATATAATTAACGCTTACATTAATCAGGCATCATATACTTAACGTTTGCATGAAGCAGTCGTCCTCTAGTTAGCGCTTACATTAAGTAGGCATCATCTACTTAGCGCTTTCATTAAGCAGGCGTCCTCTAGTTAGCGCATACATTAAGCAGGCATCATCTACTTAGCGCTTACATTAAGCAAGCGTCCTCTAGTTAGCGCATTCATTAAGCAAGCATCATCTACTTAGCGCTTAAATAAAGCATGCGCCATCTACTTAGCGCTTAAATAAAGCATGCATCATCTACTTAGCGCTTAAATTAAGCATGCATCATCTACTTAGCGCTTCCATCAAGCTCAACGCCATACGAGTATAATAACGAATTCCGAGTAGTGAAGGGAGAGACTGGCAAGTTGGAAATGTCGTGGCCTCATTAACAGTTGACATTTGCATACGGGAAACTAAGGCGCAACTGTAAGCAGTTATCACGCCCGCTGTGATTGCAGTTACAGTTTACGCCTCATCTCGTTCCACTGCAGAACTGGAATGTCAACACTGACTCTCTGTTGGTTTCAGGTCATAAATATTGTATAGCCTCTGTCACGAGCACGCACAAGTGTTATTCGCATCTGAATTGAAATTGAATTCAGTTCATGATGGTCTCCTGCAACAATCGGATTTTCTTATGTACGTGTTGAAAAAATAATGCAGTTTGACCAATTCTAGAGGATCCCATTTTATGGCTCTAACATACTGTCCTATGATGGAAACAATTCTTTATCTCTCCGAAAAAAAATTCGAATACCAACAAGTTAACAAATATATCTTTTTTCTCCATCATAAACTCACACATTCGTTACTTTTCTATTAATTTTATCGCAGCTAGCCGAAGTAAAATTTGAGGTCGGCTACTTAGAATAACCGTTATTCCCATATCGAGCATTTATTCCAGGTCGGCTACTTAGAATAACCAATGTTCCCATATCGAGCATTTATTCCCGAACGTTCATCAAATTTTGAATTATCTTATTCATTCCAGTCCAACTAATCCTCTCCACTCAACAGGCTGAACAACCTTAATATTTCATACTCCCATGAGTAACCTTATCAGTTCTTTACTAAGGTTATTTATTCTTATATGAAGCTCGAGTTGTTGGCGGCACCTCAGCTGTCGTGAAAGTTGCGTCGCGCTGTCGTTCTTTGTCCGCGCAGCCTTCAGTTCCGGCAACTACTCTGTATTCCCTTTGTTTTGAATATCCTAGTGGTTATTATGGATAATCCTGAATAGTTCATTCTCTGCCACATAACAAAAACATGTTCTAGGATTTTTGTTATCGCATGAGTTCGCTTGAGCAACTTCCGGCCACAAGTGTGTCGACTTGCTGATCGTGTCGTCGTTTTTACGTTGAATTTCAGATCATTTGTGAGGAAAATTAAATGATCATCTGAATTTTTGATACTGCATGAAGTTATCTCGCTTGACTTTATCTTATCGGACGTTGGATGCTTAAACGATTCTTCCCACACATCCTCTAAATTTTACAAGACTTTAGCTGATCGTCAGCAGACATCGGCATACCATTAATATAACATCAGAATATATTAGCTTGCCATCAGTATAACAGCATGAGATTAGAATAGCATATGCACACATCGGCATGCCATTGGCATGAAATCTGGAACAAATCAGCGTGACGTTAGCACACGTCAGCATACACCAGCGTACACCACCACTCATCAGCAAGACATAAGTGCACGTCAGCACGGCATCAGCCAACACCCCCACACATCATCATAGCACCACCACACTTCAACATAACATCAGCATAACATCAGCATAACCTAAGCATGTCTGCACAGCACGGTGTAGCTGCGAGGTCCTCTGAAGAGCATCTTTCATAGCCCCCTCAACCGCCCCCCAGGCGGATGTGTCGCGCGGGTGTGTTTAATCAACACGTCTGAGTGCACGTGTACGTGTGCGTTTCTGTGTCCATGTGTACGTGTGTGTATCTGAGTGCACGTGTACGTGTTGTGTACGTTTGTATCTGAGTGCACGTGTGCGTGTTGTGTACGTGTGCGTGTCCGTGTGCACGTGTACGTGTTGTGTATCTCTGTGTGCGTGTACAAGTGTATACCATAGTGCGTTGTGGTACGTGAACGTATTCGTGATCGTGTGTGTAACCTCATTTCACACACCTCACACAATACGTCTTTGCGTTTTGAATAGATCAGCAGTTCTGAGAGGGATAACAGTCTCGTGTTGAATTCCAGTATTGTGTTGGATGCCAAGTATCGTGTTGAATGTAGTATTGTATTGAATGCCAGTATCGTGTTGAATGCCAGTATCGTGTTGAATGCCAGTACCGTGTTGAATACCAGTATCATGTTGAATACCATTCTTGCGTTGAAGCATACACGGCAATTATCCCAATTTAAAAAAAAATTTCCTTTCACCACCAATTATTTCGTACTTTTCAGAATTTATTTCGTTAATTTTTGCAGCTTTGATGTATTGCTTCAATAATAACAATAATAACAATAACAATAATAATAATCGTAGTTCTTCTAATTTGGTGCGATACATCTACAAGGACCACACGGGCAGGGTATCGCGGCTAGGTCGGCCAGCTTATCGCTGTTCTTATCGCCACGAGCGCTCGCTACTCAGCCGCCTCCATTAGCTTTGTCGGCTCTTGCAGTTCCTTCCCGTCCCGCGATGTTATTTAAATATTATCTCATGCGCTCAATTACTTATCAGAATTTAAATATATTTTTTCCAGCTACTGCTCACTGCAGGAGGGTTGGTGGAAGTTAAAACTTGACGCCAAAATTGCAAAGTGTTAGGAGATTTTGCGCTCAGAAGAATGTATAGGTAAAATTGTCCAAATGATAATGTTCTTTTCACCCAAAGCACGAGCATGGATGCATAATATATACGCCTATTTGTCGCACCAAGCTGGTTCAAGATGACCAACACAAATGCAAGAAGTTTATCAGTATTAATTAGGACAAAGTCGCTCTCATTTGGGTGTGTTTTCGCCTAATATCTGCTATTTTTTGTTCGTCTTCTCGATATTAATTTTTGCAGACATATACTCCTATTCCGCTAACTGTAAACGTGTACTAGTACAATAAGAGACGAACGCAGACGAAGCTGTATAACAATCTTATTCTATTGGTATTCTTGATTTCAATGATTTATTATACCCAGATGTAGTAGCAAAGTTAGCAGCATGCACCTGTAGTTCACCCGCATATCATTTTTTCATGGCAAGACCCGACCTACTTGCGTTACTGTATCAATATCACCCGAAGGATACGGTCAGGACGAGTTGCTGTGGGTCCAATTCTTGTTAGAATAACGAAATGAAACGCATCGTGATGATCTTGCTACCTTCGCCCAATTGCGCACTAATGAACCAGGGGAGGGATTTTTATGGGGGGAGGTGCCCGAGAAATATACTCGAGGGCATCAGAAGTGTGGCTGTCAAGCAGCGGTGACAGCGGCGCCTGTGAGCCGCCGTTCATCATATGACACTTCCTGTGAGCACCACGCCTGCGATCGTTGCGGTCTCATCCGCACTTTTACCTTAAAAGATATTGCCGTGTCTCAGCCAGTCTACTCATTTTTCCGGTAGAAATATTGCTTTGTCTTAATAGTTCTTCTCTCGTGGGGATGTTCTGACCTTTCGGGCAGTGTTTTCATTCTTATTTGCGGGTATTGGACCCTTTTGGTCCCTGCTACTGAAATTTAGGTAAGCCTGTCATCTGTTCAGAGTTAGCGGCCCATGTCCCCACTTGCTAACATAGCGCCACGTCACGTGACATAACTTTATTCCCTGAACTACATTCATTTCGGTATTTTTGGTAGCAGTTCTCTATGCATTCATCAGACTACTACATAACATGGTGATCCACCTTCGACTTTTCTCTTAGTAAGCAGAAACGTGAGCAGCAGAGTGCGTGCTGAACAATCAATGCAAAAATTCTAACGTTCGCCATCATTAAAAACTGGGAACAGAATTAATGCATATTCAATGTACCTGTTTGTATATTATTGAGGCTTTCGATGGACCATGCATGTTGGGCGATGCAATAAATTCAAATGGGAATAATTAAATTTTTAAAATATTCTGAAGAATATGGTGCAATTATGAGATTTATCAATAAAGATAGTTCATTTATTCATTTCTTATTATCTAATTAGATAGGAGTAATTTCTCTGCTTTGCAAATATACAAACTCGGTTGTTCGTGTACTAAATGAACATTTATTTCAGCTAGGCTGCTTGCATTATTGTCACGAAGCCAAATGAATAATTATTGGCTTTCTTTATCCTAGTAAAATAATAATGTTGAGAAGATGAAAGGAAAGAAGCGAATGTTTAGTTTGTAACCGTCAATGCCCTGCCGACGATTTCAGACACCTTTCGTAATGTTATTCCTATTTGAATTGTAAATTATACACCGCAGAGGCTTCGGCGTCGCATGGATTGCATACAAACAAATCTTTTTTAGGAATAATTTCTATTGTCACAAGATTTATTGCCGAGCTCCTCCAAATCTCAACGTAGAAATTTTGTGTTGCCGCAACATCGATCATGAAAATTTCTCTATGCCTGGGATGTTCGTCACATAAAAATGAATTAACGTTCATTTTAAAATAATAGAAATGCCCTGATACCTTTGGTGAATGATATCAATTTCGGCACTCAAATTATTCTCAATGATGAACAGTTTAAATTAAAGGATGAGTACCAGCTCTATTTATTGTTCAGATTCATTCATTCACTTCGATTCACAGTTTAGCGCACATTAAATGAATGCACTTTCCGCAAAACCAGAGGGAAAGTGCATTCATTGCACTTTATCATTACCAAAACTAATTCGGGAAATCTGTTATAATTTTTAAGTTATTCTTCACATCTTAAAACCAATTGAACAATTTTGAAACTCAACCTCTTGCATGAATTTGTGCACGATTTTCAAAAGTCTCGAATTTTTCAAAATTATTCTAATTATTACAGGTACATTAGGGTTATTTATTGTTATTATTTATTACCATGCACTGTTTCATCGAAATTCACATAGACCTCCGTCTGTATTTTATACCCTTTCATAAGCCATTCTCGAACGAAGTAGCTCTTTAAGTTCATTCACTATGGATGCATTGAATGTCGACGCTGAACGAATTCGCTTTCAAGACCTGAACTAATTTATCCATGTAATGGAAATTGGCCAATTGCTATGCTTGAGTTTGCTCCATTAGCTTTTAATTTGATCTTTATACGCGAGTGACTCAGATCGATTGGCGAATGATTTCTTTTGTGCCACTAAATTTACTTTTGAGTTCAATCCTAATCTACTTTGTGCAAAGTTTGAACGCGTTCCTGCTACTGCACTCCCTTACGCCTGAGATTTATTGACCACTCTTGATCTTCTTCTCAAGATTTATGGCTTGACGAGAGCAATCAAGCCAACTGTGCGTGTCCAAGTGCTCAATGCCTAGCCTAGAATATATTTTATGAAGCTATTCTTGGCTTTTGAACAAAATTTAATTTATTTAAATCCCCAATGTCAAACTCGGCAGCCATGTTTTTGCATTTAATTTCATCGTCATATTGTAGCGAAGAAATAAATTTAATTGTTATCGCGTATGATAAGCTTATGCTATACAATATCCATTTGGCGGTAGCGTTTGATCAGTAGAAGAATAGGATAACGTTTGATCAGTAGCAGGACAGAATAGCCTTTGATCAGTAGCAGGACAGAATAGCCTTTGATCAGTAGCAGGATTGGAAAGAGTTTGACAAGTAGCAGCAAATAAATTCAAAGAAATTTCAATTCGTTCAACGGGCGAAACGAGAGAATGCACGTTTTATTAGGAGAACGAGTGAAAGGCAATGGGAGAGGTAAAGACGACACTTCAAATCTCCCTGGTCCAGTCAATGTTTTATTAGGAAATGTTAGAAGGATATTTACCGAGTTTTTTATCTTTATGTCCGCATGTGTCGGCCGGCAGTGTCAACGTACATGTAAAGCTTGGCGTAGGTGTACCTGTCAGAGGCTGTTCTTTATTTATGCCATCTCTTATCGTCCGCCCATGCATGCGTTTCACAGGACATCCCCATACGTACGAGCGTCCGTAGGAGGCTCACTTCTGACCCCCGCTTGCACTATGCTGCTTTGATGTCGAGATAGACATAAGTTATCATCACTCATTCAGGACAATTTCTTAACTGTAGATATCATGAATGCTTAAGATTATGCATGGCTTGATGAGCTAAGTCGCTGTAAGCACCTTGCCCTGGCGCCACTAGTAGCTGCCCTAAGAAATAATATCCTTAGAGATGCCAGATGTCCATTCGACCCCGACCCCAATCGCAAGGTTCCACTGCCAAGAGGTCAACGCGAGGCATAATGGCTCTCCGCAGCTCTGCGCCTCACATTTGTTATTGTAGCGCTAGCCATCTGTGATGTACAACATGCATATTTCCTAGGGAATTGAGTTAGTAACGCTGCTTTAAGCAGCTTAGGGGGACGCTTTATATGTTTTTTTTTAGTATGGCTTAGGATTAAATAAAAGTTTTTGAGCCCAGGTGTGTAGCTGCCTTCGATTGTACTTTCGATGTATCAGGAAGAGGAAGTTTACGTCCAATTGAAGGAGCAGCCGTTGTGACTGATAGCTGTGTCTGATAGCGCACGTGTTCGGTCGTCAGCATCATGTCTTTACTGTCACTTCGCTGTGTGTTACTGTCGTCTCTTTACTGTCACTTGGCTGTCTGTTACTGTCGTCTCTTTACTGTCACTTGGCTGTCTGTTGCTGTCGTCTCTTTACTGATACTGTCACTTGGATGTCTGTTGCTGTCGTCTCTTTACTGTCTCTTCGCTGTCTGTTACTATCGCCTCTTTACTGTCACTTCGCTGTCTGTTACTATCCTCTCTTTACTGTCTCTTCGCTGTCTGTTACTGTCGTCTCTTTACTGCCACTTTGCTGTCTGTTACTGTCGTATCTTTACTGTCACTTGGATGTCTGTTACTGTCGTCTCTTTACTGTCACTTGGATGTCTGTTACTGTCGTCTCTTCCTACTGTCACTTTGCTGTCTGTTGCTGTCGTCTCTTTACTGTCACTTGGATGTCTGTTACTGTCGTCTCTTCCTACTGTCACTTCGCTATCTGTTGCTGTCGTCTCTTTAAAGTTACTCCGATTCGATGTCTAATGGCAATTAATACGATAACTGGGTTTTTGTAGTCAATTAACAATCTCTCACTGTCTTTTTAATAAATGATTTTGACTGTTCTTTCGTCAATGTTAGTTAACAGTTACTTACAAAATATTTAGTGTCTGTTCCATCTTTTTCCTGCGTTTCATTTTATTATTTGGCATCCGTCAATTCTATCCATTATTTCTAATTGCAAATTGTCAGCTCCGCATCAGCGAACGCCTTTGAGTTTTTTCGTATTGATTAAATTTATTTCAATTATCTATTCAGTGTCAAAAACAGTATATATACAATATATATTTTTTTTTCTCCTTAAACATTTACGATCATCCTTACGTCGAAAGGTGGTACGTCACGTATTAATGTTTCAGACTCCATTCCTTTTGAATGCTGAAAGGAACCGTGTGAGTGACGCTTGAGGTTGCAATAACAAATCCTTTCTCTCTCACAAATCATTGGGAGCCGGTGTCTATAAAACCGAATATTGAGCTTTCAATATTGTAGTGTTGAATCTTGCATAACCTGTTGACGTTGACAATACTGCATTGGATTTCTGCAGGGAAAACTTCTGTGACTTATCCTATTTTTAATATTGTCAACGCTGGGCGTTCAGGCAATCTAGTCGTGTAAGACAGAACTTTAATTAATCAAGTGAAGGTATTTACTAACAATATCCATGGATGAAATTTAAGGATATGACTCGATGTACCAAGTCATTTCCCGTTAGCAGGTAACTCTGGAGCTAGGATTTGACTCGGTGTATCACGTCATTTCCCGTCAGGAGGTAACTCTGGAGCAAGGAAGTGACTCTGTGTATCAAGTAATTTCCCCGCCTCTCTGATGCCATTGTTGACGCTCCTATCTACTTATGAACGCGTTCAAAAATAAACTAGGCCATTCGATGCAAAAGCAAATGTTCAGTCTTGAAATACCTAGAATCCTACGGAACTATTAAAAGTCCAGTGAGGATGTAAAACCAACGTCAGCTGAAAAGATCTTGTCAAAAAGCTAGGTTTTAGATCTGTGAAAAAGTCATGAAAAATACAAGAATAGGCGCCAGGCCTTAACGGGCCTATTTCTTCAACGCCGAAGATGCTACGCTATTCCATGTCAAGAGGTAACTCTAAAGCGGTGGTCAGAGAGAACCTTCACATCGGCTTCATTTCAAGCATCTAATGTGGTATGGACATCGTGGCCTCGTATCGCAGCTCTACGTTGACAGCTCGTGTATGCTATGCATGAGATCGCATCATTAATGACCATCGCATTATTTGTGATATTCTCATCTATGACGTTTGCATCATTTGTGACTGTGACGTTTGCATCATCTAAGTCGTATCATCTTGGTGCATTCGCACCATATCTACAGCACAAATGCTAGGCACGCGTGGTGCGGTGACCACACAAATGCTAGGCACATGTGGTGCGGAGACCACACAAATGCTGGGCACACGTGGTGCGGTGACCACACAAATGCTGGGCACACATGGTGCGGTGACCACACAAATGCTGGGCACACGTGGTGCGGTGACCACACAAATGCTGGGAGGTGTGGGATGTGATGAAGATGCCATCTGGTATGCAGGGTGTGGGGAAGATGCCATCTGGTATGCAGGGTGTGGGGAAGATGCCATCTGGTATGCAGGGTGTGGGGAAGATGCCATCTGGTATGCAGCGTGTGGGGAAGATGCCATCTGGTATGCAGGGTGTGGGGAAGATGCCATCTGGTATGCAGGGTGTGGGGAAGATGTGTCGGGAATTCCCACTTTTACTTTCTCATCAGTAAACTTTGAAATTTTCTCCGCCCATTCGACGGAAAATAAGGATCGTCATGAAATATTTTTGCGTGATGCTCGTTGTACGCTTCGTTTGCATTCAGCACTTTTATTAATCTACTCACAAAGGACGTCACTTCTCCCTCAAAATTTTACATTTTAATAAAAATTCAAGTGACCAAACTTCATTGAGAACTGACTGATTCCAGTCAGTGTTTACGCTTTACAATTGAAAAAATGTGACGATTTCGGTTTTCATATTGATGTTAGAGCTTACGTTGACTAGCTCGACAAATAACGCAATATAAGTAAAATTAAATGTAATCGCTTCACAAGGTTTACAAAAACCAGACCGTTGTTGTCGTTTTTCTGATCGTTGTTGCCAGAGAAGGGAAATCCTCCCGACATTGAGGAGTGATTAGAACCAACAGAACAATTCTCTCTCATATGCGTAGTGCTATTCTTACCGTGAGCTGAGTGCTATTCTTACCGTGAGTTGAGTGCTATTCTTACCGTGAGTTGAGTGCTGTTCTTACCGTGAGTTGAGTGCTATTCTTACCGTGAGTTGAGTGCTATTCTTACCGTGAGTTGAGTGCTATTCTTACCGTGAGTTGAGTGCTATTCTTACCGTGAGTTGAGAAAGTTATTACAAATTATTGCTAGTGCGTCAACAATCAAGCTTCGGTAGCGGGAACATGACTTGTATTGCTTTCTTTCTTTGCCGAATTCCAGCTCTTTTCGGCTACTCTGAAATGACTAAGGAAGTTTAAAAAAATACGTAGCAACTGTAATTTTCCTTCATAATTTATTGCGTCTTGCGTTTTGAATTTGGTTCGCGTAAGTTATTTATTCGAGCTCTTTATCGCTACGTTCCTGATTTTCTTTGTTATTTCTATCCATATTCAAAACGGGATACGCCCTGAGTTGATAAATTTTCCTTAATAATAATTACAAACATGTAGACGGCGTACTGTCTAAAATGTGCACAATATTTTAGAATGCGTAATATCATTAAAATATTGGATGAGTTTTGTAATAGGTGAGTAAGTTGGGCTTAAGAGTTTGATTGATAATAACTGTCCATGCCGAAGCTAAAATTGATAAAAAATTTTGTTTGTAACATGGAGAAGATTCTCCTCAATAGTACTCAAATTGATTATAATGACTTGTACTTGTAGAACGATATTTTATTTGCTTTGCCTTGCTTGTACAGATGACTTGTATATAGCAGTCAATAATGCTGCTCAAGCTGTCATTGTGAAAGCAGTGACACAGCGTGCATTGTGTCGTCCTTCAATAAACAATTGATAACTGTCTTCCTCCCATTATACTTCCACCACGTAAAGGTATAGAAACTTGCACGCCATTTCGCAATAAGTTTCACTTTTAGCTCAAAGTGATTGAAAACATCTCAAGTTACTTGAGTTATTTTTAGTTTTTAGTTAACGAAGGAATTGTTCACATCTATTAAAGCGCGTAGGATGCAAAACTGAACTGATTGTTAAGCTCCTGAATTTTTAAATTTATTTCACTTTATTTTTTACCTTTAAATTGAGGATTATGAGTAGATATTTGTTATATATAGAATATTATTAAATATATTATTAATTTATTATATTATAGAAATTATTTATTCAGCACTTTAGAAGGTAGAATGAAACTTGTCCACTATGGTCAGTCGTTTCTTTGTGATAAGTGAGAAATGATAGCTTCAGAAGTTAGATAGCTATTGGTATTAAATAAATTAGTTAATAATTTGATAAGCTGGATCATTTCAAAGTTCAATCGTCGTTCGCCAAAAAAATCCGTCAATGAACCCTTAGCAGCTTAACTTTAATGTCTAGTGATAGCTCATGAATCACCGACAGAAACGTATGAAAAATTTGTACGTTGTACGTACTAACAATGTTCATAATGAGTATAGTCACTACTTTATTGTCAACGTACTCTGCTTATTTGCATCTTCATGCAAAAATTGCATGTTAGCCCGTCATTGCTCGGTAAATATAATATCTTAAATTGGATAATCATTTTATACGGAATCCCTTCATCACAAATCCTGTCATCCCGAATCCAGATGATCTTCATGGACATAAATCCGTTAAATAAATAAAAAACATTCAAATTCACATTTAGCTCGCGACTCCCGTTGGAGCCCCGTATATTTAAATTCAGCAGAGACTTTAACTTTTTATTTTAACCTACCAAAGTACAGCAGGCATTTAATTTTTCTCACATATTATTTGACTTCATACTATGTATACATTTTATTATCACGACACGATAAGTGTCGTGGATACGCGCTCGATCAACTCCAATAAATCTGTCGCAGCAGACTTAACACGCAAATTTAACTAAAAAATCTATAACTTATTAGTCGTTTGAAATAAAAAAGTTTGATTACAACTCGACATAGTACATAAACAAGTCAAAGTTTACATGTTCAATTTTTTCCATTGCATAATTAAAAATGAAATATTGAACTTCGCATTATCTTATTTGCTTTGGGCGAGCTCGTAACCCGAAATGCTCGACCTATTTCGTTGCTCGCATTTTGCTGCAAAGGTCACACGTCCACCTAAATTTTTCTCCATTCACAGGGTCTACATTTGGATTTCCCTCTTAATTTCTTCTCGATTTCAAATGTTTTGCGAACAGCCGCCATTAACGATTTTGTAAAAGTACTGTGAAATGCGACTTTGAGTTTGTGTCTGATGTGCGATGTAAAAGTGTTAGTGCTACAGTCAAGTGAAGTAAAACAATCACGTTATCATTTGATTAAAATGTGTTAAAAATGCAGGGGGTGCGATCTCACAACAAACAAAGCCTTTTGGTGTATCTAACGATAAACAAACAAGTGATGATAAAACCTTAATTATTTTTGGAAGCATTGAAATTCTACAGTAAAGTTCACTTGATTTGAAGCACGGCCAAACGTTCAAATAATGCGTTTTTAAGTAAAGAAACTTAACTTCCCTGGAAAGTTTTGTGTGAAGTTTATAATAATGAATTGATCTCATTATGGTCTTGTGAACATCTCATTCTAGTTCTCGCCACTTGTATCTTGGTTAAGCGTGGAAAAAACGACATTGGTGTCTTAAACTTTCGCCGCCAGACAACTAGGAGTTTTTATTGATTTGCTGATTAAAATAATTTCTGTTTGTATGCTTAATTAATATGTTATACTTATAGAAATATGTTTATAAAATATAAAATATAGAAATATAAAATATGTCTTATATGTCTTATATGTTTGTATGATAATAGCCTTATATTAAGGCCATTTTAAATTAATATTAGGATGATTTTTGAGACCCCATCTCTACTTCAGTGTTGGATGTGGTTACCACTATAGATGTGTGCACTCTACTCACTTGTTATAAAGATTCATGCTACTTCGAATCTTGACATAATATACAGCTAAGTAAGAGATTATGACACCTTTTCACCAAACGTACAAAACGTTATGAATTTTTGTATTATTGACTCTTGGTATTAGTGTAGCGAATTTCCCGATACTCATGATCGTACAGGGATAAGCTCACGATCGCAAGTTTGCCAGACGCAAAATCCTGTGTGTGAGTTATTCAATTGAAACAAATATTTAGCTGTCATTGAAGGAATAATTCATCTTGTATGACGCTTGCACACTATTTGTGTTGCGTGTAACAGCCCACATACGTATATATAGAGCTGTCATGCCAATTTAATGCCTATGTTATTTAATAGATATTATTATCTGGGAAAATTATTGTCTTCAATATTAGTGAAACCTCATGCAGAGGGTGATAGTTAGTTTGCGTCTTCAATCTTGAATTGAAGATAAAAAAACTTCTCTGCTTTTGCTATAAATATTGTTTTCAATTTTGTTCAATTGGTTATTTTTTTGGTGCTACGATTGTCTCCACCGATTTCTTCATCGCTTTTGTTGTTGTTGTTGTTGTATTAATTATTATCGCTGTTGTCACTGCTGTTGTCACCGTTGTTGTCACCATGCGTATCTAGAGCCTCTCTATAAGCAGGAGCTATCAAATCCCTGCGCCGCGGCGGACCAAAACTGATCCTCGACCCCAGCCTCTGCACGCTGACGCATGCGGCAGGAAACAGCGCTATAGTGTTACTGGACTGGTGTTACTGGGATGGTGTTATTGGGATGGTGTTACTGGGATGGTGTTATTGGGATGGTGTTACTGGGATGGTGTTATTGGGATGGTGTTATTGGGATGGTGTTATTGGGCTGGTGTTATTTTGATGGTGTTACTGGGATGGTGTTACTGATGTCACTGGACTGGTGTTATTAGGCTGGTGATACTAGTGGACCGGTGTTGCTGGACTGGTGTTACTGGACCGGTGTTGCCGCGCATGGAAGCTGCTGCTGTCAGTCCCAGCCCTGACGTGTGGCTAGGCCGCCTGCGCTTTTGGCAGAGTGCGAAGATGCCTTATTCCGGTAATAGCTTAGAAAATTTTGATTAATTAAAATTGATGTTGTAGCTTAGTTATTGATTAGAAATTAATTCAGCAAATTATGCTTATCTTGTTCAGATAGCGTAAGTGGCACACGCTAAATTGTATCGCTATTGATAATTGCTAATATATAGCGTAAATTATCGTGCACTGTTATGCTACTGCATGACCTGAGTCTTAGACGTTGACTTGGTCATCGGGGTCTTCTGTATATACTATTCATTGTATGCCCAAGTTATTCAAGATATATATATTCAATATATATATGTTAAAGTATATATATATTGAACGACCATTTATATACCTAAGTATATAAATGGTGGCGGTAACACTACATTTCCCGTCGTTTAATTGAAATCATTGCTTTTACTCGTGTCGGCGAAGTGAAGCTTCTTATCTCGAGGCCGCAACCCTGCGGACCACAGAATAAAAGGATACTCCGTGGGCTTGGTTTCCGCTCACTCAACTAAGCGGCCACATTACTCAGTCCCTGTCTCATTAGTTCAAGGTAGAGGAAACGGAAATTATTGAAAGATTAAAATTCGTATTTATTAGTTCAAGGTGATAGAGGAAACGGAAACTATTCGAAGTTTAAAATTCGTATTCATTGCTATGATTTTAAAATTATGTAAGTAGTCTTTTACAATTTACTTCACAAGGTTAAGACATTCGCTCATTTGGAACAAAATCGACACGCGATCTTTCTTCAACTATGGTTTCCGATATATTTGGAGAAAATTATATTTTATAAAATTTTGCGAGCTGATCATTAATTTCAGTTATGCATGCCATGAATTGCTTGTTCTCGATGTTTCATCATGAACTGTGTGCATCACACACTCAACCTTCGTGTATGGTGGCTGTAGTCATTCTTAAATAATTCATTTCACTGTTATACGTCGTCAACTGCATTAGTGCATTTTCTCGTTAAGATGAATAGAAGAAGGATTCAATTAATGTGTTTACTTTGGCATTGATTTCTCAATTCTTTGTAAGTTTCCTTCGAACTGAGGTCGCATGATGAGGCAAGACGCATGATAATTTGGGGCAATCTTAACATTCAGTGCCCAAAAATTTCAATTTATGATCCATGCTGTGTAACTTTATTCTTGCCTGACCACGAAAAGAGTCGGGTAACATTGAGACGAATGTTGCTCTAGGATGCACAGCGCCTGTGCCCAAAGAGTCAGGTAACATTAAGACGAATGTTGCTCTAGGATGCACAGCGCCTGTGCCCAAAGAGTCAGTTAACATTGAGACGAATGTTGCTCTAGGATGCACAGCGCCTGTGCCCAAAGAGTCAGGTAACATTGAGACGAATGTTGCTCTAGGATGCACAGCGCCTGTGCCCAAAGAGTCAGGTAACATTGAGACGAATGTTGCTCTAGGATGCACAGCGCCTGTGCCCAAAGAGTCAGGTAACATTGAGACGAATGTTGCTCTAGGATGCACAGCGCCTGTGCCCAAATCTGTAGAACTTCTTTTTGTTGGCTGAGTATCGCGGGCAAGAAGAGGTGTGGGTCTCGGCCAAGTCAAAGTCACAGCCAAGGCACGCAAGCTTCTTGTTGTCTTCCTCAATTATAGAGAATTGGCCTAAATTTTGTACCGCGTTAGATTCGTGAAACGAATTTTTCTAATCTTGTGTATCAAGATTTGAAATAAAAAATCGCAACTTGGACAAAGTCCAAGATTCGAAATTAATATACTACCTTAAATTGTAGTAATAAATGAAAATTATTATTACTAATTAATAAGATCAAATTATTTTAATTCACTCACGCCAAAATTTCCTTCTAATTGTAATTTTTTTTCTTAGACTGATTGACTCAAGTACGTACTTAAAATAATAAGTTTTGAAAATAGGTTAGCTTGTATAAAACACTTGAGTTGTGTGGGGAGGCTGCAGAGCTAAACTCTCTCAGCGAACCAATAAACCTGGAAGCAAGACGCTGTTCTGGAAACAGTTATTTAGTAACTCTCAGCGTCGTCAACTGGGTTTTTGGAATAACCGATCCGAATGTCCAGAAACGGAAGAAAGGATTTGAAAGTAATTTTCATTCTCATCATACTTCCTATCTTATTTTATAGAAGTACATAAATGTAGGCCGTCTATCTCTAATAAATCTTAGGAAAATCATTCTTTGCCTCAATCTATAAACTGACAATGCATGGGCGTTTAAATTAAAATCAATATTATCCCTTAATAATGCTACTCTTCATTGGAGATTTTTGTAGAACATCACACCACCTCGCTAATTTTATAATATGATCTCATCAACGTACGAATGTACATTGAAGATGTATACGTAAGTGACTTTGAGCTGCAGACGACCTAACTACTTCAAATTCGCTGTTTTAGCTGTTGTAATTCGTCGCATTCCCAATATGATAATTTGAATCGTCCTATATAGAATCGAAGAAAATTAGGGTTTGACTTATTCAGTGTGTTTGTTTGCTGATTAACTGATTATTGAAGATTTTTTACTTCGATTTTTGAAATTTTGAATTTTTGAAGTTTTGAATTCGATTTTTGGAGTTTTTTTTAAGAAGCATTCAATGATAGATTTAACGACGAAGCTGAGTACATGAAAAGCGTTGTGACGGAGCGACTATTGCAAACTGTCAAATTGCATGCAAAATGTGGTCAATTGGCGCACGACTTCCTGGAGCCTTCATCACACAGGCACACGAGGCCTATANGGTGGTATAGTGAGGGGTGGTGATATGGTGAGGGGTGGTGGTATAGTGAGGGGTGGTGGTATGGTGAGGGATGGTGGTATGGTGAGGGGTGATGGTATGGGAATGGTAGTGATGGCTGATGGCAGTTTTGCCTTCTGGCAATAATTTTACTTATATTCCGGCGCGACGATCCACCAATTAAAACCTTCATCGCCGGATGTTCGGCGGCCATTGGACTGACAACGCTAATCCAGCTGTCAATTATCAAGAGCTTGTGGCTGCTATGGCGGTAATAAATATCATGTAGAGTGAAAGTCGGCAGCGACGGCTGGCCGATGTATTTATTGTAGCTAAGCTTTTAATTGGCCTGACATGAACGTCAGCCGCGACCTTTGTTTTGCTGCGACTTGGACTAGCCCCCAATTAGGTGCCTAGGACTGGGCATTAAAGCATTCGAGTCGTCAAAAATATCATGAGCTTGTTGGCAATTTTTTCTCCAGTGAGATGAACTTATGACTTGTTTCTTGTGGGGCTCGCTTCTGGGTATATGACGTTAGGGAATGGCTTCTTAATCCGCTTGTTGCTTTACCATCAGGAATACTCTGGAAAATAAGCTAAGCGCACGAGAAATGTTGTTGCATTCTTGTATATTCATATATCGTTATATATTTTCCTAAGCGTTGATATGTGATACGTTTTCTGAATTTTCCTCCCACAATCATTTTCTGGCTGGGACTTTCGCTCATTCCCTTCTCGCTACTGAAGACCCAATTTTGAAATGCGCGGCTACATCCAATCTTGGTGCATAATGCATCCTAATTATCACAATGAATAATAATATCTTCATGACACATTAATCTTCACATAACTGACAATACATAATTACAGAGACATTATATTATTACAGCAACATTAGATTACATCACATTATTTTTTATCCATCGTTTCGATTATGGAGGATGAGATTGTGGATGGATTTCACCAGTCAGTTAGTCAACATATTGACACCGAGGTTGCACAAGAGCGTCGGTGTCTATAGCTGGGCACCTGCAGTGAACAACAGCTGTTTTGTCTTGCGTTCCTCGTATGCAAATGAATGCCAGACGTCGCAGTCACCTTCCCTATCTCCTCCTGCTTAATATTATTCAAAGACATACAACATCCATATAACGAGACAGCAGCGCTTGTCTTACATTCTTGGTAGGAATATCACTAGGATGACAAACAAGAAGGTTATCGCTTCGTCGAAGAGGGTTAAATGTGTAGCCATTGTTCAGGCGGAGTGAGTCCTTGTGATGACGTTGAGTTATAGGAGCGAGCGTGCGAACAAATAATGATGGTAATGTCCTGCCATTCCTGTCTGATGTCCTATAGCATCTGTCTGGTGTCCTGTCCTAGCACCTGTCTAGTGATCTGTCCTAGCACCTGTGTGGTGATCTGTCGTAGCACCTGTTTGGTGCACATGATCTGTCCTAGCACCTGTCTGGTGATCTGTCCTAGCACCTGTCTGATGCCCTAGCCCCTGTCTGGTGATCTGTCCTAGCACCTCTCTGATGACCCGTCCTAGCACCTGTCTAGTGATCTGTGTATAGCACCTGTCCTAACACCTGTCTGATTACCTGTCCCAGCACCTGTCTGACTGTGATTAACTTTCGCAATTCTCACTGCCCTCCTGTCGAGCATCATGTCGGACATCGTCAGAAAGCCTCTCCGCCACCCTGTACAGAACCTTATCCTAGTCCCGTTTGAACACATGTCCATCAGTCACCCTGTCCATAACCTTATCCTATAATGTCGTTTGAACGCGTGTCCATCGACTGTGCTGTCCATAACCGTATCCTAGTGTTGTTTGAACGCGTGTCCATCGACTGTGATGTCCATTACCTTATCCTAGTGTCGTTTGAACGCGTGTCTATCAATCACCCTGTCCAGAACCTTATCCTAGTGTCGTTTGAACTCATGTCAGTTTGAACTCATGTCACACCCTGCCCATAACCTTATCCTATAATGTCGTTTGAACGCGTGTCCATCGACTGTGCTGTCCATAACCTTATCCTAGTGTCGTTTGAACGCGTGTCCATCGACTGTGCTGTCCATAACCTTATCCTAGTGTCGTTTGAACGTGTGTCCATCAATGGTCCTGTCCATAACCTCATCTGAGTGTTGTTTGAAGGCGTGTCCATCAATCACCCTGTCCAGAACCTTATCCTAGTGTCGTATAAACGCGTGTCCATCGACTATGCTGTCCAGAACTTTATCCTAGTGTCGTATGAACGCGTGTCCATCGACTATGCTGTCCAGAACCTTATCCTTGCGTCGTCTGAAAGCGTGTCCATCAATCGCCAGGTCCAGAACCTTATCCTAGTGTCGTATGAACATGTGTCCATCAATCGCCCTGTCCAGAACCTTATCCTAGTGTCGTATGAACATGTGTCCATCAATCACCCTGTCCAAAACCTTATCCTAGTGTCGTATGAACGCGTGTCCATCGATTGTGCTGCCGAGAATCTTGTCTTCTTGTCAGCTTCTGTCGGCGGCACGTCCACTATAGGACGACTGGTGCGACGGTACTGTGCACATGACTCACTCAAGCGACCTTGTGCACAGCTGGAGCACCTTGACCTCCTCCGCAGTACACTGTGCACCTGTGTACAAAGTAAATCAGAGCAGGAAGTACTCATAGCTAAATAATCTCGTATTACTCGAGATGGAAAGTACTTCAGCCACTATTTCAATGTACTTCATTAAATACGCACGCTCATACATTATTCACGCGGAAGTTTCTTCTGTTTTGACGAAGCAAGACTGAAGCCCGCTCGCATCGATGGAGTTTTTACGATGATGCAATGTGGAATTTCGATACATGATGCCAGAAATCACAATTTTTTTTGCTGAAAAAGTTTATTAATTATTGTGCTTTATCGATCTAACAGCAACATATAAATAAGTTAGTTTTCATATTAGTACGACTTGAATGCATACATTTCGCGTCGACTCGAATTAACTGAATTCGATATTGTATTAATGGAAGTAAGTTGAATAAATTTCAAACGGAAGTTAATAAACTAATCAAAATATACATATTTTTTGCTTAAAGTTAGGAACTGGAGAAAATTCCTCTCGTTTTAAACACTGCCATCGAGATTTTAATATATAATCGGAGGTCGCGATTGACCAACAATGATATCGAGTTGCTGTTTCGAAGATGTATAATATTCTAGTGGAATTTATTAGCAGATCACCATTCATAAATTCAAGAAAGAAATTACTTGGAAATATTAACGCTAAACGCAAATAGGATTTATTAATAAAGGCTAATTCTACAATGTCCTAGCATATTTGATTACATATTTTTGATTTTGTTGCACTTAACCGTTCCTTGGTTGCCACATTTTGTTGACATAACGACGGTAGGGCTGGCCGTGTCCTGTTGCCATGACGATGGTCGGGCTGGTAGTGTTCTGTTGCCATGACGATGGTCGGGCTGGCCGTGTTCTGTTGCCATGACGATGGTCGGGCTGGCCGTGTTCTGTTGCCATGACGATGGTCGGGCTGGCCGTGTTCTGTTGCCATGACGATGGCCGGGCTGGCCGTGTTCCGTTATCACGATGACAGTTTGGGGGGGCCATGTTCGGTGGCTGACTATGGTCGGCTTGGCCATGCTCCGTTGCCATGACGACGGTCTGAAATCATTTCATGTTCCCTGTGTTCGGTGTTCATGTCAAACTCTCATCCATCAGCACGAGAACCTGCCATGAGGTAATGGCCCTCAGCAGCCATGCGCGCCAGGGAGAAGCTTGACCATTAGACGCCTCGTGTCATGGAAGAGACCTGCTTTCTTAAAGCACGTTCATCGTGCAGGTGCTACTGCCAGTCTGGAAAGGAGACAGGTTTATCGCTGGCCTACCTTCGGCCAATGATAATTTCACCAATTATCGCGAGCCCGAGCTCCCGTATAACGCAAAGTGCGACTAAAAAACTTGAATATGATAGCGAGACCTGAAGAACAAGTGCGTGGGGAGAACATTGCGTTCAGAACTTTTTCTGAACTCGAGTTCAAGCCTCGTGAAGACTGCGGTGAACAACTTAACTTGGAAACATTTGATTCCAACCTTCAATGTGGTGATAGGAGGGCATTCAATAGTTTTTACGGCCTTTAAAACTTTAAAACTTCTGTATCTTTCACGGCTTGAGAAAATGGTATTGGAAATTTTGCAAAATATTCATGCATGGATATTTCGTTATAATTTTAGACGAATATTTTCTATCAATGTAGACCAGTTCTCTTTTTCGTCATTGCTGCGAGACATCGTCGCATCGCACGCTGTATTTAGAGTGGAGCTTGTTGCTTTAGTTGAAAGTTTACAGATGCATAATTTAGAGTGCACGGATGCTGTAATTCAATCTTTACGGATGAAGGAATTCAGAGTTCACGGATGCCTACATTTAGAGTGTATGGGCGCCTAAATTTGAGTGCACGGATATGTGAATTTAGGGCGCAAAGGTGCATTAATTTAGAGTGTGTAGACACCTAATTTTAGAGTGCATTAATGCACTAATTCAGAGGGTGTGGACGCCTGAATTTATATTGCACGGAGTCATGAATAAAGAGTTATAGGAAGCATAGGATTATAACAATGCTCCCTATAACTCTAAATTGAATGTTGTTACATTCAAAACGTCGTTAATAAATTAAAGTTTCTTCCTTAAACTTGTATTTTGATCAAGCAACGTCATCTACAGAATTGTTCGACCCTGAAAATTTAAATCAATGAATTCACTGGTTATCAACCGCCCCGTGTGTATAAGTAAAAGAGTACAAAATCAAACTAAAAAATTAGATCAGTACTCCCTGCAGTGAGTGACAGAGAGCACATTTTCTCGTCCGTCCGTCCGTGAAGTTATGGACGGATGGACAGACGGACGGACGGACATGACGAGCACAATAGCGTTTTTTCCATAAATGACAAAATGCGCTCAAAATATACATAAACAAAAAAATAAAATAACAAAATTACCGCATTACTGAGCAAAAATTATCTGGCAGCTCTAATTGTGACAGGTAAAATGTGCACGTAATTTTATCTATAACAATTAGGTTCGAAGCACGCATAAGTAGTCGTTAGTATTCGTCAAAGCAGTCGACTAGTCAGGATGTAATCTTTGATCTTATAATAAATCGTATTAATCGTATTGGAGGCGAATAAATTACCTAAGAATATATAAAACAAGTCCTGTTTTTTTTTAGTTTCGTTTCATTTTTCTTTTTGAATCCTCAATCTTAATTCGAGGACTAAAGGAGGAACTTTCACTTACTCTGGTTGAAGCTTAGTTTAAACTCGCTATAAACTCATTTTACTCGAACTATCTCTCCTATTATAGCAGAGTTTTGGGTAAATTAATTACCTGTATGAGAATTCAAAACTAAATTAAACATGCATCATATTCGATCTTTATTGTGGTATTTTGTTCAGAACAACTGATTTTTGCCTTCAAATAAGGACATATGCTTCATCCGAATGCTTCAGCTGACATATATCATCTGAAATGCTTCAGCCGATATTTATCGACTGATATGCTTCAACTCACATGCATCAACTCGCATGCTTCAACTCACATGCTTCAGCTGACACGCTTCAGTTTCCATGCTTCAACTCACATGCTTCAACTCGCACGCTCCAACTGACATGCCTCAGTTGCCATGCTTCAACTCGCATGCTTCAACTGACATGCCTCAGTTGCCATGCTTCAACTCACATGCTTCAACTCGCACGCTCCAACTGACATGCCTCAGTTGCCATGCATCAACTCGCATGCTTCAACTCACATGCTTCAACTCACATGCTTCAACTCACATGCCTCGGCTGACATGCTTCAGTTGCCATGCTTCAACTCACATGCTTCAGCCGTCGTGTTCGTGCGCACAATTCTTGCGCAGTCCCTCCTAGCTGAGCGCGGCTGGAAATTTCTTGCAAATTTCCATGTATTTTTGGAGCGGCAATTCTCACTCTTTTCCTAAGCTCGAGGCTGGAATATCGGCACGCATGACCTGACAAGACGCTGGGCTGGCGCAGTATTCCATCATTCTTTACTTTATGCTTATTATTAGCCAAGGATTAACGTTTATTTCTTCCTAAATATTTCCTAAATATAATATTTGTAATGCATAATGCATAATATAATATATAATGCATATATATTATATTCATAATAATAAATAACTTAAATATAATATTTATAATAAATATTGCTAAATATAATTTACATATATTAATAATAAACATTAAATACGGCAGACGAGACGTCGCAGAGCAGCTCCACAATTCCATTCGTCCAAAACTTTTTTTGGAAACGCTGAAACCATTTACTTACAATTCTTTATCAAATGAATGTATTTAAGTTCAGTGAGTATTTCAAAATGAGAGATTTGGATCATTAATAGCTATAGAAGTAACTATATTACTTTTTTTTATCGAATCCAATCGACCATCCAATAATTACCAAGGATAAACTTAGAAATCCATTCGTTCTTTCAAAATTTCTTTCTATGGCATTCCTTTTTTCAAAGCCGCAGTATTTTTTTTTTACTTGGCAAATGCGACGTAAATCAATATGCAATTTTCCGGCCGTTAATCATGTTACCTTCTATTCCCTGCAAAATGAAACGAATATTTCAGTTTTAAATCATTTGATACCCCATGCTTGCTGAGCGACGGCCTCCAACTGGCACGCATGCTTCTCACTCCAGTCGAAGATTGCCGCAATCCTGTCTGTGATCTACCGCTGATCATGCGTTCATACCTCAAAAATTTCAAAGGCCTTGTATGTAATTTGAGAAAGAGCCTTTTTTGGCGGGAACATGCCTGAGATTTGAGACACGAAGCGTGTAGTTAGACTGAGTTGCGTTCGCTGGAAGTAAATTTTGTTGCGGGTGAAGATTGTTTCAGGAATGATGCCGATGCTTGACTTACCTATTCTATTTTAATTCAAACACTGCTGCATTATTGATCATCCCTAATGACGATGGTAGTATCAAACATGCAGAAATTAAGCCACTAATTTTAAATCAAGTTGCTTCATATCGGTAATACAATGTTATTCAATTGCTGAACATCCGATAATTGTTTTCTATGGGTTTGAGGCAATAGGTACATCCGGCTCTTGATTTGAATGCTATTTTTGCAACTCAATAAAAGCTTATTGATTAGTTAAGTAATTTCAGAATGCATTTCTAATGCAAGAGATCAGGAATTGGTTCCACTGACTGGCTACAACTTTCAGTGTATAAAACTGTATCAAATATTAATTTAACAGACGCATTGATGCCTTTAGGGGCAACTGTAGATACGATGATATTTCTCTCGATAGCGCACGTTCCAAAATTTGAAAAAAGTTACTTAAATTCCCAGCGAACGAGATGATCCTTCTTTTACAGCTTACAAAAAGAACCGTTCCCCTCTCAATGCGAAATTTTGGGTCAATGGGCACGGATGCCCACCCATATCATGGAGGAATTTTCGAACTTTCCATACACGAACTGGCTCAGCTCATGGAATGCATGCTATATATTCTGAAATTTGCCCCTGAACCTGAAGTCTAGACGAAATATTTTGGATTCGATGAGAAAAAATGCCAGAAAGTCATTGCCTGCCTAGCGATTAAAATTATTTGATAAAAGATTTGGAATGACACTTTGGGAATAGGTTAATAATGGCAGCGATCGAAGGGTTGCTGCGTATAGCTTTGCTCGGTGTCGTCATAGACGTACAATAAAATTCATGCTGTCGTTCAGCCAATCATCCATTATAAATCAAACATTGTGGATAAAACTGTTCCATGTACCAGAAAAAAATGATTTAACAGTAAGAAATTTACCATCTTAAGAACTGTCCAGCCGCAGTCAGGCGAATTTTTCAGGGTCAGCGTCGAGGCAAAGATGAGGGAGACGCTATACCCGCATGTCACAAAGGGTTGCCTCGGCTCCATATCATTATTAATAATAATAAGAAAGTTATTGATAAGAAGCATGCTCTGGTCTTTAATCTATCTTGCATAAAAGAAAAGCTTCTGCCAAATTACACCAATATCATAATTACTCACTATTATTGTCATACTATTTTTGCGGCTCCTTGGTTCATGTTTCTCAAATTTCCGATCATTCTAAAACGTATTATTTAATAGACTAGTATCAGCGGATTATTTAATATAATTATCATTACTGATACTAGCTAGCTAAGTGGCCAACTGATGAGTGAACGCTATCGTAGTCTTATTTGCAGACCTCAATTAATGCAAAAGAGGCTTTTAGTTCAAGTAGGTCCCGTTTGGGCTCATGTTTCATCCGTCTTCAGGAACTGATTGCAATTTAGAATTTTATTACAAATTTAGTTCTGCGCTCTCAATTGTTATCACTATGTAAACGCTTGGAAATTATTGGCTGAAACCATTCGAGTTCCATCCCTGAATAACTGAATGGAGGCACTTGAATTTTTTCGAGCGGTGGGTAGTATAAGTGCCTACACAAGGCCCGCAGAGCTATAACTTATTAGTCTCTCCATTGCTCGATGACGAAAAATCCCTCCATGCATATATGTTTTGTTATTTCTGGGTGTGTTATGGGTGCCACCATTAATATTGACATATAAAGTCAAATTCATGAAAACTGATTCGACGTGCGGATGAATGAGGCATGAATTTGAACTTTGTTGTTAGCTAAACTGAACATTCATAATATAATTTCTTCCAAATTGTCGAAATACTTCATGCTATTTGTTTTGGTAAATCAGACATGTATATTTCCTTATATTAATAAAATAAATTTTAGCAACTTACTTCATTGACTATAACAATGACTAACATTTCCTTACGAGTACAAAGAAATTTACTTTACCATCTCACTTTAGTCTGAAGTTGTAATGTTTTCCCCCAAAGTTGTTATGATTCACCAAGGTCAGCATAATGAACCTTTTGTTCGTCAATTAAAATATAATTTATTCACGTTCAATTCAACTTCTAATCAACAACTCAACCTTTAAATCCAAACTCATTTGAACACATATTTGTTTACGCCTAAAATTTCTTCGGCAAGAATCACCGTTAAAACTTTTTTCACTACCTACTAGTTTATGCCATTCACGCAGGGATGTCGAGGTGGCTGAGGTATATCAAATTTGTTATCATGACCCTGAAACGTTGTACTTTGTTCCAACTCGTGTGTCATGAATGACAGATGAATTGGTCGACATAGATTGATGAAGTAACACCTACGAACTCCTAACTTGAATAATTTTAGAATTCGCATAGACGTTCCGCTTTGTATATGCTAATGAATTTGTACACATATCAAGCATAGATCAATATATTTTGCTTTGTGCTACAAGTTTCACATACCAAGAATAATATAATACTCGGTAAGTAATGAAGTTCTTCCTTTCAAATATAAGGGAAATTTCAATTCTTAGCTGATTCATAAAACAAACTAAGTTTAGCAAGATGGACTAAATGTATAGATTTAGTAAATTAAATGAGAGGAAGGCTCCGTCCCCATGTGCGGTAAATTGTAAAGGGTTAAGTCAACACTGGCAATTCTTAGCTGATTCATAAAATAAACTAAATTTATCAGGAAGTTTTAAATGAATATATTTATAATAGTAAATAAGAGGAAGGATCCGTCCCTATGTGCAGTAAAGGGTTAAGTCACTACGGGTGACCAGTAAGTGGCCTTAGCAGACAAGGCTGCACCCTAAACCTATACTCTCATCTCGCGTTTCCTCATTTCCTCGAATTATACATGCGGGATGCCAACAAAAACTTACGTCGATTGGAAAGTCAATGTTTGTCTAAGTTTTCTTGGCTTTCAAACAATTTATCTGTTGTGCAGTTGTGGAGAAAAGATTTTAGAGTTACGTGGACGCTGTAAATTGACTCCTGGAAGGTGAATGAATTTTAGAATCCGTATTTTGCATTCACTGAGAAACCGGCACGTTTTGTTCTGTAATACAGCAATTGCTTTAACATTTTTCAATTTTTCACTGAAATTTTGAGCAAATTTTGTGTTGCGTTCAAGAATTTTCAATAAATTGATGACAGTGACATACCTAAATAACTATTTTCATCCACGTGTCTGCAAAGAACATAATTGTGAACAAAATTATTATTCCCACCTAATAAAATTACATCTTCGATTGCCAATTATCAATTTAGTTCCTATGGTACACGAAACGTTTTATATACTCATTACCTTTCGGCTGAAACGGTAATTCAAAAATAATTATTTCTCAATTTTAGTATGCTATTGAGCATTGAATTAGCGTCCTTCAAAAATTTATATCAAGGATACGTCACCCGATTTTTTAGCCAAATGCCCACGAGCGTGATACGCGCGAATCGTCCACACGTTAGTGAAAAAATATAACTCAATGCTCACTGCAGTGAGTGACAGAGAGCGCCTTTTCTCGTCGACGAAAACGTGAAGTCACGGACCGACGGACGGACAGACAGACAGCGGATATGACTAGCACAGTAGCGCTTTTTTCCATAAATAAGAAAATGCGCTAAAAAATGTCAAGATGCCAGCTCTTTCCAGTTCGCCATTCCGTAATCACCGATACCGCCGATCACGGGCGCGTTAGAGCCGCTATGACTCCTCGCTACACGGGCGTTCCATGACACCAGATCACGTACCACCAGTAAACACTCACGTGACATCAATAGATATACAGGGGATAGACAAAATAAGGGAAGCACCTGAGAAACCCACATAATATATTTCAGTATGGTGTAGGTCCACCTTTTATGGCAATTACAGCCTCAATTCTCCGAGGTATTGATTCATACAAATTGTGAATTGTTTGCAAATGAATTTTAACTTAGCCTTCGGTTAAAACTCCATCCAGCTCTTCTAAAGACGAAGGCGGCGGGAATCGATTTCTGACTTACATCTCTAGAATCGACCATAAATTCTCGATAATATTCAGATCTGGGGATTATGGTGATGGATAATATTCAGGTCTGGTGATTAGAATGTTCCTCATGCCATTTTTAAACAATTTCAGCTGTATGGGTCGGGGCATTATCATCTTGAAAAATGGCGTTCCCCTGCAGAAAAAATACTTGAACCATATGATGAGCTTGGTCCACCAAAATTCCTAAATAGTCACGGCTGTTGATTCTTCCATGAAGAGAAATCATTGGCTCGCCGGATTTCCGAGAAATAGCACCCCAGATCATCACCGATCCCCCGCCATGTTTTACAGTTGGGAGGAGGTATAGTCGAGATTCAATGACTCTTTTGGCCCTCGGAACGTAAACTCGGCTATATGTTGGAAATAAGGTAAACAATGATTCTTCAGAGAAAATCACATTTTTTACTGCTCGAGAAACCAATTCTGGAGGTTTTTACACCATTTGAAGCATTCGCATTTGAAACCAGAGGTTTTCTAATTGCAGCTCTTCCATAGAATCCAGATCTGTGCATCTCTCGGCGGACAGTCTATTGAAACTGGGTTCTGTAGGTGTCCATCGAGGTCAGCAGTAATTTTCAACAGCCGTGGTTTTTCGATTGTCCCTAATAATTCGATTTGGGTACCGACGGTCTCTCTCAGACAACTTCGACTTTTGGCCAGACTTGTGCTTTACTGAGGACGTTTTTGCTTCTTTTTCAAATGCATTCAGTACTTTTGAGACAGTACTTCTAGCAAGTGTCAAGTGTTCGGGAATTTTCTGTCCCACTAGCACCTGCCATATACGGGCTCCAACCATTTGGCCTCTGAAAGTAGGAGAGGTTTGCCATTTATTCGGTATAGGTTAGGTTATAGACTAAATAATATACTAAAAAATCTGTGCAAGGATAAAATGTCAATTAGCAGCAACAATAAACAATAAAACGTATAAATATGTAACTTTTAATTATTTACAACATGTTCAAAAGTTACGCAAGCGTGTAATTAGGCGAATTACAGCCGAGCGTGTACTCAGACGGGTCGCGGTTCACAGATGTATTAACTTGGTTCGTTCCTGACCACAGCCGAGCGTGTACTCAGACGGGTCGCGGTTCACAGATGTATTAACTTGCTTCGTTCCTGTCCACAGCCGAGCGTGTACTCAGACTGGTCGCGGTTCACAGATGTATTAACTTGATTCGTTTTTGTCCACAGCCGAGCGTGTACTCAGACGGGTCGCGGTTCACAGATGTATTAACTCGGTTCGTTCCTGTCCACAGCCGAGCGTGTACTCAGACGGGTCGCGGTTCACGGAGGTTGACAGTAGCCCCGTCTACAAGCTGGAGATCCCAAATTGTCGCCTGGAAGACACCGGCGCCTACAGCATCTTGGCTAAGAACGACCATGGCGAGTCCAGGGCTGTCATCTCGCTGCAAGTCTACACCAAAGGTGAATATAATCTTGCTGTGATTCGTGTTCTTCATTCTATATATTCACTGGAGAATTTAGAGTTATAGCTCTTCTCCATGTTCACGTTTTTCACATTGCGCAAAACATCCGGGAATGTTGCCAAGCGATCACTCAGAATCTCATTTTCCGTGTCGACCGTCCAACTCCTGTTCTACCGTTTACCGTTCGTTGATATTTATTTGAATAATTTCGTTCGAAAGAAAATTGAATCTTGCCTTGATATGCACGAGTCATCACTGATTAAGATATGCTCTCCTAAAGATAAGGTTGTCCATTTTATTCCCGATTGATTAAAAACTTCCAGATACATGGCAGCTTCGCGCAAAAAAATAAAACCGTTTTTCTGCGGTTTATTACTCTAGTATTCTGATGAGTGTTGATATTATACGTGGTTCATATCGAGTAATCTAGGAATACTATTTATTATTTCGAAAGAATATGAAATTATGTTCTTGGCTTGAAATCGTAGTTTTAATGATGTATACTTAGAATTGAAAATACTTGATTAAATTAAGGAAATTCGAAGCAGGCTATTTTAAATTAATACTTTGAAAACAGTATTAAACCAAATCGAGGAAGGATCAATGAAGAATGTTTATTTAACTATTGCTACTTATTTTATCAAACGAAATTAAGGAACTGAATTTTTTGTATACTCGCCAAATGCACGCGCAACGCACACCGGCATTGTTTGCCATGTTGAGGCGCTGGGTCACCTGACACCTTCGCGGCCCAGGCCAGTGTTGAGGCTAAATAATCCTCTAGCGGTGAGGCCCCGCGCCCCACCGCCGCCCAGGCCAGTGTTGGGGCTAAATAATCCCCGAGCGGTGAGGCCCTGCACCACACCGTGGTCCAGGCCAGTGTTGCGGCTAAATAATCCTCTAGCGGTGAGGCCCTGCACCACACCGCGGCCTGATTAGAAATAGGAATAAATAAGATAAGAATAGGGGGATTTGGGGGTTGAGATGCAGAGTTTGAATTAAGGGGTGGAGCTCGAGCCGCCTAGCACGCATGCGCGGGACCGGGGGAGTATTTAACAGGAGGTAGCGGGCGACCGCGGGCAGTCACGCGGCGGCGTTAGAGAGAGTCGGTGTGTCGAAATAATTAGTATCTTGCAAAAACTATAAATCCTGTCGACGCCACCCCCTTATATCGATGAGTACAGTTTCGGTTAAAGGTTGAAATTACTACATCAAGACCAAGAAGAAAGGTTAGAAAAGAAAGTAGGAGTAGGACGGAAATCTTTAATCAAACGAAAGTAGACCTCACTAATCAGGCCCAGGCCAGCGTTGGGGCTAAATAATCCCCGAGCTGTAAGGCCCCGCGCCCCACTGTGGCCCAGGCCAGCGTTGAGGCTAAATAATCCCCGAGTTGTGAGGCCCTGCACCATACCGCGGCCCAGGCCTGTAGGCCAGCGTTGGGGCTAAATAATCCCCGAGCGATGAGGCCCCGCTCCGCGCCGCGGCCCAGGCCAACGTTGGGGCGTCGGGGCGTTGGGGCTAATTATTCCCCAAGCGGTGAGGCCCTGCACCGCACCGCGGCCCAGGCTCGTGCTGATATGAGCGGTTGAGTGAAACACGCGCTGATATGAACGGGTCAAGTGAGACACGCTGATTTCAAGTGAGACATGCGCGCAGTTCTCACTTTTCAAGCGCTTGCTGCTCGTTCTTCATGCGTGCGCGTCGAGTCACGCTTGAGCGCGTCTTTGTTTCCTGGCGGTCAGGACGCAGGCTCGGGTCACAGCGAATTATTGCCGCTCGCCGCACTATTGTCGAGTGCCTTTGTGCTCTCGTCGACTGCCTTTACTCTCTCGTTGAGTGCCTTTTGCCTTGGTCGAGTGCCATTGTGCTCTCGTCGAGTTTCTTTGTGCTCTCGTCGAGTGCCATTGTGCACTCGTTGGCTGCCTTTGCACTCTCGTTAAGTGCCTTTTGCCTTGGTCGAGTGCCATTGTGCTCTCTTCGAGTGCCTTTTGCTCTCGTCGAGTGCCTTTGTGTTCTCGTCGAGTCCCTTTGTGCTCTCGTCGAGTGCCTTTGTGTTCTCGTAGTGTGCCTTTGTGCTCTCGTCGCGTGCTTTTGCATTTTCTTTGAGTGTCTTTGCACTCTGGTCGTGTGCTTTTTTGCTCTCATCGAGTGCCTGTGCCCTATCGTCGAGTGACTTTGAACCCTCGTCGTGTGCCTTTCTGCTCTCATCGAGTGCCTTTGCCATATCGTCGAGTGACTTTGAGCCCTCGTCGTGTGCCTTTGCACTCTCGTCGAGGGCCTTTGTGCTATTTGTCCAGTCTTTTGTGCCCGAGGTCTAATCGCGCTTGTGCTCATTGTAAAGTGCCTCTGTACTCGTCGTCGAGTGCCTTTGTGCTTATTATCGAGTATCGCAATAAGTCTTTTGTATCAGACAATCACAATGTGATGTGCATTATAAATGGAGTTCCTCACCATGATGAGGGGGAGGGAAGGGGGACGGTTATGGCTTCACGGTTCACAGGACACGACTGTAATTTCGTCAAGTGCCTGTAGCTGTTAGCCTTCCTCGGGTACGGTTACTGATAAAAAAGCTCTGCTTCATTTCACTTTCTTTCGCGCGCGTCACTAAACCTTATTTATATCATTTGACCTTCTTGTTTCTTTCAGAATCTCGCGTCGTTCATTTTCTAACGGTGCAGCTTGCCTCTTGTAATTCAAATCATCCATTTACTAGCTAGTAGCTCGTACTACTACAGTATAGGTACTTGCTATGAGTCGTTAAACTTGCCCCATCCCTTCGGAGTTATCGACCTCGCACACTATACATAGTGAAAGGCGCAAAACTTTTACAATCGCCTTGAAATTAGCCCTGAATACCAAACCCTAGGAGCTAAACTTCGATGATGGGCTTACATAAATTCAATTCAATCTAAAAATTATTTGATTAAGCACTTTACAAGTCTACGCAGTTGCTGAAGCTGGAGTCTCATGCTTTCGCACGAACTTTTTATATAGTTTATTTTATACTAAAATGAAATATTCTGAAAATTAACTTCTGTTATTTATTTAATCAGTCACTAACCTGAATTATACCTCGTCAATTTACGTTAGTCGAATCAATTTTATGATGATTCGCAACCAAGCTTCTTTCTTCCAGTTCAAAATCGTCATTCTTATATAATCAACCACACATTCATTCAATTCATACACTCGATTATTTCTACATACCGTTTACATTTCTGACGCTTTAATACAAAGGATTAAATTCTTGATATTAATAATTGAATTTGGTTATTAATAATTAGTAGCCCTCTCGTACTGCGTAAACTCCGCAGAATTCGACATGGCCAATAAAAGACCAAATATTATCGGACGAACCACCACCAAAAAAAAAAATATACGAAAAATATTAAAGTTGATACAAGCTCTGGAAAATATGTTAATTAGAATGATAAATATTGTGCAAGCTTTCATTCACTGCTGCTTAGAAATAATTTAAGATCCGCCATTGATTTTCTGTCATTGAATTAACTTTACATTACTTTTAATTACACTACAAAACGAAATAGTTTGTTGGTAACTTTTACCCATAGTTGAATTATTGTATTACGAATTGAACTGAAAATTATCAAGTTTTCTTCTAAAAATCCTCTAGTAGTAGATATTTTCGCGGAAGCTTTAAAAATTTAGCTCTGCTTATATTAATGGTTGAAATCCTTCTTTTTCAGGACTGAAGGGTGACTTGAAAGGTGGCAGCGTCAAGCGAGGGTTCGTATTATAGCTTATATTTATATTAATATAATATTTTATTATTATTTATTTGTTGGAATCCAACATTCCCCGATTTACTATTCGGTAATGGTATGATTATGTCCCAATATATTTGCTCTGTTCGACAAATGTGTAGTTTGTCTGCGGTTTACCAAAAAAGCAAATACGGTTGGACTCGATTGCCACAAATTTCATAAATCACAAAACTTTCTTCAATAATTAAGGATGAAGGTTCTTATGTGACCAGCGCGCTAGAGAAAAAAGTTTAAGCTTATGTGAAAAACGAGGGAAACGGTGTGATCGTTGATAAGTAAGGTGCTTTAATACAGTGAGAATAGTTCGGTGAGTATGTTATGGTGACCATTGTACGAATGTATCATGAATAACATTCAAGTCTCGACATATCGTGCTTGCCGCGCATTACTAACCAGAAAGGAGTTTTGACCCGGTAACGGGCCCGTCCCGCGCCGTATAACGGGCTGACACCTGCTAACGGAACCCGTGCCTTGTAACGGGCTCACACCTGCAAACGGAACCCGTCCCGTGCCGTGTAACGGGTTCACACCCGCTAAATGAACCCGTCCCGTGCCATGTAACGGGTTCACACCCGCTAACTGAACCCGTCCCGTGTCGTGTAACGGGTCCACACCTGCCAACGGAACCCGTGCCGTGTAACGGGTTCACATCTGCTAACGGACCCCGTCCCGTGCCGTGTAACGGGTCCACACCTGGTAACTGAACCCGTTCCGTGCCGTGTAACGGGTCCACACCCGCTAATTGAACCCGTCCCGTGCCGTGTAACGGGTTTAAATCTGCTAACGGAACCCGTGCCGTGTAACGGGTCCACACCAGCTAACGGGCCCGTTGCTCCCCCAGCGTGATGGAGGCGGTGCCGCGGGTGGTACGTCCCCTGCAAGACGTGCGCTGCTGCGACGGGGACGCCGTGACGCTCGAGACGCTCTTTGATGCCCCGCCTGCCTGCCTCGTGCGCTGGGAGAAGCAGGGACATGTGAGTGCTGGGACACGGGAGTGCTGGGAATGTGAGTGCTGGGACATGTGTGTGCTGGGACATGTGAGTGCGGGGACATGTGAGTGCTGGGACACGCGAGTGCTGGGACATGTGTGTGCTGGGACATGTGAGTGCTGGGACACGCGAGTGCTGGGACATGTGAGTGCTGGGACACGCGAGTGCTGGGACACGCGTATGCTGGGGGTGAAGGGACACGGGAGTGCTGGGACACGAAAGTGCTAGGAGGTGCAAGTGTGCCGCTGATGGATACTGGGGACGTGAGCTGGGACTGGGACGGCGTTGACGTGTAGTGTGCCGTGTTGTGCAGGTGCTGAAGGATACCGGGGACGTGAGCTGGGACTGGGACGGTGTTGACGTGTACTGTGTCGTGTTGTGCAGGTGCTGAAGGATACTGGGGACGTGAGCTGGGACTGGGACGGCGCCCGTGCACGTCTCAAGATCAGGGCCGTTTACCCAGAAGATGAGGGCGAGTATTGCTGCATCGTCTACAACGACATGGGCAAAGCTGTCACCTCCGCCACCCTCGTAGTCGAAAGTCAGACCCAAACTCATTTTCTTGCGATGGTCTCAAAATTTTGCACGTAGTTTTCAAACAGTTGCTTACAGTATATGTTGCATTAATAGTTTTCAAAATACTTGCATGTTTTGCGTTAATAATTTCTTCGTTGTGTACATTAATTTTATTTTAGCATTTGACATAAGTTTTATTACTTCCATTAGTTTATTAGACGCATTATGTCAGTGTTTATCCCATTGATTGATATAATTTACAAGATAGTTGACAAGTCGAGGTAGTTAAATTCTCATAAAGAAATGCGAAAAGCTTAGTTTGTTGGTTAGAGGAAAAAATACCAATGCCAATCCATATTAAATATAGATGCTGTGAAGCAAAATCCTGACGACATTAATAGTGAGTGTTGGTGCAAGTGCCCGTAAATGCTGATCCCAATACCTGCCATCCCAGAATTACTGCTGGCAACGCACCCGCGTTTCATTCACTTTACTAGTACCTCTTGTTTACATGGAATGTCGCGCGATGTAATACTTATTCGGCCGCTCAAGGTGATTGGTTGTAGCAGGTGATTAGACGTTTCAGATTAGACGTTGCAGATTAGACGTTGCAGATTAGACGTTGCAGATTAGACGTTGCAGATTAGACGTTGCAGATTAGACGTTGCAGATTAGACGTTGTTGCAGATTAGAAGTTGCAGATTGGACGTTGCAGATTAGACGTTGTAGATTAGACGTTGCAGATTAGACGTTGTAGATTAGACGTTGCAGATTAGATGTTGCAGATTAGACGTTGCAGATTAGTCGTTGCAGATTAGACGTTGCAGATTAGACGTTGCAGATTAGACGTTTCAGATTAGATGTTGCAGATTAGACGTTTGGTTGTGGTGGGTGAATGCCGGCGGCGCTGGCGCTTCAGATGCACTGCACGGATTCGCCTGCAGGTCGATGTTGTTGATCGGTTTCTTCGTCCACGGCAATATCTTTTCAATTTTTTTCTGCCGATTTTGGCACATCTGCCAATACGCTGGTAATTAAAATCATGGTGCGTGTACATGGTAATGTTGTTGCTCGGTTCCATCGTCCCCGGCAATGCGGTCAATTTTTTATTGCCGATGTTGGCACATTTGCCAATACGCTGGTAATAAGAATCATGGTGCCTACGCATGGTATTCATGTAGACTCCCTTTACTCATTTCAGTGGCGGAAGACAAGGAGAACGACCTGACGGTGCAGATGGAACACCGTCCCGACCTGTCCCGACGCACCACTCCATCCCGCGCCACTCCATCCCGCTACTCCCGCAGCCCCTCCGTCACCAGCTTCACGCGTGAGTGACTGCTTTTTATTACATAGAACGTATGCTTAGATATATCTTAAATTGATCTTTCATGAGGACATAGAATACAAACATAATGCATGAATATGTATGATCCGTACATCGAACATAAAACATTACAAAAGGTTTTGCTGGTCGGTTATTTTGTTCTTATCCAACACTTCTTTCTTTAGTTCATTTAGCGAGGATAGTTTTTTTAATTTTCAGAAAATTACCATGTATGATTTTGCGTTCTGATTGGCGATGACGAAATACGTCATCTATTTCTATTAAATTTTATCTCACAACTATATTCTAAGCTGTATTATCATTTATCTAATTTATGGAACCTAGTCGAGAAATAATTTATACAGAGGAAATTATTGAATAATGAGATAAACTCGTTAATATAAACCAAGAATTCCATACACTATGTCCCGACATGAGTTTTGTTACTGTCGCATCGGTTACCGCTTGCTATCATGGATACTGCCGTTCAATTCCACACGACGCTCTGAAATTTAATATTTCTGATGAATATCATGAAGTAGATAAATATTGTCCTTCTTAAGTTGGTGTAAGTTGAAATGTTTTCTACCCATATTTTTATCAGTTATACAATTCGACTCATCGTATCGAAATGAATTACCTACCAAAATTATTGAAACTTCTTCTTAATTTGGAGTATTAATATTTCATTTTCCAGTAAATTTTTAGGTGGATGGTTTGAAAATTTTAGGTTGATAGTAAAATCATCCGCATCTATTATTACTATGAAATTTACTCTTATATCTTAAAAAATGGAAATTAATAAGATAGAATATCTCGGTTCTGAGTTCTATTTTGAAGCCACGAGCTGAGCCAAGGATGGATGACGACTACCATGCATCTACTCCACCATCTACTCCACCATCTACTCCACCATCTACTCCACCATCTACTCCACCATCTACTCCACCATCTACTCCACCATCTACTCCACCATCTTCCGGCAACGAAAAAGGCAGAAGAATGATGGCGTTCACGAGAAGTTGGGCTAGCAGACAATGGCCGCTTAGCTCTGAATAATCCCTGCTCGGTTATTCACACAATCGGGCATCGCCGTAAACGGCCAATGACTATTTAAGTTATCCTAGCATTAATAAACGAAATTTTCAAGTTATACAGTAATAATTGATACGCAGGATCTCCGATATTTGATTAACGTAAATGATTACTGTAGAAATGGTACCCAGCATTGCTGCTACGTGTACAGGTCGGAGATGTTCTTTGACTGGAGGCTAGAACTTTCCTGCTACGATCTAAATTAGAAGGAATTGCTCATGACACAAGTTAACTTCAGTGGGTAATGGGCTTTGCAGGGGAGGGCAGTGCCCACAGTTGGGCTGGAGTGGGCTGGAGGGAGCCCTCCATCCCTGTAGCCCACTGGCGTCCTCTCTCCAGAGGTTCCTCCCCTCTTCTCTTCGGTCAGATTCCATTTGTGCCCTTCGGCATCAGTATTGCCCTACCCGTTAACTGTGTACCCTGTTTGAACTTATGTTTATTATTACCTGCATTATCTATAGCTAGTTAACCTTCATAAATTTTACATTTCCTAAAAATTGGATATTTTTACAGGCTTGAAGATTGCATTTACGAGTGTTGTTGGCTTCCCTGTTTTGTTGCGATGAGAGTCCTCAAAAGTTTTGAATAAGTGACGTGTGCCACATGTTTTTAATCCTTCCCATTCGTCTAACTTACTTGTATCTTTGCATTCTTTTTAATCCATGGTAGTTTTTGATTTTCATATAGACATATTCTTGCTATTCTAAAAATAATATAAATTAGCACCGTGACTCCCCATGAGTTCGCACTCGAACCGTACTCATGATCTGATATGGTAGACTCTTTTTTATTTTGTTTTTGTTCTAAAGAAGGCGAATCTTCTGGTCACAGAATAATAAAATGAGAGTTAATTAGAATCTTAAATATAATTGAAGATGTCATTGTCACATGTTTTCAGAGCGGTATTGAAACATGAATTAAGAATATAAAGTATTGAATTAAGAGCTATAATCATTGGGTAAATCTTCATCAAAATCTGTCGGTAAAATCTTACTACTCAACTCTCTGGTGCGCTGACACACGAGAGCAGAATTAGCAAAATTTCAAGTGCTTGATAATTAGTGATTGGAGTGATTCCAATTCAATCACTAATTGATGATCAGTGATTTGCAAAGTAGCCTCAGCACAAACCGGGGGACATGGAGGGCTGTTTTGGGCGGAGATTTTATGTTTTTTTTTATCACGCTGAAAAGTTGCATAAACGCTGTTGCATAAAGTTGCAGTTCACGCTGAAAACATTTTGCTCCACCTTTATGGAGGATATTTAACTTGGGATAGATGTCATCTCTACTGATTACACAATTGCTTGTAACGATTTACTTGAATGAAATAAAATAGCGAAAGTTCTTCATCAATCAAACTTTCTTATTTGCATATCTGTTGGTTGACTTTCTTCTTAGCAGATCTATTGGGTTGTTAATTTTCCTATTAGCAGGTTTGTTGAGAGGTTGACCTGCTTTTTGCCAGATTTCTGGGGTGGTTGAATTTCTAATTATCAGGTTTGTTGGCTGGTTGACTTTCTTATTATCAGATCTGTCGATTGGTTGACATTCTTATCATCAGATCTGTTGGGTTGTTAACTTTCTTATTAGCAGATTTGTTGGGTGGTTGACTTTCTTATCATCAGATCTGTTAGGTGGTTGACTTTCCTATTAGCAGATCTGTTGGATGGTTGACTTTCTTATTAGCAGATCTGTTGAGTGGTTGACTTTCTTATTAGCGGATCTGCTATGCGGTTGGCAGAAGAAAGAGCCTCTGTATAGCCTCTCGTGTGTGGTATGCCTCGTGTGACGCATCGTGTGTGCAGTGCCTTGTTTAGATTAAGTCTCTTGTGTATACACTAATGGAAGCTAAAGCTTGACCTTTGTGGCGTGCGGCTAAAAGTCTAACTCACTGCACACATTGTCCTTATGATTTCAGTTTGTATTTGATCTAGCGCAAATAACCGATAAAATAAACAAAAATTAAATAAATGAGCGAAATTTTGTTTTCATGTAGTAAGGTTAACCGTGAATGATGGAGTAGTATGAACTAAAAGACTCTGTTTCCTTTTTAGATCTCATCTGAAATCAAAAGCCTTCAGGTCATAAATCCTGAATTTTAATTACCTTTGTACCTTATATTGCCGGATACCTTGGATATCCTGTATCTTGATACCCTATTTACCCTGTACCCCTAACCTTATATACCATGTACCTATATACCCTTGTACGCTGTCCCTTATGACCTATATACTCTATACTATATTGTCACCTTGCATTGTGAGGGTATAAGGGGTTTTCTGCAGTGCGGCATATCCTGAAATTCTTTTGCAAAAATATAGCCGCGCAGAATATGCAGAATATGCCACGCTGGAAGGTAAGGCTACTCTACAGGAAATGCCACACTGCAGAAAAATCCATTACTCATATTTCCCGATATTGTGCTCGCTGGCAACGTTGCGCGCTATGCAAATAATAAATAATTTTAACCTGCCTGTATTGCGTGGTAGAGCCACAGAGTCGAATGTTTTTCACTGCTCAATTCCAACCTGAAAGCTGAATTATTAACTAATTTTGAACTTTCCCTGTACTAATCTTCTTCCGATGTCTTTGTACATATTCCTATAGGAATTAATTATTAATCTTGAAACGCCCCTGTTTTAACCTTCTTCGTCAGGCTAATTCCTGCGTGAATTTCCCGTAGACTCATTAATGAAAATTTCTCACGTGAAAATTCAGCCATGTGCTCTTATAAACAATTGTATCAATATCGTATATGCACTCGATGATTGCTATAGAATACTTGGAATGGGTTTGTGTTGTTGGCTTGTAATTGGTAATTGATTGTCGCCCTGAACCCTCTTCCAATCGTTCTCCTATTGTTTGAACGCGTGCTCTGGGGTATCGTCAAACATTGACGATTATATGTGAAATAGAATACGTACATAATCCGGAAATTAAAGTTTTCTGTGTTATTATTTTTACCTATAATATGTTATAATGTGAGTTTTCTCACTAAATTTATGCACAATTGCTTGTTCGCTCTCTTTTGTTGCGTTCCAGTGTAGGTCTTCTCACCCATTTTGAGTTTTAAGTTTTTGTGTTTCTGAAACTCATCGTAAATCTAAAGCCCTTTGAGTGTATTAAGCTTCGATGAAAGAAATATAGGAATGTATGGCGGCCATTTTGAAGAAAATTTGTTGTGTGTTTAATGACTGGCGTTGAATTGTAGTTCTATGCCCACACGAGGCTAGATTTTAGTTTTATATTGTGTAAGGTTCCTTCAAACGAGTCTTCAGTGTCATTACAGAAGTCACAACTCGACGTTCTGTGTGCAGTTTTAGTTGTGAACCTGTAAATTATTTGTCGTACAGCTACTGCGTGGAAATAACTCACTTTTTGCCTGTAAACTGCTGCATGGAACTAATGCACCATTTCCCAGTCGCTGATAAATTATACTAACTTAATATTTTATGACACTATCAGGTCGGCGTTACACACCCGAGCCAAGCGCGCGCAGCAAGCAGAAGCGCGCTCACGGCCCTAAGTTCTACTACATCCCGCACGACAGGATCGTCGAGGAGGGCGAGACCGTCACCTTCCAGTGCGCTATTAAAGGTTAATAAACAGGAATTTCTATCATGTCTTTGAATGAACAGTTTTCAAATTTGGATGTTTTTCCCTTATAATTTTATTAAAAATCAAATGTAATTACAAGCCGTGAAAGATTGAATTTCAAGTCACGGTGGCTTGAATTTCATGCCAGCATTGACCACAGCCCTTTCACCACTTAGTAGCTAACTAGACAGAGCAAATATTCAATCTTCTTTGTGGCTCATTTCGGAAATATATACATAAAAAGTGTCCATATATCCCCATTTTTCTAGACATTTTCGAGTACATAGGCCAACTGTTCTCTACTGTCAAAACAAACCCAGAGTTTTCCATTCATTTTCATTACTAATCTCAAGTGAATGCGTTCATAATTACAGGTCACCCGACCCCAAAGACCAGCTGGGACAAAGACTCGATGAAGCTGATGCAGGGCGGGCGCTACAGGATGGAGGAGCGAGGCGAGGTTCGCACCATCGAGATCACGAAGGTAACGCAGCAGGACGCTGGTCTGTACCGCGTCACCATCGAGAACGACCTGGGCAGGGAGCAGGCAACCGCGCGACTCGACGTCATCAGTGAGTTATAACACTTACAAAAATTCATGGTTGAACTAGTATCAGGTTGACCCATGAGAAGTCCATTTTTGCGGATGTAGTTTGTTGTTCGCCTGTGACGTCACTGATCTCAGTGACGTCACGGGCATTAACCAATCACCGAAATGCGATCAAATCAACCAATCCATAATGGGAATGACGGGTTTGTTTACGTTTCTTGATCTCAGTGACGTAACAAGAAAGCTGAACTGAAAGACGGAAATGATCGTGGGTCAACCTTATATAGTTCAACCATGGAAAAATGAATGTGTCATGTTGTTCTAATAGTGACACTCGCTGCGGGTAGTATTGATATGGTCCTTTTTCGGGTCAAACAGGATAAGATGACCCAAATAATGGAAAAACTGCATCACTATTTGGACAAAATCTCATTAATTTTTCTGCCCGTATGTAAGAAAATAAATTATTAGTTTTTTGAAATTGTAAGATCCTGGTCTTGATGGAGAAATCAACCTGATTCAAATATATACAACTTGAATTTAGGGGGAAATAAATTCGTTCTTATTGTAGTCCCAATTCGCTAAATTCAACAAATTTTCTAATTTTAGGCTGGACGTGGGTCTATCATAGTTTTATTTATTTGTACCATAACTAAATCCACTATGGTTCCGGTATTTTTGTGAACTGATGGGAGTCTGTTTGATTTTCCCTTTCATAATTTAAATTTAACTGAATTAAATTATTCAATTGATTTAATCGTTTTTATATAATTAATTGAATTGAATCAATAAATTGATTTAATCGTTTCTATATATAATTAATTGAATTAAATTATTTAATTTATCTAATCGTTTGTATATATATAATTAATTGAATTTAATTATTCAATTGATTTAATCGTTTTTATATATAATTAATTAAATTCATTTATTCGTTCTTTATATATGATTAATTGAATTCAATTATTCAATTGATTTATACCTTTTTTATGTATAATTAATTGAATTGAATTATTCAATTGCTCTGATAGTCTTTATATAATTAATTGAATTAACTTTTTCAACTAATTTAATATTTTTTATATAATTAAATGAAATAAATTATTCAATTGATTTATTCGTTTTTTATATAATTAACTGAATTGAATACGGGCATTGAGTATATTTAATTGTGGCATCAGAAGCGTCAAGCAACAAGTACGCGGGCTACGTGCGTAGCTGGCACACGTCACCGCTCACAGCCCCTCGCTTCACGCGCGCCCTCCCCAGCACCTCTGTCAGGGACGGCGCTAAGCTCAAGCTCTCCACTGACTTTACTGGCTCGCCTGCACCCCGCGCCAAGTGGTACCGGTGAGTCTTTTGTGGTACCGGTGAGTGGTTCAGTGGTACCGGTGAGTGTTTCTGTGGTACTGGTGAGTGTTTCTGTGGTCCCGGTGAGTCTGTGGTAACGGTCATTGGCTCTGTGGTACCGGTAAGTGGTTCTGTGGGACCGGTGAGTGTTTTGTGTTTTATTTTACCGGTGAGTCGGTGAGTGTTTTGTGGTACCGGTGAGTGGTTTGTGGTACCGGTGAGTGGTTTGTGGTACCGGTGAGTGTTTTGTGGTACCGGTGAGTGTTTTGTGGTACCGGTGAGTGTTTTGTTGTACCGGTGAGTCTTTTGTGGCACCGGTGAGTGTTTGTGGTACCGGTGAGTTAGTTAGTTTAGTGACCCTATTATTACTAGCGCTTCAGCTGCTAAGCTATCTCGCGCCGAATGTCACGTTGGGCATTATGGGCTAAGAACATATTGCATCACATGTATTCAGCGTTGACCAGATCATTGTGGTACCGGTGAGTGTTTTGTGGTACCGGTGAGTCTTTCTGCGGTTCCAGTGAGCGGTTCTGTGGTACAGGTGAATGTTTCGTGGTACCGGTGAGGGTTTTGTGGCACCCCGGTCAGTGGTTCTGTGGTACCGGTGAGTGTTCTGTGGTACAGGAGTCTTTTGTGGTACCGGTGAGTGTTTTGTGGTACCGGTGAGTGTTTTGTGGTACCCGTCAGTAATTCTGTGGTACCGGTCAGTGGTTTTGCGGTAACGGACAGTGGTTCTGTGGTACAGGTCAGTGGTTTGTGGTACCGGTGAGTGTTTTGTGGTACTGTTTGATGCCCGGCAGTGTTGCTGTGTTCTGTAGTAAGGGTCAGTGCTGCGTGTCTTATTGGTAGCCATTAATTTGTTATTTTTCATAATTCTTATTGAACAGGACTATTCAGCTACATACTTGGTATCCATTTTTTTGCCATTATCCGTTAATCATTCACCATAATTTTATTTACCAAACTCGGCTTTCTTTACGTGAACTCTTCGCCGAGATAGTTGAATAATATTATTCCTTTTCATTCATGTTGAATAACATCATTCCTTTTCATTCATGTTGAATAACATCACTCCTTTTCATTCTAGTTGAATAACATCATTTCTTTTCAATCTAGTTGAATAACATCGTTCCTTTTCATTCTAGTTGAATAACAGCATTCCATTTCATTCTAGTCGAATAACAGCATTCCTTTTCATTCTAGTCGAATAACATCATTCCTTTTCATTCTAGTTGAATAACATCATTCCTTTTCATTCTAGTTCATTCTAGTCGAATAACATCATTCCTTTTCATTCTAGTTGAATAACATCATTCCTTTTCATTCATGTTGAATAACATCGTTCCTTTTCATTCTAATCGAATAACATCGTTCATTTTCATTCTAGTTGAATAACATCATTCCTTTTCATTCATGTTGAATAACAGCATTCCTTTTCATTCATGTGGCAGGAATATATTTTTGTTTGCCAAACATGTGCTTTCTTTACGTGAACTTTCCGCCGAGATAGTTAAATGCCAAATGATTCCTCCCTTTTCATTCTAGTTGAATAACAGCATTCCTTTTCATTCTAGTTGAATACACTCATTTCTTCATACCTTTTCATTCTAGTTGAATACACTCATTTCTTCATACCTTTTCATTCTAGTTGAATAACATCATTCCTTTTCATTAATGTGGCAGGAATAACGAGCTGCTGCCGAGCTGCTCGGACTTCGAGCAGACCCGCACCAGCTGCTCGGCGACGCTCGAGATCGCAGCGGCCACGGCCAGCGACGCCGGCACCTACACCTGCGTCATCATCAACGACAAAGGGCGCGCCCATTGCTCCTGTCAGGTGGGTGCCCTTGGCAGGGTACTGTCCGTGGGTGGTGTCTCCCAATGAGATACACAAGTATAAGTTAACGTGGGCGCATGGGTTAAATGGTTCCAGAATCAAATTTTGGCTGTAAGATCCAATTTTGGTTATGTTGCTCAAATTGTTCATAAGATTCAATTTTTGCTCGAATTGCTCATATTGCTCAAAAGATTCAATTTTGGTTATGTTGCTCAAATTGAGGCCATTTGAATAATGATTCTCAGTGGAAGCATCATGAGAGCCTCGCGCACGTGAGGCTCTGGCGAGAATGGCTCCTGTTACGCTGCATGTTAATTGTTTTTCTAGAATAGAATTGCATTTTATCAGCCTCGGGCGAGAAAAACTGTCACGTATATATTTTTCAGCAAGTGTACTGTTAGTAAGGCTACTGTGTAGTTGATTTGATATTGTACGGTAAAATTATAGCACATTTTTATTTCCGATACTGCATAACATATAAATACTATTTTGTTATTTACTACTAGTATAACTTCGTTGTTCTTCATCCTTCATCCCAACTGGACTCCAGTAGATTTGCCAATGTTCATGATCAGCAATATCTAAGTACTTATATCCTTAGTCTGCTTAAAACGCAGTTAACAAGGAATTTGAAAGCAAAAAGAACGCTAAGTAAATAGACCATATCTGTATTGAAAACCTATCTATATCTATTTATATCAATATATCTATATCTCTATCTATATCTTTATCTATATCTATATCTATATCTATATCTATATCTATATCTATTTCTATATCTATATATCTATATCTATATCTATCAATATCTAGTATGAAAGAGTGTTATTACAAAAAAGCTGATTATTGCACCCCGCTTTGGACCCCAGGTGACGGTGGAACACAGGCTCGCGGGGGCGGGGCCCCCTCTCTTCATGGAGGGCCTGCAGCACGACACAGCTTTAGACGGTGACCCCCTCAAGCTGGGGGTTACTTTGCAGGGTAGGTCATGTTGCATGGTAGGTCATGTTGCAGGATAGGTCATGATGCAGGGTAGGTCATGGTGCAGGGTAGGTCATGCTGCAGGGTAGGTCATATTGCAGGGTAGGTCATGTTGCAGGGTAGGTCATGATGCAGGGTAGGTCATGTTGCAGGGTAGGTCATGTTGCAGGGTAGGTCATGTTACGGGGTAGGTAATGTTGCAGGGTAGGTCATGTTGCAGGGTAGGTCATGATGCAGGGTAGGTCATGGTGCAGGGTAGGTCATGCTGCAGGGTAGGTCATGGTGCAGGGTAGGTCATGCTGCAGGGTAGGTCATGTTGCAGGGTAGGTCATGTTGCAGGGTAGGTCATGTTGCAGGGTAGGTCGTGTTGTAGGGCAGGTCATGTTGCAGGGTAGGTCATGTTGCAGCCTTGCAGGGTAGTTCAAGCGTCATGACGGAGAGCTTAGTTCATTTATTTTTTTTAATATTTTTGAAAAATTATCAGAGTATGACTATTAACTACTACAAATGTGATGAATCTCTCTAATGTTTAGATTGACTGCTGATTGAAGACGGAAAATCTTGGTGTGTGAAAGCTTTTGGAACGGATTATCATTCACTGAACATGAGATTCCAGCGCTGAACGCACAAGCTGAACTCTCATCTTTATTTAGAATTAATTTATTATTTAGCATAAATTTTAAACAGCCCTTGAGTAGAAATTTCACCGACAGCCAATACGGACAACCTCTTCCAGTCGTCCACCCTGTACTTTTGTATCTGTCTACCACACCCTTCTTGGTAAACTCTTTTGTGTTGCCTTTTATCTCACAACCCATCCGACTATCCAGTTTTAACTCAGTCTTTATTACACGGATATCGTTTCAGCAATAATATTTTGTACAATCATTGTTTAATCTTGCCTCGGTGGTCCTAATCTTTATTTGCTTCTCCTATTCATCCCAGTTTTTGTTGACTTCCCTCTTACTTGTCCCCATTTTTCGTTCATGAAAGTATTCACCACCAACCTTTTCCCGGCTGATGCAGGGAGTCATCCCATTAAGGTTCTGTGGGTAAAGAACGACCAAATCATCGAAGCTTCAGATCGCCTTCACATCCAGAGCTCCCCTGCAAATTGCTGCACCTCATACCCCACTTCTTCCCCCACCTTTTCCTCCAACTCAAAGTCTTCCCCGTCCTCCACGAAAGCCTCCCCAGCCTCCCCCATCACTGACAGCCATCACTGGCTTGCCTTTGACCAAGTTATCCCTGACGACTCTGGCCTCTACCTCTGCGAGGCGTCCAACCAACACGGAGAAGCCTACTCCTTCTGCAGGCTCAAGGTCTTGGGTGAGTGAGCTTTTATTTATTTTTTTTTTTGTTGAGTTGTCGTCGACTGAATGCTAACGAAGATTCTTGAGCTCACTCTGATTTTTTTGTTTAGTTATTCATTATTCATTGACGTCGTTCATCTTTCACTGCATGGTGTCCCTACATTCATTGAAGTCATTCAGTTCATTAGATTCACTTGTATATATCACCACATCCCCTGGTATCATTCACCACATATTTACTGGTATAATTCACCACATATTCAGTGATATCATTCACCACATATTCACTGGCATCAATAACCGCATATTCACTGGTATCAATCACCACATCCACTGGTTAGATTCACCATATTTTCACTAGTATCACTCACCACATATTCACTGGTATCATTCACTGCATATTCACTGGTACCATTTATTACATTCACATTTATCATTCACCAAAATCGCTAGCATCATTCATCTTCGAGCTGCGACCTGTGCTCCGGATGCTGATAAGCGTCAACATAGAACGCGTTTGATTATTTACCTCGGCGTGTGACTGCTAATGTGTGAATTTACCACGCAATCATAGGCAATAATGCTCTTCATTAGGAAATAACTAACTGATAAAAACTGTATATTGTAATAACTATCTTGATGGCCATGTAAGTTTTACTGAGTAAAATTTATCATTATTATTATTATCAATCTTGATTGCTCCTCGATGATGCCTTGGTTGATCAATCGTGCCTTATATTATCACTCGTACCTTGGCTGTTCATTAATGTCTTGCTAATGAGGGATTACGCCACAGCATGTGGGACATGCCACAGTGGGACATGCCACAGTGGCTCATTAATGCCAACCACAGCCCGGGGTTCGTGCGTGACGAGTTTGAGGCTCTCACACAAGGGCGCTTCTCGGCCCATTGTTCTGCCGACCTCCGACTGCCCCCTTCTTTCCCTTGCCATCTATTTGTTCTTTTTATTGTTCAAACAAGTGCTGTTTTTAAGTCATTGTTGCAAATTTTTTTTCAAGATCGGACTTGAACAACTACGATCGTAAACCTAAAAAGTAAAATGCTTAATATTTTAACTATTGGTCCATGACCTCAAAAATTTCAGACTCTGGTGCTTTAGTTTGAACCATGAGTGATCATTTAAACTTGAATGTTTCGGAGTCATTCCGCAACCCATGGATGGCTGTCTTTAATTCGCGTGTAATTTATCATAGGATATGCGAGCGATCCCAGCTTATGTAGCTAATGTAGCTCTCCTTTTCTGCCGCCTTATGGATGACAGTAGTGGATGGATGAGACGTTGATGCATCGTGCGTGCCGTGCGTGCTCTGAGTGCACTCAACACTCCGGCGCCGGATGCCGGTCAGACGTTTGGAAAAATTTCAAGTCGTTGCACAATTTCAACTAGTGATGTTACTACAAATATCATTCATACGTTTTTCACTGTAGGAAAATTCGCCCCGTGGCAATTTCGATCTATGACTAGTCTTCCTTTGACAAGTAACACTATTACAGTCACCAGGACAAGTAGCCTTGTGACTAGTCAACCAATATGGCAAATCCTCCTATGACAAGTCACCCTACGATAAGTGACCCTATCTGACAGGTCACCTTGCGATAAGTCGCTATAAGATAAGTCGCCGTAAGATAAGGAGCAAGCCCTATGACTCCTCTGAAATTGTTTTCACTAGAATTGCGTTCTACGTTGGACATCGATAAGCCCTGATTAGATACCATCACAGTCGGCATTTACATCGCCTTCTTGCTTCTCTATTAAGAAATCGTGAGGATATCTTAGTTCCAGTTGATTGTTGATAACCAAAAGTTTTCAGCTGATCGAAGTTTAATATCTTGAGTTGTAATCGGCCAATCGGAAGCCAGATAATGTATATTGCGTATATATCATACACAGCACACTAGATGGCATGACAAAACATATATCGATCACACGGTCCGTTGCAGGACTTCGTTGGGTGCCACTACTGTTAAGATTTAAAGTAAATTATCAATCATTATTAGGACTATTCGTTTTACTTATGAGATCCTATCAGATCCTATGAGACGACATGTAATAGGATGGTCGAGCAAACTTTTATCGGGAATTTGGAAAGAGAAATGAAAGATTTGTCCCGAAAAAAATTAAAAGAGAGCTGACTGATAAAATGTGGAACTAGGATGAAAAGAGTAACAAAGATCAGTTATATAAACGAAGAAATAAGTGCAGGAAAGGAATGCCAGTGAAGTGGAGGGCAGTGCGAGAAGGACGGCGAGGTGTATTGGGTGTCAATTAATCTTGTGGTGCTTGAGACGCGCGCCACATTGTTGGTGTGCGGGGCAGCGGCCGCGGCACAGAACGCCTCTGTTGTGAAGCACGGCGCAGTGCTGAGGTGGTCGCCGTGCTGCTGGCATGGACGGTGCTGTAGTTAGGGACATTCGTGCTGACTTGACTGTGGGACTGACTCGCCTCTAGGGATTGACTCATGTGGGGTGTGATGGTCAGGAAATGTTGACTCATGTGGGATGTGATGGTCAGGAAATGTTGACTCATGTGGGGTGTGATGGCCCTGAGGTGTTACTCATGTGGGGTGTGATGGTTAGGAATTGTTGACTCATGTGGGGTATGGTGATGTGGGGTGTGTGGATGGGGATGTGGATGTGGATACATGTAGGGTATGGTAACCCGGAGATGTTGAATCATGTGGGGTGTGATGGACAGGAAATGTTGACTCATGTGGGGTGTGATGGCCCTGAGGTGTGATGGCTCAATGTGACCACTCGATTAGTGATGCAGTGAATATTATACACTCTAGTGCTGCAAGAGATTGATCAGACCAATTATCCGTGCCTCCATTTATCGTCATCCACTTACCCGTGTTTGGCCAATGGTCGAGCCGATACATCGCTCTGTGCATATAATTTATAAAGCCATCACTTTATTTCCAGTGCTGCCAATTTCCGGCTGTCGTACATTTAGCGGACGAGTCCATTTCCAGATATTGAACATTCGTTAATTGTGCAAGTACCCTCAAAGAAACTAGACACTCGATGTGCAAGTCCATTTAAAGATATTTGAATTCGACGCGCAAGTCCACTTAAAGAAATTGGACATTCGATGTGCAACTCTATTTTCTAATATTGGAACATTTGATGTGCAAGTCTACTTCCATATTTTGTACATTCGATGTACAAGCCCACTGAAAAATGTTGGACATTCGATGTGCAAGCCCACTGAAAAAATATTGGACATTCGATGTGCAAGTCCACTTTTTAGTTGTATAACGACCATTCCTCGCTTGTATATCTCGTATATTTCGTTGACTTACCCGAATAAACAGTGGATATTTCAAGGATATTTTGTGCGTCCTCTGATGGGGATGATATCAGGACAAAAGATAATAACAAAAGCAGAACTAATAGCGCCTCGTTAATATGTATGCGCATACGTGCTCTGAAATCAGTTTCTAAAATTGTTATTATTTTAATATTTTAAATTAATTTCATAAAAATGTCATCAGTTCATACCACTTCGAAGCTAAAGTTGCTTCTTTTATCTCGTCCTTCTTGCATCGTTCTAACATCATCATATCATCTGTGCTTAATTAACAGTGCTACGTATAATAATTATAATTTCAATTAATACAGTGTTCGTTAGTTGGCATTAGAATATTTGAAACACGCTTTTGATTACAGGGGAGAACTTATGCTAGTGATTATTCTTTTTTTCACAGTCACAACTAATTTTTTTTACGAATGTCAAAAAGTTTTCCAATAATTCGCCAGAACAATTAAGTTATTTCTCATCCAATCGAATCGCGTAAGTATCAGTATTTATGAATTATAGTTAATAGAAATTTGTAATAAAAAATGTATCTAATTAAAACTTGATTATTCATCACTATTGTGCCGAGGTTTGTCTCCGGCGATATTAATAATTCATAATCATTCATCAATACTCATCGAGAGTAAACGATCAACTTCAATCTCTTAGTAAATTTAAAGAGCATTCACTAAAATATCATAGAGAACTTCCCATTATCTTATACTAGCAGGTTAGCAAGGCGTTGCCCGCGCTTGATAATTCCTGCAATTTCTGAATCCCGAATTCCCATTACGTCTGATCCCATTATAAAGTTTATGTATTCTAATTAAATAAAGACCCTTTCATACCAAAATTTAACATAGAAGATAGGATTTTTATTTAACTCTCGTGTAGAAAAATGGGGAAAACAATTTTGTGTATTCTAAATTAGACGTAGTTTATTAGGGAAAATTGTGTTTCCATTTACGATCTAATAGAAAAAGATTTAAGTGAAGGATTGGATCACAAATTGAAATGTTATTTCTAAATCCTTTTATATAACTAATTTGGTGTAAGAGAAGAATTCTTTCATATTCTGACCTAGTTAGAGAAAAATTCTGACAATATGAAATATTTTATCATATTTCATATTGATAAAAAATTCTTGAGTAAAATGGAAGTCGTATACCTTCTATGTGAAAACTAATTGGATTGAAGAGGATTTCATTGAATTTAAATGCATGAGCTTTATTATTGCTATCGGGATTAGGGATTAGGTGAATGGCGGGATTTGGGTGGCACGATTTCGAATTTACAAGAATTATCAAGCTAACCTGCTTTGAATTGTACTGAATAATTGTATATTGAATACGAATTATTTGTTGACTTCTTTTATAAACAAACTTTATGGCACGTGTGAAAAATTTTTTTAAGTTAATTAGAAATTATTTGTTTGCATTTCATATGATGTCCACTTTGCTAATCGTAATTACTTCTCTTTTTACTCATCATTACGCTGCTGGGAACGCTCATTTCCGAATACTTCTTCAAACTCTTTTATTGATCTTTATTCGGAAAATAGCGACGTTTAGTAAAGACGATGTGCAACAATTCTCGAACACATGTCGTGATTTAAGCAAAATGAGCAGGCATTACTCATCCATTACCGAGAATTAATCCAATGAAATTTGGAGAAAAACGTAATTTTGCTTCAAAGTTTACCCAAGACCGAAATTTGCAAATTTGTTCAATCGTTCGCTGTTCCGTGTTTGCGCGAAGCCGAGAAACGATATACATTTCAATTTTCCGACACTAGATTATATCAATTATAAGTTTCCTTTACCTCGTCAGTTACTAGAATATTTTGCAGTTAAATATTTTGCAGTTAAATATTTTGCAGTCAGTTACATTGCTACTATAGCCTAGTCATTAAATAGAGATGTGATTTAATCCCGCATATATTAATTCAATGCTTACAGACAACTGCACTTGTTCACAACAGAGATCAGATGTTAACATTAGTTCAGATATAATTTCCTTCAATTCTATTATTAAATACTTTGATCTCACGTGTAAAAATCCATGCCATTCGGCAAAATAGGTTGAGTTCTATGGAGCATAAAATGATATTAGCAACTTCAAACACGATCCTGATAGTTATGTAATCTCCATTTATATTCCTGTATTATGATTATACTCTACTCGTAATTTATTATGGTGATATCCATTCCTATATATACTACGTTATGCTTCTATACTATTAATTGTCTATTGTGGTCACTAGTCCTATATTCTATGCTCTCCTACTACTATTACCACAAATTAAATAGTATTACTATTAATAATGAACAATTACCGCTAAATAGTGACTACCACTAAATTATTACTTGAATACTTGGCTGTGGTATTTACCTATCAAGTCTAGGGAAACAGGTCTTGATCTTATTTTTTTTTTAGCTTGTAACTTTATGCATATCCTAGATCATATGCCTCCTTCTCGCATTACTTGCCCAGCCACCACCTCGTATATTGTTAGATAAGGCCCTTTTTTAATAATAATAATGATAATTTTTTCGCATGACCCAGATATTGATGAACATTACAATGTATTCTCGATCGTTAATACTATTTTCGTTATTCCGGTAGGAATAGTGGCAAGAATTTTGTTTTGTAGCGTTTGAAAGCACCGCGTGTGAGACGGCTGGTAGGATCGAGTACAGAAATGTTTACAGTTGATAGACGCGTGCTACAAGATGTTTGTTTGACGTGCGCTACAACACATTTGGATGTTTGGCGTCCGCTACAACACATTTGTATGTTTGTCGTCCGCTACAACACATTTGTATGTTTGGCGTCCGCTACTACATATGTTTGTATCCCCGCTAGTTCTGTTTTCAGCGCCATGTAGCAGGCCTCTTTCTTTTTAGGGCTCAGCCCTCGCGTTTGTTTGCAAATTTTTTTATTATTTAAAGGTTAATACCGAATTTCGGTTCGTTTAGAGACAGAGAGAATAGAGAACATTACGAAAAATTCCCAGAATCATTCCGTTTGTGAGGAAGCTTTATGATCACGATCTTAATTCGAATACTTTTTTCTAACAAATGTAAATAATAAAAGATAACTCGAATTTATATTCGCGCTTGTTACCACAGACCCTCAGGAGTGTGCCCCCTGCCCCCCCACGATCATCGGGGCATTCACCCCCCTGACAGTGAGGGAGCGCGCGAGGGCAAGATTTAGGGCCATCGTTACTGGCCACCCGCGGCCAGCCATCACATGGCAGCTTGATGGACAGCCCATCGTGTCCTCCAAGTCTGTCCAGGTATAGCGGAAGCATTTAAAGGAACATTTAAAGGAACCTAACATGAAATTAAAATTTTATAGCGATTGAACTTGGTTTCTTTGTAGAACAAAATAGCGAAAAAGTCCTTCTAACATTAATAAAAGGGAAAAATACGAACAATAACATCAATTTGGATCGTGAGGCTGAATAAAATCTTTTTCGAAATCGATCAACGTTGTGCTTGCTCCTATGATTTATAAAATAAGGATTCAATAAACTCTTGATTGAGCTTTTTGTTTAAAAACTAATTAAGAGACTTTTGTGGCACTTCATTTGTGAAAGAACTTCAGTATTGACGAGAACATCTAAATAGCTGAATAAGCTATAATTTTCCTAAGTTACTTACAGTTATATGAATGATTGATGACTATATTCTGCCCTGCTGGCACCAGATCACATGTCACGAGTCCGAAGAAGGCTTAGTGGTTTACTTGAGCTTCCCGAGCGCTGGTGTTGGTGACAGCGGCACCATCAGCCTCACAGCAACCAACGTTGCCGGCACACAAACTCTCCTCACTAGCCTCATAGTGAGTACCAACGTCGCAGGTACCCTCCTCACTAGCCTCATAGTGAGTACCAACGTCGCAGGTACCCTCCTCACTAGCCTCATAGTGAGTACCAACGTCGCAGGTACCCTCCTCACTAGCCTCATAGTGAGGAGAGTCTAATTTCTTGTAATACCAGGTAATAAATTATTTTATATGCTGTATAATTATTTTTGTAAAGTAATAACACTGTAAACATTTTGCCATGCAGGTGATTCCTGAAACCGACGCCGAGAGGCCGCGAACATCGAACGCCAGCCGATCTTTGGCCGAAAAAACTGAGCCTCCGTCGAGCCAAAGTCGAAATGTTCTCAGGACCGCCAACCCTACAGACGCAAGGAAGTCTCGGTCTCCTATTAAGCAAAAGACCCTAAGCATTAAATCTAAGCCTACCGCCTCCAAACTAAACGAAAATAATCGCTTGGTTTCCGTTACAACCAATAAGGAATCATCTTCTCAGAAGAGTGCAAGTCATTCATCTACTGAGCAGTCTAGTCCGCAGTCTCCGTCACCTCGAGCCAGTATAACGCGCACTCCATCACCTCATCTAACGTACCAATTTAAGTCATTGTCAGCCTCCACATCTAGAAGTTCAATAAAATCGCGATCAACATCACCGGTTTGCATAACGACTCGACTCTGTCGTCTTGAATCGTTGAAGAACGACTATAATTTTGATTATAATGACGACCTTAGGTTCAAATCTACGGTACGACGGTTTAGTCAAGAAATTGAGGCATTGAGTGCGAATGGATCACAGGAATCTTCTAAAATCAAATCTGGTTGCCAGTCTCCTACGGATATCGACAACGGTGCAGCGAATTTAAGAGGACGCCCACCCATCGCTAAATCTTACAGCAAATCTACCGTGGTGTCTCGCACTCAATCTAATCACTTATCTCGGTCAGTTTCTCCTTCATCAATCAAATCAATCTCACCTTCTACAACCTCTTCTGAACTTAGAGGGTTGAAGTTGGGTGCAGGGTTAGATTTGGGTGCATCAAAGTCGTCAGCGTCTACCAAAAAGCCGTCTCAGGGTAACACGTCGGCAGCAAAATCTTCTTCTGGACCTTCGACGACATCTCCGCTCTCTCGGCCGTCCTCGTCCCCCTCACCCACACACGCCATTTCTCCTCGTGTCAACGCCTCAAAAGTCCTTCTAGCAAAGTCGGTGGTTCAGAGATCTCAATCTCTCAAAACCCCCCTAAGGAGTTCAACCAATCCTGAGCAGCGGAAACTGGCTGCAAAATACTCGTTCCGAGCCGCTTCTCTCGAATCACGACCAGAACGAATTATCCAGCCTCTTCAAAAGAAGAGTGTAGAGACGAAGAAATCTACCGAGATTGTTACTGGAGAAAAACAAGAAACTACAACACGTATATCGACAACTGGTGAACCCTTAAAATTAAATTGCAATGACTCTTGTCCAAAGAAAACTGTTCTTAAAGCTAAGCCGAAATCTCCGTTAAATGGAATAGCTGCTTCTTCCGCGTCTCCAAAAGAAACCATAAAACTTGGATGCGGCTCTTTCAACACAACAAAAGCTGAAACTCGCAGTAAATCGTCGCCTAGTCGTGGAGCCGAAAGAATGGCTACCGCTCTCCCCCCAAATAATCTCACATCTGTAGATGCAAAATCGAAGGTAAGGAATGTTCTCGTATTTTTTTGCATTGTAATTACTCATTACTAGCTAATCATACTCAATACCTATTTTATTAAAATGAGTGTTGGTTTGTCTTCTTAAATAAATAAACCTGTAATGAGTGTGTTTTTAACCGAATTACTATCGCATTGGATTTTTTTCTCGTACCTCATTTTTAATTTTTTTTTTCTTTTTCAGCGTCCTCCGTCCCCAAATTTGGTTCCTGAATCCAAAACCGCAAATAAACTTACCGTGACTACCTCTCATAAAAATATTACTGGGGCAGCTAGCCGCGATGCCACGCCTAATTCAAAAAATAATTCTAGAGTTAGTGCTCTCAGAGATAAATTTAACGAAAACTCAAGTAATTCAACAAAGAAAGTATCAGCCAATTCCCCTGCCGTACCTCGAACATTTTTAAGAAAGGTTAAGATAGAGAACTCGCAGGGAACATTCTCTGCTTCACATAGTGCAGAAGATAAACCGATTTCCACTCCTCTCTCGATATCTAGAAATATAAGCGCACCTGAAATTGAAACTAAATTGCAGTTAGCTAGATCTAGTTCACCTAAATATTCCAAAAGTAATTCGTACAATAAATGCATAAACTCGCCAAGGAACTCAACTAAAGGTGGCACTCGGGTCGCCGACATTTCCTCTAAATTTCGTGTCAACAAAATTGAATCGACCACTCATCAAAATTCTACCAACAACGACAAAATTATTTCCCATTCACCGGAAAATTCAGAGGGGATTGTCACGAGACGTGTATCAGGTTCTATTGACCATCAGAATGATAGTCAAATCGTTGATGAAGTTACCTATGAGCCACTTCTATCAACGCGTAAAACTAAATTAAGTAAACTTGGTCCTTCGTTTACTAATCGTGTTTCTAGTACTGAATTAGAGCTTATTAAACCAAAAACCATCATTGATTCAACGCCCTCTTCAATCGCCACTTCTACTGAACAAGAAGAAACCTCTACCACCAAAGGTTTACCGACGAAACCTAGGCCTTCTTCTTTAATTTTGATATCCCATTCACGGCCTAAAAGCTCATCTATGCGAGCTAGCAGTGGAGATATTGAAGTACAGCAAACTACCATGACTAAAGATGATTCCATGCCTTTAAACACAAGCACTGATCCTGCATCTCAATCGCGAAAATCATCCTTGACCACTCCACCCAAGCCCACTCTTTCATCGCATACTAAACAATTTGAGATCAAACCTCGAGAGTGTAAAGCTGACGAAGCAAGCGTGGAGTGCTCCCCTACTAAAGCCTTGCCTCCTTCACCTCAACCTTCAGCTAGAAGGGAAAATGTGGTTTTACGATTGTCAAGTATCAGTTCTGTTCGTTCAACCGTTTCATCTCATTTGAAATTAGAGTGTGACGACAGTGACGGGGAAAATGATACAGAGACAGTATTGAAAATATTGGAAAGACACATTTCCGCTACTACTGAGGGTGAGAGACTACCTCTTGATGGACATTCTCAGGTAAAAGACGAAGATGACGAAGAAGGAGCCCAGATCACTTCGGGCCCAGACGATGTGATCGTCATCAAAGGCCAGTCTGCCACCCTCGCAATCCGCTACTGCGGCAACCCGGAGCCCGAGGTCACTTGGCTGAAAAAGGTATAACTTTGACCCCTAAGAGAATTCATTCCTCATAGTATCGCTTCTTTCCTTGTCTCAATTTTTCATAATTAATGTTTATTTGCATTACAATTCAGTGTTGGATATAAATTATCTTTCGGATCGAAAATGTTATAATTAACTTGAAACGTTAAAGACCGCGGCAATGTTGGTTTGTATGTGGAATCTGTAATTTAACAGACATAGAGATGCATTTAACGATATAACAGACGACGCAATATTCTCACATGATGTAATAACAAAAAGCTTTTAAACTCAGGACCAGATTCTGAAAGACGACGGTCGGTACACGGTCGATACAAGCAACGGACGCTCGTCTCTGTCCATCCACAATGTAACGGCCGACGACAGCGCAAAGTACACGGTCGTCGTCCGCAACTGCATCAGCGCGCACGCCGGCTTTGCCTCGCTCTCCGTAGAAGGTAGATGAATGTTATGGGATACGGGAAAATTCTGTAGATAATTTCATCATATAAAGCCTGCTTATACGGATATAATAAACCGTTTGCTCTGCTTTTTCTGTCTGAAGTTAAGGTAATGGTTGCTAGGGTTAGTAGATGAAGAATCTACTCGTATCTAAAGGCTTGGCTGCGGGGATTACAGCCAGTGGACAGAGATATTATTTGTGTCGTCTGTGTAAAGTTCCTTTTAGTAAGACCTGTGCTATGCATGTAGTACCACATGTGCCTTGTAGTATCTTCTCTGTCTTGTAGTTCCACTTGTCCACCTGTGACTTGTCGAGTACCACTTCCGACTTGTCGAATACCACTTGTGACTATATTGTCACTTTTTATCGTGTTTGTCATGCATTAAAACGCATGTATTGTCGTGTTTGCCATGCATTATAACGCGTGTATTGTCATGTTTGACGTGCAGTATAACGCATGTATTGTCATGTTTGCCATCATACATTATAACGCATGTATTGTCATGTTTGCCATGCATTATAACGCATGTATTGTCATGTTTGCCATGCATTATAACGCATGTATTGTCTCATCAGACGTGCCGCAAGCGCCCGCGGCACAGCCTAACCTGAGCGAGGTGGGCGCGGGCTGCGTGACGCTGTCCTGGTACGGCCCTGCCTACGACGGGGGGTCAGTCGTCACGGGCTACACGGTCCAGACCAGGAAGGTCGGACAGGTGCTGTGGACGTCGCTCGTCGAGAAGTACGTTCAAATATTAGATTAATCCAAGTTAAACTACAAATTAAATTACTAATTAAATGAAATTCATTTCGTTTAATTAGTTATTAAACGTCGAGAAGTACGTTCAAATATTAGATAATTCAAGATAAACTACAAATTATATTACTAATTAAATGAAATTCATTTCGTTTAATTAGTTATTAAACGTCGAGAAGTACGTTCAAATATTAGATAATTCAAGATAAACTACAAATTAAATTACTAATTAAACGAAACCGTGGTTCAAGAGGAAGTGTATTGTTGAGTTAATAAAGATTGACATGAATTAATTAATTTCTGATAAAGTTCGTAAGGAGGCGTGTTGAAATTGTTAACATAATGGTATTTCTCAGATGGTTCTCATAGTAGCCTTGTATTATTCTGAAATTATTTCAACACAGAGGGCTGATGACGAAAATGTTGCCTCGTTATTTTTCTGATGCTACCTTATATGGCACTGGGAACATATCCACAGCTGTTATAGCTTGAATTTGTTCATGTGTAGTTTAAAAAGATGGCATAAGCCGTATTTTTTTAATCACTTTATGTATTTATGAAAAATTTTACCCACGGTATGGATTGATAGTCGTTGACTTTTCATCACTCTTTTCTTATCACCCTCAACGAATCGGTTATCCTATTTCAGTAGTGTTATCTCGATTCAGTATTAAAAACACTTTATGTGTGATTGGAAGATATTTATATAGTTTCAGCATATTCGTATTTTCATTTTTAGTTTGCATAATTGTTTGTTATAAATGTAAATGTCACAGGACTTCTTACATTTCTTCTTAAAATCACTTGACAGCTTAAATCGCAAGTCTATCAAAAATTTAAAAGCAAAGAAAATAGCCAGAAAATTCACCATTTCTTAAAAAGGAAAACGTTTCGGAGACCAGCTCCATCATCAGTTCAAAACCTAAAACACAGGTACAAACAATTAGCAATAAATTCACATTGATGCATAAATCGTCAAATGAGAAACAAACAAGAATGAAGCAAACACGGGCACAAATCTATCTATTTACAATTTCGAGGGGGATATGAACTATTAGCGGCATTTAAAATAGGCTTTTGTTTAAAAATATAAAGGGACTCTAGAATTCGCAAGTCGGAAACACCGGTCGTGGAGGCTAAAATTCGAAAATACTATCGGACACTGGGACGTTGCACTGCTCGGCATGGACGCGTACTGCTGAATGTGGGGGATGCGCAAGCAGGTTTCCTGTTCTAAAACTCCTTCCTTTATGCTCCGCCAGCCTAGTATAAAAGTTGCGAGATGTCATACCGACATACGCAGATGCGATCAAAATACGGTGAAGATGGATGCCAGTGTTTTAGAAAGTACTGTGATCTTCACCGAAAGTCGGCCAAGACTTCTTTAGACATAAACTTTTTGGTTAAGTGCAAAGTTTACGGTGTTTTCCCTAAGTTTTTAAGGTTCAGACTTTACAAACGTTGTTTGCATACCTCGTCATTTTACAAGTCATGGCAGAACAAGCTCCTTTGCAAGGAACTATCGTCCAAGAAGAAAACCTTGAAAATTTTAACCGTTTTGATCACTGACAGTGAAGCTCGGGTTGGGAATTTATTTTCCATCCTTGATGCCTACGCAATCCGTCAGCATGTCAGACGTCTAACCGAAGCATTCAAGAATACTACTAGTCAGACCCATCATAAGAAACTTAGCAACCTCGGGATCCATAATGAAATCCATCCTTGTAACCCTGATAAAGTAGTTTTCAATTTTAGTTCATACAACTTGGAACCTCGAACCAAATTCTTGCTGGCTTTCGGGCTTGATTTTTGTCTGCCTGTTTTTAAATTAGACTTCTATAAATACTTTTTAGCCTTTGAAAGACTTGCTCTTAGCATAAGAAATGTTTCTATTGCCAATCGTCCTGAATTTCTGGGCAACTTGCAAAGCCTAGCTTACCGTCATTTTACGGCTTTAAATCTTATAAAATTTTCTCATCAGTTTTCCAACCCCGTGACACCCTTCTGTTGAAGGACTTGGCCAAAAATAAGGACCTAATCATTTGTAAGCCAGATAAGGGCAAGGGCGTTGTATTAGTTGACCGTAATCGTTACCACAGTAGCCTTTCTACTCTCATTACAGACCCTTCTAAATATATCGAAATTACGGATCCAATTGCTAAAACAGTCCTGAAGATTGAGGACAAAATTAATAATTTCCTAAGAAAACTTAAAGATTCTGCTGCACTTTCATCTGAAAATTACTTCAAACTTTATGCATCTGGCTCTTCCCCTGGTATTTTGTATGGCTTACCCAAAATTCATAAACCAGATTTCGCATTGAAATTTCAATTCCGCCCAATCTTTGCTGTTACAATACTCCGAGCTTCAAACTTGCTAAATTTTTAGTTCCCGTTTTGAACTGTCTCACCACCAATCAGTATACGGTAGACAACACTTGCATGTTCGTGGATCGCTTGAAAAAATAATTCTCTAATGTTCAGGACTTGACTATGGCTTCTTTTGATGTAGAAAATTTGTTTACCAATATACCCCTCCATGAAACTATCGATATAAGTTCTTTGTTTAAAAGTGTCAATGACTGTGTCATGGGTTTGAACCGCAACTGTTTTAAATCTCTTCTTGAATTATCTGTTTTAAACTCAGTTTTTGTATTTGCTGGCAAATTTTATAGACAAATTGATGGTTTGGGCATGGATCTTACTCTCGGCCCTACTTTTGCAAACATTTTTATGTGTTGTCACGAGGCTACATGGCTGGCTAATTGTCCTCTTGATTTTAAGCCTCTATTATATAACCGGTATGTCGATGGCACTTTTTTGATTTTCAAGCATCCCTCACATGTAGGCCTCTTTTTTGATTATCTTAATCTCCAGCACAAGTCCATCAAGTTTACCATGGAGCTAGAATCTAACAATAGTCTATCTTTTCTTGATTGCAATGTCACAAAATCAAATGGACGTTTTCAGACCTCTGTTTACCGAAAATCAACGTTTATCGGTTTATGCACCAGCTTCTTCTGCTTTTGTTCATTTCGTTTCAAATTAAATGGTATTCGAACGTTAATAAACCGAGGCTTTCGTATCTGCTCAACTTTCCATACTATGCACTCTGAATTTTAATTTTTACGCAGTACGTTTTCACTTAATGGGTTTCCGTCGCAATTCGTATATACTCAAATTAAGAAATTTTTGTCTAAGCAATATTATGAGGTTGTTTCAGAACGTGACCATAGGAATGCTGTTTATTGGTCATTTCCTTACTTTGGCCCCGCTTCTGAGTCTATGGCTAAAGAGTTGAAAGGTTTGTTCTCTAAATACCTCCCAAATGTAAATCTTCATGTATTGCTGGTGAATAATTTTAAAATCAGTTCTTTTTGCAAGTTCTTGTCAGTTCTTGTCATTAAAAAAGGAGAAATTCTCGCAGTGACTTGTATTCTACCAGCTTTGGTTATTGGATGCTTCTATTATCTCACTCTGGACTTTTGTCTTAGCGTTTTCCTAGCGACATTCTAACTCTATTTCTCACGTGTCTTTGATCAATTTGCTGAAAATGGAAGCAAAACAGCTAATTCTTTATTTAGAATTATTCTTCCCAAGTGTTTGTTGTCAATTTGAAGTATTCAATTCTCCGTTTATTTTAAAAGCATACGTGCGTCTGATTTGTTGTCATTTCGTAGTAGCTGAGTGACTAAAATGTAACGTGGTTCTTGATTGATCGGTTTCTTACTGAAAAATTTGGTAAATGTTACAACTTCTGAATGTGTTTTATCAGATTTATAGTTTTTTTACTTGCCTCCACCATTAGCAGCTCAAGTTGCTGAAATTTTTTTTGTACATATAGCTAACTCAATTATTTTATTATATTTTGATGGGTTCGTTTATGGTACTTCACAATCAAGTAATGAATTTCATATTTATTCTTCAGCTCATTGTTAACACAGTTGCTAATTCAGGCACTTGAGTTGCGCTACTGCGGCGTCATGCAGCAAAATAAAGCAAATTATATTGTGATTTAATTTAATTTTTAATACAGGGAATTGCATTCCTTCTTAAAATGAATTTGTTTTATTTGAAACTATTTGCGTTTGTAGGATGAAATTCGTAGACTTAATTCATTACATTTACTTTTGATTTTTTTTAAGGAATTCTAGAGCCACTCCAGCAGTAAAAGTCTCTTCTGGAAATCTCGTTTGTCACCACGAGTTGCCATATTTTGACGGCAACAAATTTGCGTCAAAATTTTCTGACTGGTAGAAGTATTTAATGTGTCCGTAGATTTAACGTATGTTTAAGAACGCTTCTGAGGACCTATATATCCTTACAAATATATACCTATAAGTAATTTAAGTTGGAATGCACGTAAAACATGATTGTGCTCTAAAATTGTATTTATTTCAAGTCAGTAGTAAATTCTCTCTACTGAGATATTGTTGTCTCATGAATCCGGTTTCCATTTTTAGGACGAAATTATTCTTCTTGGCAGTTAATTGGTTTTAATACAATGTTCAATTGCCTATTTCTCGGGAGAAAAAATCCAACTATCTCGCCATTCTGAGCGTGGCTCAGGATTGCTTTGATTACATTCAAGAATATTCGTTGTTCTGCAATTATTGTAATTTTACTGATTAATATCGCATTTTGTCCTAAATTCAATTATTGAGCAAATCACCTGTCCACTTACGAACATTTTATTTTCCTTGAAGCGTGTTTGGAATTTTGTAGCTATTGGCTTAATTGTTGTAGGTATAATAATTGATGAAATCATTTACTTAGAAAATCATCCAAGGTTTTAAATTGTTGAATTGAGAAACGTTGGTTACTTGTACCTGTACTACAGATGTTAATTGTTGTACCGATGAAGCTTCTTTATTTTGATTATGTATATAATTTATGTATGATTATATAATTCCTATAATTATAATTCTTTATGATTATGTATATAATTCCGCTTATGGCTTGTTATCTCTTAGCTCTGTCACTTTCATGAGTTTAAATCTGAGTTAACTGATGCTCAGGCGCTCTGCTGCTTATTTAGATTTTTTTCATGCGTCTGTGCTTGACAGGCAGATTTAAATTGTCGAGTTCGTCAAACCATTTTTGAATGTGACATTGATTTGAAAATGATCGTTGGTCGGTTGACTTATTTCAAGTTCAATGTTTTGAGAGGCTTTTTCGAGCTCCTCGAAAGGTTTTGTCGAGTCGTTCTTGGAAAATATATTCACAGTTATCGTTAGATAAAGCAATTTGCTAGCATCTTAGCGGGTAGACGGAACTAATGATTTTTTGGTCGATTTTCTTGACTAGGAGCGGACGGTTAATTTGTTTTGTGGGGCTGTACCACTCTGCTGGCTATATCAACAACGAGCTATTCTTAATCAGGATTTAACGAATATTAGTTTTTGTTCACCACGAGTGCCAAGGATTCTCTGAAATTCAAAGTTTATTCCTATGACGGTCGGTTTGAACATATTGAACTGATGTATGTTCATAGCAACCGTCCGAAATTGGAAAAAAATGTCAAAGAAACAGCCACAAACTTGTCATTGCCTAGAAGAAGCAGAGCCTTTTCTTTATTGCTACAGTACATAACGTCACGTTTCTACGGTACATAGCAAGTCAGTTTGTAAGAAGTCATTTTTATAGCGTTTACGTTATCTTATTATCGTGACGGTATGTATGTTTCAGTGCTGCCAGGTAAAAACGAAATCGTGCACCGAAGTTGCATGATTAGAACTGTTCTCTTCCCCTATGACAACGTTTTGTTATTCTTTCCGAGGGAACTGGTTGCGATATTTTTTTCCGAGGTAATTTGTTGCGATATTCCTTCCTTAATACATTCCTTCCACGTTCTTTTTCGTATATTCGCATTTTTCCAATTAACACAGTTTGCCAATATAATGGAACCGTCATGTATTTCCAGGATGGGGTTGTAATATATGTATAGAGTAATATTTGATTGCACGAATATTGCGAAGCAAGCCTCGTGGCTTGTGTATAAAAAAACTTGTGTTTAATTTCCACATAATGCTGAATAATACTGAAACCGCTGGTGTTAGTTCTGTGATCATTTTGAGGTGCACTCACTGAAGGTGTGGAAGATGAGAAGAAAACGCAGCAATATATTTCTCAACATAAATCAACTTCTGTTGAACTTGCAAGATGCACGTGCAAGAAATAAGTGGAAATGGTAACAAATGAGGAACGGTGTCAGAATCTTTCAACTTCAAGGTAAAAAGTTATAAAATATATTACTAAAAATAAATTTAGTGGGAGTAATTCTGAAGTCTTCAAATGGAAAAGTCGTGCAAAAATATGATAACGAGCGCCCACGAAGTAGAACTGGCGTATTTGTGGAATAAAAATTGACATATTCTGAGAATTGGTTGCCGAAACTTTTTGTTACCTTACGGGTTGACCCGATCATTGAAAGGTTCATCTTTTACCATTGCAGTGAGCTGAATTCCGCCGTCTCGGTGTCACATTACCAGTAAAAATGACCTCTGACACTAGTTGCTTGCACATCTGTGATCTGAAGAACCGTATCCACGTTACGCTTTTCGCCCTCATGTATCTCATCCATCGAATGGCTTTTTGATAACTTCAATCTAAAAATTCGAAAATCATACCGACTTAAATCTACAAATTCGACAATGCACCATCACATGCATCAAATGAGGAACGGTGTCAGAATCTTTCAACTTCAAGGTAAAAAGTTAAAAAATATATTACTAAAAATAAATTTAGTGGGAGTAATTCTGAAGTCTTCAAATGGAAAAGTCGTGCAAAAATATGATAACGAGCGCCCACGAAGTAGAACTGGCGTATTTGTGGAATAAAAATTGACATATTCTGAGAATTGGTTGTCGAAACTTTTTGTTACCTTACGGGTTGACCCGATCATTGAAAGGTTCATCTTTTACCATTGTAGTGAGCTGAATTTCGCCGTCTCGGTGTCACATTACCAGTAAAAATTACCTCTGAAATTAATTGCTTGCACATCTGTGATCTGAAGAACCGTATCCACGTTACGCTTTTCGCCCTCATGTATCTCATCCATCGAACAGCTTTTTGATGTAACTTCAATCTGCAATGCGCCATCATTGCAGATTGAAGTTACATCGACAATGCGCCATCATAAGCATACCTGTCTGGAGGGCAAAGGGAATTTCGACCAGCGAACCGAGCACCCGTACCTTCCTCGCTGTCAACATGCCTGTGTGTGTTCGACCTCGCCAGATGAAGGTGATAGTGTTGAAAGTTTTTTGAAAATGGCAAAGGGAAGTGAAAACTGTCATAGAATGCAATCTGGGAGTAAATACGGTCAACTTTCGGGAATTACAAGTTCAAATAGTCAAGATCTTTTGAAGTAGCTCCGCGATTAAGAAAAATTTCTGGAAAAGTGGCTCCGCGATTAAGAAAAACTTATAGAAAAAGTTGCTTCAACACACCTGACTAAATCTGTGTCAAATGAAGTCTAAACGGATTTTAGTTCCCACAGATCGCGGAGATCTTCTGAAAAGTATTTCCCGCCTCCAGAAACGAACAGCCAGAATGTTTCAACAAAGCTGCGCCCCGCAGCTAATTGGCTAAGATTAATGTACCGAACGAAGCCTCAACTGATGGATTTTCATAAGAAAACGATCCAAGCATCTGGAGGAACGTAAGCACGCTCCAACGAGAGATAAATCTTTCCTTACAATCAAGTGGAAGAAATCGAAGATTCAGTTGAACATGTACATTTTCACCACCCACGCAGTACATGCCACGTGCACGCAGGACCAGAACATGTACAGCAGTAGATTTTTGGGCCGTAAAATCCTGAAAGACAATAGAGTTCACACTCGACTACAAACGAGAGAGAATAAGATCGATCAACCAAGTCGTCGGGACGCAAAACTGTAACGTTTGACATCACTGACTCGAGTCCTTCCTTTGACCGCCGTGCCAGGGAGTCGGGGTCAAGTAGAGCGGCTTCACACCTGCACTTGAGGTCTCAATCTCAACCAGATCTTCAGAGAACTTCAGCTAAATGGCTTTCGTTAATGTAAATGTATTCCGAGTATCAGAAAAAATTTGAGCGAAGGAAGATGACGTTACTCTCCAGCCATAGCGAAAATGGTCGAGACGCCACTAAAATTTTTGACAATCCTTTTGACGCTACTAAAATTTTTTCTCAAAGCAGCGCGCACCGGTCGAAATCATCGTAAGGTACAGAACTTGCGTCGAGCTAGACGAAACGAATTGCTCTCGATGGCTTTCTTGTGCCACTCGCGTTGAAGAATGGAGATTGCGGGTACGTCCTGGCGGAGAAAATGTGTGTGCACTTGTCCGGCCGCATACAGTGCGCTTGTGCCATGGCAGTGTCAGGAGAAACAACATCGTAGCCGCTAACAGCTTGACTAAGAGGAGCAGCGGCCGCAGTATCAGCACATGTTGCGCCGGAAGTTGCATGTGTCACGTGCTGATGGGCACTGAACAGCATGAGTGCTTCTGCGAACATGGCAGTGTCAGGAGAAACAACATCGTAGCCGCTAACAGCTTGACTAAGAGGAGCAGCGGCCGCAGTATCAGCACATGCAGTTGCGCCGGAAAATGCATGTGGGCACTGAAAATGCTGATGGGCACTGAACAGCATGAGTGCTTCTGAGAACACTCGAGTTGCACTGCCTGATAATTAACAATGATAATGGAAAAAATGTCCTTATTTTGTATGTCAGCTTTATCTTGTTAGTAAATTTGATACCCTTATTATTTTGTTCACTATAATATAAATTAAAATAGTGAATTTGAAGTTCATAAAATTTCAGAATTTTCTTTTATGCCATTGAGATTTTGTTCATTTCAGTGTTTTAGTGTTGCAGTTAATTTTTTTTAAATACAGGCTATGGTTCCTCACCTAATAAAATGGTTCAAAAAGCGTGAATAGTTGTGTTGAACAAGATTTGAAAGATCAAGTTAAAATACATGAATTTCAGTCGAGTGCCCACTTTATTTTCACATTAAATCGTGTACACATCAGTTTTAAAATAGATATGTAGTACAAAAATTATGGATAATAGAAGTCTATGAGATAAAACAAGATCACCATCACAGAATAGTCTACACAACAACGTTCTCTAATTTTAATGCTTATTTAATACGTCAATACACATGTACGTCCGTATAAATAGTTCATGGAGACAAGTTATTTAACAAGAACCAGGAACGTTCGCGGGATTGTTTCAAATGAGTTTCACAGTCATTCCGCAACCGCACAAAGAAAACATAAATGAATTGTAAATAGTTTCTAAATTATTATACAGTCGTTCCTGAAATTTTTAGTTTAGTAGCCACATGTTTACTAGTGCTTCAGCTATTTAGCTACCTCGCGCTGAAAGTCAAGATGAACATCACCAACGAGATGGGATGTCTCAATTATTGAGAGTTTTTGGATCAAAAAAATTGTTCACCCACATGGGGCGGAAATTCGCAATTATTGTCCAGCCCTCTGAAGCTGGCGCGAAGAAAGCAGCGTTAGCATCTATCAGTTTTTTTCAAGTATAAAGTTCTAAAGTACATCAGTTCTTTTTTTAAGTATAAAGACACACTTCCTGTTCCTATGCGATCGTCCCTAATTTATCAATATAGTTGTGCGCTATGCGCATTTGAGTATGTCGGTATGACATCTCGCAACTTTTATACTAGGCTGGCGGAGCATAAAGGAAGAGTTTTAGAACAGGAAACCTGCTTGCGCATCCCCCTCATTCAGCAGTACGCGTCCATGCCGAGCAGTGCAACGTCCCAGTGTCCGATAGTGGTTTTCGAATTTTAGCCTCCACGACCGGTGTTTCCGACTTGCGAATTCTAGAGTCCCTTTATATTTTTAAACAAAAGCCTATTTTAAATGCCGCTAATAGTTCATATCCCCTCGAAATTGTAAATAGATAGATTTGTGCCCGTGTTTGCTTTATTCTTGTTTGTTTCTCATTTGACGATTTATGCATCAATGTGAATTTATTGCTAATTGTTTGTACCTGTGTTTTAGGTTTTGAACTGATGATGGAGCTGGTCTCCGAAACGTTTTCCTTTTTAAGAAATGACATTTCTTCTTCTTTTGTCTTTTTGATGAAATCAGTTTACTTCTATTGTAGTTCATTATAATTAGCCTGTCGTGAACACATTTTATTTTAATTCGAGGCATCAATAAACGGCGTTGCGGATCGATGAAGGCTTTCGCTGAAATGATTCCTTTCTTTATCAACAAATAGAATTCGGTTTCTTTAAACCGAAATACGGCAACATGCAACGCCTAGAGTATATACTAATAAATACATGTTTCCTGTAATTATTTTACAGTATTCCCAAGGAAATATTTTATTGGTGTAAAGCAAATTCGTGATCCTCAACAAGCAGTTGTACTAGTCGCCACTAGTTGGCACATTTTAACTCTCTATGACTCGGCCAACATATACATATACTCGCTCCTTCATTCTCGCTCATTGGAATATATAAGAAACTCGTACATAATCGCACTCTCCTAGCATAGTATTCATGCTATGAAACTATAACGCTTTATTGCCTGCAAATATTCGGTTATCTCATGCACAAGCAAGCATCTCGACATTTTTTCCCGATTCGTAATCATACAGGTAGCAGCCAAAGCTCATCATACGCCGCAGATGCCATCGTATAATTGTTTTAGTGTGCTGGGCAGTTGGCACAGCACATCGTACAATTGTTTCATTGTGCTGGGCAGATGGCACAGCACATCGTACAAGGTACTGGACCAGGAGGTGGGCGGCCAGTACGAGTATCGCGTCATGGCTCACAACATCCACGGGGTCTCGGAGCCCTCGAAGCCCTCTCAGCCCATCACCCTGCAGGGCGGACCAGACAAGGAGCTGCAGCGCAACGGCGCCAGGGGCGACGCCCCCCAGCAGGACGACGAGGAGGGAGATGATGGTCAGGACGTGGTGCTTGTTGAGACCATGACGAACATTTCCGCCATGGCGATTATGATAAGGATGGTGGTCATGTTGTGGTGCTGGTTGAGACCATGACGAACATTTCCGCCATGGTGGCGATGATGATGCGGATGGTTGTCATGATGTCTTACTAGTTGAGATTATGACGAAAATTTCCGCTGAGCGATGATGATGAGGATGGTGGTCATGATGTGTTGCTTGTTGAGATTACGACGAACACCGTAAAGTCATTTTCATCCTGTGTTTACAAGTCCATTAACTATTCAATACTATTCGTATATAACTGCATGAATGACGACAGTGCACAATGATCTGGCTAGAAAAGTTATAATTATTTTCTTGAATGATCAGGCATCGCGGACTTCGAGCACTGCGTGGTGGAGGTTGAGAGCGGGGAGGCGTTCTCGGAGTTGTATTCGCTGCACGAGGAGGTGGGCAAAGGCCGATTCGGCATCGTCTATCGATGTACCGACAAGCGCACCAACAAACAGCGAGCTGCCAAGATCATTAAATGCATTCAGGCAAAAGAAAAGGAAAAGGTCAGTGTTTAGTTTGATATCTTCGTTCTTTTGCTTTGGTTACGTTGAGTTTTGAATAACTCTCAGCGAGTAGTTTGTAGTATATTGTCCAAAAGTTTTTATAACCTGCTGCCAACAGCCGACAAATTTCAAGTCGTTGGCCGACAAATTTCAGAGGCAGGGGGAGTTCAATGTTTCATCCTTGACCATTTGTTTTGTCTAACTCGGCCATTTGTATGGTTCACTCAGGCATTTGTATAGGCTCATGCGATCATTTGTATAGGCCCGTGTCGCAATTTGTGTAGGCTGACGCGGCCATTTGTATAGGCTCACGTAGCCATTTGTATAGGCTGAAGCGGCCATTTGTATAGACTCACCTAGCCATTTGTATAGGCTGACGCGGCCATTTGTATAGGCTCACCTAGCCATTTGTATAGGCTCACCTAGCCATTTCTATAGGATGACGCGGCTATTTGTATAGGCTTATGCGACCATATGTGTAGGCTGACGCTGTCATTTGTATAAGCTCTCACGGGTATTTGTATAGGCTCATTCCCGCTTTTGTATAAGTAGCAGATGCGGCCATTTGTATATTTGTATAGGCTGACGCTGTCATTATAGTATAAGCTCTCACGGCCATTTGTATGTGATCATTCCCCTTTCGTATAAGTTGCAGATGCGGCCATTTGTATATTTGGATAGGCTGACGCTGTCATTTTATAAGCTCTCACGGCCATTTTTATGGGATCATTCCTCTTTTATATAAGTTGCAGATGCGGCCATTTGTATATTTGGATAGGCTGACGCTGTCATTTTATAAGCTCTCACGGCCATTTGTATGGGATATTCCCCCTTTTGTATAAGTAGCAGATGCGGCCATTTTTATGTGCTGACGCGGCTCTACTGTGCAGGTGCGTGAGGAGATCTCGATCATGAACGCCCTGCGACACCCCAAGCTGCTGCAGCTAGCCGCCGCCTTTGAGCGCCAGAGAGACGTCGTCATGGTCATGGAGTTGTGAGTTCCGGTTTTTGCGTGTACTCCTTTATAAAAAAATATAACTCAGTACTCACTGCAGTGAGTGACATGAGAGCGCATTTTCTCGTCGACGAAAACGTGACAGATGGACAAAAATGTCACGGACAGACGACGGATGGACAGACAGACGGACATGACGAGCACAATAGCGCATTTTTTCCATAAATGAAAAAATGCGCTAAAAGTTATTATGTTGCATTTCTCGAGAATAACAAGTATTTTGATCATATTTTCATTCCTATAATGTTGCATTTCTCAAGAATAACAAATATATTGATCATATTATAATTCCCTTTACATAATTTCCAAGTTTTGGCTCTAATAGAATCGGCTACGTCTAGAATGAAAAAATGCATACATTTTCCCTTCCGTTCATTTGAAATCCGGCAATATTGTCCGGCATAAATCCGGCCGGATTGTCAAATCCGGCAATATTAAACAGATGGCTTAATTAAATCTGCAAAAGATTTGTGAGATTTGTGATTCTAGGAGTTTCCAATCTTCATATTGTGAATGAGACGGTAACTCTAGTTACCAGAGGCTGTACTATCAAATCGTGCTTAAGTGCACGTAGAAGCTTAATATTATTGTAGTTAGGCAGAAGTTCTTCATTTATGCAGGTTTGATTGAAGAACACAGAATACTTTTTATTAACAATTTTCTTATTGTTTTCAATAAGCCGAACAAAATTTATTCCTGGTGCTTGTAGATCTTGTTTGACTTATTAAAAAAATAATAAGAAAATTGTTTACAAACAGTATGCTATGGTATTATGCTATGGTCTTCAATCAAAACCTGCTCAAAAATAGAAGCTTAAGTACACATAGCGGACGATTTCTCGTCTTGTCGGTTATTGTTGTTTAGCTTCTAAAGCTTTCAGTGATCGGCTTTTTTAGTTAAGAACTCGTAAATATTTTCCAGGTTAAGGAATTTATTAATATTTTATTTGTATTATTTTCCATGTTATGCTCGTGCAGCATCGCGGGGGGTGAGCTGTTCGAGCGCGTCGTGGCCGACGACTTCACGCTGACGGAGCGCGACGTGGTGCTGTTCATGCGGCAGATATGCGAGGGCGTCCAGTACATGCACAACTGTAACATCCTCCACCTCGACCTTAAAGTTAGTATCACCATAACATAACATAACATAACATAGTGATGTCGGCTCTGAAGTGTAGGCCTGATGTGGCCTGTCGCCGATTCTTTTCCATTTCGTGCCTTGTTCATAGATCTAAACTCGTGTCATTTGACCGGATCTTTTCATGACTGGCGATAGTTTGAAGAAGCTACTAGACTTCCACCGGGTTCGATAAGGTGTATAAGGATAAGGTGGTTCATGTATAAATTAACGCAGTTATTCCTTTTCTCCGCAGTGATAAAGGTAACAATGGTAGAGAGCACGAGACCGTAACGGTCTGTAGATAATTCTCTAACAAAATTCGGGGACCACCAATTCTTCGGCCGAATAGTCACTACACTCGGCGCAAAGTTGTTCTGGGTCTGTTGGTCACTCGATCGAAATCAGTTTCTGGTCAGAATCTCCTTTCCGGCATTATAGTCGTCTGAGAGTATGACAAGGGATGGCCGAGCCTATAGTCATATACCGAGCTAGCAAGCTGCCCAGAGGCTGCCCTCCGAACCCTGAGCCGAAGCGGTTAAAGAGAAGCAGATTTATGTGCTCCCCGAGTCCTAGGCGGCCCAAATGCAAGGCTGCTCACGCCTCTAAATTTTATTAGGGTTGATGGAAAGCCTAAAAATGAACTTTGGAGGTAGATGTCAGCTCGTCTCAGGTGATGTCATCCAGTCAGCGTTTGCTGGATGTTCAGAACCTTTCAATTAGCATTGTATCAGTGATCTATCACTCTCTAGTAAAATTCTTTATCATAATTATTGAATAAATCGTGAAGAAATACCAAGTTCCTTCCAGCTGGAAAAACTCGAATTCGTGCTCACTATCACCTCAGCATTAACTTTTTGGACACACAAATATTCCTTTTATTCCTCAGTTCATCTGTAAATTCACTAAAAAAGCTCTAAAAAAATCATAAACTTTAGTACTGAAAAAAAATCTCTTCCATAGTATTAAGACAAGCTAAGACATAGTATTAAGACAAGCTAAGAAATAGTATTAGGACATGCTAAGACATAGTATTAAGACATGCTAAGACATAGTGTTAAGACATGGATAGCATTAAGACATGCTAAGATATAGTATTGAGACATGCTAAGACATAGTATTAAGACATGCTAAAACACAGTATTAAGACATGATAAGACATAGTATAAAGACAAGCTAAGACATAGTATTAAGACATGCTAATACATAGTATTAAGACATGCTAAGACACCGTATTAAGACATGCAAAGACACAGTATTAAGACATGCAAAGACACAGTATTAAGACATGCAAAGACATAGTATTAAGACATGCTAAGACAACGTATTAAGACATGCAAAGACATAGTATTAAGACATGCTAAGACAACGTAGTATTAAGACATGCAAAGACACAGTATTAAGACATGCAAAGACATAGTATTAAGACATGCTAAGACAACGTATTAAGACATGCAAAGACATAGTATTAAGACATGCTAAGACAACGTATTAAGACATGCAAAGACATAGTATTAGGACATGCATAGTATTAATTAAGACATGCTAAGACATGGCTTATAAGACATGCTAACCACCCCCACAGCCCGAGAACATCCTGTGCGTGCGCAAGACGTCGCACAAGATCAAGCTCATCGACTTCGGCCTGGCGCGTCGCTTCGACCCGGCGCAGCCCTGCCGGGTGCTGTTCGGCACTCCCGAGTTCATCGCCCCTGAAATTATCAATTATGAACCCATCTCCTTCGCCTCGGACATGTGGTCTGTCGGTGTCATCTGCTACGTACTGTGAGTACCTAGACACCGCATCATGTCCTTGCCCATTTGTTTGCATCGATGAGCGGCTTGACATCACTTGCTCAGTGAAACGTTCGTTAAGTTTTCCATCTAAATTTGCATAGCATAAGATTTCAACGGTAGCTGTCATTAATTTAATAAATTTAATTAGTTAATTTTATTACTTCGCCTAACGGTGATGTGAAAATTGATTTCAAACTTTTTCACAGATTTCATAATTCATGTATTTAAAAGGTACGAAATGTCTCATTAGTGCTCAGTTTGGCCGTGCTCGCTGGACACTCGTGTATCACTATCTCCTACTCCCGCAGCTTCTATTAATTATAAAGCATTACGCGAACACTTGAATTCCTCAAAGTTTCTGTTCGTTAACCCTCTCAATTTATTCCATATGCCTTGATATTAAATTATTTATATTCTTTAATACAATACCGTACTAATGTTCGTGCGCGGCTTGGATGCAGTTTGTCCGGCTTGTCACCATTCATGGGCGACAACGACGCTGAGACTTTCGCCAACATCACTCGGGCCGAGTTCGACTTTGACGACGACGCGTTCAACCCCATCAGCGACCTGGCCAAAGCCTTCATCACCTCCCTCCTGGTCAACAGAAAGGAGTGAGTAATATGGAAATAGCAAAGTCGCAATAGCGGCCTTCACCCGTTCACCGTGACCATGGGCAAAGCCTTCATCACCTCCCTCCTGGTCAACAGAAAGGAGTGAGTAACATGAACATAGCAAAGTCGCAATAGCGGCCTTCACCCGTTCACCGTGACCATAGGCAAAGCCTTTATCACCTCCCTCCTGGTCAACAGAAAGGAGTGAGTAACATGGAAATAGCAAAGTCGCAATAGCGGCCTTCACCCATTCACCGTGAACATAGGCAAAGCCTTCATCAATTCTCTCCTGGTCAACAGAAAAGAGTGAGTTATATGAATTCTAGTGTGTTTACAGCGACTATGCGTAGGATTTCTTAATCTTATATTACTTCTTAATGTACAGGTATTTCATCGTTTTTTCCTCTCTCACGCATTTCTTAGATGTTTTCTCTGAATTTCGTGAATCAGGTTACAAGTTTCCGTTAGTTTGTTTTTTTACCCCTGTGTTTTGGGCCTAATATTGTTTTTTTTTTACAGGAAGCGTCTGACGTCACAGGAATGTCTGCAGCACCCATGGCTCACCAAGACCGAGGGCGCGATGTACGACCGTGTTATTCCTACCGAGAAACTCAAGAAGTTCATCATCAGGCGCAAGTGGCAGGTCAGAACCTTAGAAGATCAGTGGTTCTCAAAGATCAATGGTTCTCAAAGACAAGTGGTTCTCAAAGATCAGTGGTTCTCAAAGATCAGTGGTTTTCAAAGATCAATGGTTCTTAAATTATGCTGCGTATACCACTAGGTGTACTAGAGAGTCTCTCAGGTGTTGATACGCGAACAGTTCATATGGGTCTATATAGTTAATATTTTTCTAGCTTATACTTTTTACATCGAGAAAATTTGTACTGTCAAACATGAGTTAATCTGGCAACGATTTGCAACCGTTACCAAACCCCCTTCACGTGGTGCCAGCGGCCCACCGTTCCAAACAATAACAGTTCAAACAGTAAACAGTAGTTCAAATAGTACCTAGAAGATCAAACAGTACACAGGAGTTCAAACAGTACACAGAAGTTCAAGCTGTACAAAGAATTAATGTGGTACATATTAGCGCAGTCTCTGCTGCATAGCATCACCTTCCAAGAAAAAACTCGGGCGTTATCGGTGTCTAATATGATGGTTCTAAACATTGGTGTTTAATGCACTCCATATGCCTACCGGGTTAGCAGCCTCTAAAAAGTAAGTGCGTGTCAATAGGAAAGCGTGACTTATTCTTTTCGGAGCCTTTGCTTCTGACAGTCTTCTGTAAATACGACTGCACTACAATATACATATATGTGTTTTCGCTCCCTCCATCCCAATGTCTCCCTGCACATGCCTTGAACCAAATGGGCCTGTCCCAGAAGGCTGGAAGTCCCTAACCCATCTTCTCGACCTCGTCTACCTTCATCCTCATCAAGCCATCTCCATCTGCCATCATAAATTAAACCATCGCAACTAAGTTGACCTGACTGCTCGAAAACTCAAACGTCTAGAATACAAACGGAAAAAGAAATATTACGGACAAAAATTCTCGGTGAAACCTTTTTATCCAGACACGCTATATTACCATAACATCAAGCAAAAAGACGAAACAACTTACATTCAAACATCCTCATCCAAAATGAACCCTATCCTTATTATAAATTCTATAAAACAATGCCCGCCACTGGCACAACCACAGATGCACTCGAGCAAAAATCTACTACCACTTTGACCCCGACCTAATGCTCATCAACGATCACTCGTTCACAGATGACAACATCCCCAACCAAGATATTTAAAAACAATGTACAAAGTGCAAAAAGATAAGATACTTCACTCCATTGCATCAACTGTATAGACTTCTACACACTTTTCAACAGGCCCCAACCCGTTTACCTCTTCTGTGATGTAAACGCAAAAAGCATCTCGCTAGAAAACAGTTCCTCAACCACTTAGGAAAACAGTTACACTCACTCACAGCCCAAACCAAATTACCAACGTCGGTCCCCCTACTTTCCAACCATCATCACTCATCACAGCACGACATAATTAACCAGTTGGTCTTGCACAACAATAAGACATTTCACAACACCCAACTACAACCAGGACTCCTCATACCGTCCGAACCCCAAATCCTACCTCTTGAGTCTCGAACGACTTACCCACCACCTTAACTTTCATCATCGTCACCATTGTCACCCTCTCCCATCATAACATCCTTTTTTGAAAAGAGAAATCCAAATCTTTAAACACACAAATCTTTGGACGTGATTCTTTTTCAACTAATTTGCAGTCTCCAAATTGATCACTTAGAAAATGTTTATGAATAAATATTGATTAATTCTAGGAAATTGGGATTCGTATAATGTATAACTCAAACGAGTAATGCCATTGCCGTCCCGCCGAGTGAAACAACTTTTAACGGATAAACGTTGTGCACTTTTGCAACCCAGACTGAGTACAGACGCTTCTACGACGTAGCCACTGAACCGCAGTCTAGTGTCGTTCTGGATACCGGCGCAGCTTAGGAGTAATTAATAAAGTTAATACCTTAGGATTCTATCGCTAGAATTTAATTGACTAGTTTTGATGATTTGATGCTGTGTGTGCAGCACCGTTGGATTATTTACTGTTGCTTCGCAAATTTATTCTGAACGAGTGTATGTTTAAACTAAATCCAAGTTGTGTGTGCATAAGGGAAGTTGATTTTACACATCTGCAACTATCAATGCAGAATTAATTTTTGATTAGTGATATGTTTTTCTCAGGTTTCATTCGGTCCTCTTAGCTTTCTATAATTTTTATGTTATTCTCCTTTGAGTTGGTTTATTTAATTTTATTCATAAAATTTGTGTGTTTCTGTACTCATGAATGTTATAAAACTTTTACTGACACTTCCTGAACCTGAACCGCATGATATCATTCAACCGCTAAAGTTATAAAACATAAATCAGTATTTCATAGCTATACGTCCCTAACTCGATCTTACAGATCAATTTATTAGATTTTGCATATAGCGTAGTTGATTTATTAGGTAATTTTTTGTTTCTTTTTCTTAGATGAATTAAGAAGTTTTGCATATAGCGTAGTTGATTTATCAGGTTTTTTTCATTATTTTTTCATAGATGATTTAAGAAGTTTTATCCCATTCGTTTTTATGTCCTAATCGAGTTTTGCGTGATTTGCTTAAATTCGTTTATTTGTTGTGCCATAATCAAAACTTTTGAGAAGCTTTCGACTCCTGAGAGGGTAACCTAGAACGATCACTGTAATCCTAAATTAATTGTCGTACTCTTATTGTTTTAGAAAACGGGTAATGCGATCCGCGCACTGGGGCGTATGGCGAGCCTTACTAACCGTCGCAACTCACGGTCCTCCTCCCCAACCTGCCTCTCCCCTTTACCGGAGCAGCAGCCTTACTCCCCATCCTCCTCCTCATCCACCGCATTCCCTCTCCTCAACGGCGACAAGAAATCTTGTCCCCCCAGCGTGCGGGGTAACAGCGTTGTTAGCGAGCGCAGCGACTCTGGAATCAGCGAATGTTCAGTTTCAGTAGACGAGTTGCTTCATAACGCCAATAATATCCTGAAGGTGGTCGCCTCCAAGCCCCCACTAACTAATGGCACACCCCCTGCAGGCGACACCGCGCCCCTCGAACACCATGCAAAAGGGGTAGAGTGGCAGTCCTCAGTGGACTCCGCCGTGGGGGACGTCATCGATGTTCCTAAGACGTCCTCGCATCGCAAGATTTCCAGAGAAGCCTTCGTGGAAACCTCCTCTGGCTCCAGCGACGTCACCTCACACTCCCGGATTTAGAAGCCTATTCCTATATAGATACTGTTTATGGTCGTTGTACAAACTGGCACCTACTTTGCAACGTGTCTGCTTCTTGTGAAATATAGCGGCTACTTTTGAAATGTAGCTCTACTTCTAAATGACAGCTGCCTCTTTCGAAACGTTGCAGACTCTTCCGAAGCAAGGCGGCTTTTTTTTCAAGAAGACTCTCACTCTCCGAACTAGGCTTCATTTCGGGTTGAAACTTGGCCACCCGCTGTCTGTTGAGTGGCTAACTTCTTGTGAACTCTTTACAGTTGCCATAGTTTTTTTAGTGGTGACTAATTTAGTTTTTAACGAGCTAAGCCTGTATTTTTCCCGATTCGATCGACATAGAGAAAGAGTTGGAGGATATTCAACCTCGTGCGAAAAGTTATTTTATTTGTTTTACTTAAGACTAGTGGGTGATGTATGCCTGTGAGCTTGTAGGTAACATCTTTTCACTGATTTGCTCCCCATGCCTAAATAATTTAACGGCAAATCGGAGGCTACGCTGAGCATTCTTGACTTATAATAAATAAGATTTCGAGTGATACGTCGCCTTGCCTTCTGCTTAGAATTTTTCATGGCAGTATAGAAACATAGCTTAAGAAATCCTTTTCGAAAATGCTGGATGAAATATATTGTTATCAATTATGAAAGAACATATATTATAGTATATTATGACGTGTAAGCTGATAGTCATCTCCGATATTAAAATCGACTTGTGTTTAGTTCTATTTTCATGTAGCAGTAATGTTTTCAGTACGGAATCGGCATTTTATGTATATTCACATGCTCATTCTGCTCCAGTTTCAATCTTTAACGAACGCTTCCTCCGGCTCTTTTCCAGCGGCCGTGTAGTTTATTTAAGATTCAGTGGTATCTAATTAAATACATTTATCATACCCATATATGAGCCTTCCTTGTTTATCAAATATATGTTCAAGTATGTCTTTCGTCTTACTTTCCTTAAGTTGTAAACTAGTGACGTTAAGTTTTAATAATACAAAGGGCCTTGAAACATTAATGAAAACCTAGATGTAGGATCTACTCAAGCGACGGCGGAAATGCAATGTCGTGATAAAGAATATTAAAGCGTCATTTAAGCGGAACCAAGTGACAGCTACAGGGTCGTAACTCGTAATTAACTCAACTTTGTTATTATATAATAATAATAATAGCGGTTTCAGCGTTTATTAGGCCGTAGGCCTGTCGCCGATTCTTAACATCGCAGAATATTCACAGCATTTTGAGGTCTCGAACTCGCAACGCACTGCTACAATTCTGCTGTGCTTAACCGCCCGGCCTCCTTGCCGATTCTGACCAGTCCATACTTTCAAAACTCGCTAAGTGAACGTATGTACTTACGCTCTATTTTCTTGTCTATTATTGGTGGATTTTGCTTGAAAGGCAGTCAATGATTGGCTGGTGAACTTACGATCTCTTAACTTTTTTTGAAGGTATGGGCCCAGAAGCCGACGCACAGAGCTGGGATCGAACCCGCGCCTCTCTAGTGCGTCAATCTTGGTACTCTGCCAGGGGCCATACTTTCAAAATTCGCTAAGTGAACGTAAGCACTTACGCTCTATTTTCTTGTCTATGATTGGTGGATTTTGCTCGAAAGGCCGCCAATGATTGGCTGATGAACTTACGATCTCTTAACTTTTTTTGAAAGTATGGGCCCTGAACTTTAACCACTGGGCCCCCAGCGATGTTGATATCTTTAATCCATTTCATTCAATCAAGTTTGAATTACTTTATTGGCATTCGTGAGATGGTATACGAGAAATTGTCCATTAGTATGCATTACATTTGACATTTTAAATTGTCAATATCAAAGTCACTCATAAATATTAGTGATGATTAACTCCAGAGTCGCTGATGGACATAGGTGAATGTTTACTCCAGAGTTATTGTTGGACCTTGATGATGGTTGTCACCAGAGTTGTTGATGGACATTGGTGATGGTTGACTCCAGAGTCGAGGACATTGCTTCACTGGCATGCTGAGATTAGCAATTGCATAAGCACTTTTCCAAACTATACGGGGAATATGGAATGGAAATAGAAACTGTAACGTCCGGTGACATTTTGATCACAGTCTTATGTATGCCGAATATGCGTAAAAGTGTGTTGTTGAAACTTATCGACACTTCTCCGAGCTCAATTGAATGCATTTGGTTAGAATATGAATAGATGTTATGAGTGGGTAACAACTGAATGTCTATTTAGCTCATGGTTGAACTTCTAGTACAACCATGTATTTGGCCTGTTGCTGTCAATGTGGGCTCTACAAAATGGCCCTATAAAATAAACGCGAGACTGCTGGAAAATCAATCGTGACATATTGGCATTAACCACTGGGCAGAGTGGCCCAGTGGTTGAAGTTCAGAGTACCAAGATTGGAGCTGAAAGGTGCGGGTTCTATCCCAGCAGCTCTGTGCGCCAGTTTCTGGTCAGAATCGTCGAGGAGACCGGGCGGTTAAGCAACAGAAAATTTGAAGCAGTGCGTTGCGAGTTCGAGCCCGCAACAAGCTGTGGATGTTCTGCAATGTTAAGAATCGGCGACAGGCCCACGGCCTAATAAACGCTGAAATCGCTATATGTACTTATACTATATTGCATAGAGACAGGGCGATATTAGCAAAAACAATCAATAATATAATTATTGCTTCATATGAAGTTTCTTGAAATGAGACTATGGATTGCACATGATTTTGATAAATTACAAATATTTAGTTCTGTAATATAGCATCATATCATGATTGGTGCATGTGGATGAGCGCATTTCTGAATGTAAACAACTGCGCTCAGTGACAGAAGAAACAGCTGATCATTGAGTTGTTGCCTTGTTGGTCTGTGGTCTATCCTTTAAAAAATTAGTTTATATGATATAATCACATTTAAATTTTATTATTCAGGTAAATATTTGTATTTCTCTAAATATGAATTATACTGGAATCTAGATGGTATTTTCTCATTATTTTATCAACAATTTTTTTTCGGTAGCTATCATTGCAGCGCTTCCTGAGGCTGCAGGCCTGAGCCTTGAGGCTGCAGCCTGCAGATTCAGTACCAAAACTTTTAACTAGCCTATATTACTTGCTTCAGAAGATTAGGATGAATTGAAAAAGGCTGTGATCAACATAAGTGAGAAAATGAGACCAGAACTGCCATCAAACGGGGTAATAAGGAACGCTTCTTTTCGTTTTTTCTTTGACAATTTCTCACCATGAAAAATTTTGTAAACAAATTTGGGGTCATTTTAAAGGTCTTTGCAAGGGCTATTAGCTTGTTATATGCATATTAGCTAATCAGCAGGTATTATTGCAGATTAACTACATCCAAAAAAAAGGGTGTTTTTTTTTTTGAATTATATGTTTTTTGGGGTGTAGATTACGAATCTGAAATCCATTTTTGGCGGTCGGCATCGGAAAACCGATTTTTTTCGCGACTTACTATAATGTATCTCCAGATTTATGGACAAAGAAGACGAAAATGTTACCCGTTGCAGTGCAACGGGTAACATTTTCGTCTTCTTTACCCGTTGCAGTGCAACGGGTAAGTTTCATTCAAGATGTCGTGCGCTACGTGTGATCTCTCGATGTGGCAATGTACTGAGGTCGGAAAAAAAATCGGTTTTCCGATGCCGACCGCCAAAAATGGATTTCAGATTCGTAATCTACACCCCAAAAAACATATAATTCAAAAAAAAAAACACCCTTTTTTTTGGATGTAGTTAATCTGCAATAATACCAATCAGCATATGCCATATGGCATATCTGAAAAAAGTCCATATGCTATCTGTAAGGTGCCATCAGCAAAAAATAAAGTGTCCCAGTTATCCCTGGCCCTGAAAATGGGCTAATGGTCTTTGCAAATTGCAAGGGCTATCATTATCATATGGCATCTCCAAAAAATTTCCAAATGCTATTTGTAAGGTGCTAGGACAGCTAGATGCAATATAAAAGGCTCCTGAATTAATCTGGAAATGGGGTAATTAGGGACACGTAACTCACACGTGAGATAAAACTCAATTTTAAAACGTTTGAAGCATCAAGCATGCAGAGTCAGAGACTCAGAGTGTAGGTACTCATGTTAGTCATGTATTACTAACAGTGATCTGAAGTCATCCTCTTTCTTGTAGATGATGCATATGTAGAATCAATAACATTTTCTGTGATTTTTACTCATTTTCCCTTTATTGATATGATATTATCATATTCATTAATTACTGTATTATTAATGTGATATTACCATATCCATGGAAAAGCCATTGAGCATCAACAACAGCCTTGTCCACTGCAAGCTTAATATCAGCAGCCATGTAGCATTTCTTCTGCATCTGTAAGCTTACAGGATGGCTTGTAATTTTGCACAATTTTAATCAAGTCGAGTGATTTTACTATACCATAACAAAAAAGATTGTAAAAAACATACCTGAAACAGGATAGAATATTTTAGTGATAACCTTCATATTTTTTGGAGAAATAAATCAAAGTTTAGGTTATTAGTTTTCATTCTTTGTTGCCAGTGCTCAATTCTATCTATGACAATCTATGCACAATTTTGTGATGACTGATGCAGTAATTTTTTGTTGAGTGAAATTTTTTTCAATGAGCAAGGTAAATGCAATCAAATTTCTTTGTTGTTGATTGATTTTTTCATGAACTGGAGCCTTTCTTAAGCAAGGCTCTACTTTAAATGCGATTTTAGGGGTGTCCCTTATTACCCCGGGGGTGTGTTCCTTATTACCCCATTTTGCATAAATGGCCACAATTTTTTCTTGGAATGAGATACGCAAATTCTGCCAATCACGTTTATAAGCCAACGCCAGTGTGCAACTTTTATGTAAGTAAGATTTTTTAATACAACAAATATTTTTTCTGTAACAGACCATAGCAGAGGTACTACATTTTCAAATTCTCACCTTTCACATTTTTTTTCAGGGATTTTTTAGAGGTAATAAATGTATGATTTCTCAACTTGCTTTATGCTGCATAGATAAGTAGTAAAAATGTTGAACTTTATGCCACTATTTTTAATTTTACAATATTTTGATTTGTTTAGCTGCTACAACACTTCTACAAAATGTTGGAGGACTGTCCCGTTTTACCCCGCCCGTCCCTTTTTACAATGTTTGACAGTATTGATTTTTTATTCAGAGATGCCATACAATAGCCCTCGCAAAGGCCTTTAAAATGAGCCCAAATTTGTTTATGGAATTTTTCATGGTAACAAGTTATCAACAAAAAATGCTAAGAAACATCCCTTATTACCTTATTTGACAGTATCTATATTTTTATTTTTTTTATATTGTTTGTGATTACAACAGACTTTGCTACTTTTATTTTCTGAGTGATTGATGAATTATTCTGAAAAGGTAAATAGTATGTGTATATTGATAAATGTTAAATGAAACTCTTTTTCATGTATAAGTCAGATGGGGTAAGACAGGACCAAAATCACTAACAGGCATTTAGCATCTATACCATGAATAAATAAAAATCCTAAACTTATCATAAGGTGTGGTTATGCAATGGGCTTCAAAGCTACAACTCAGACTTTTTGCATACAACACAGTTTTCTGTACAGATTAAAAAAAGTGAGCTGGTCCTGTCTAACCCCATAGGGGTAAGATGGGATCAGGCTGGGGTAAGAAAGGACCAACAGGTAATTCTTATGTTACAAGGTTTTTAGTAAAAATATAAATCTGATATTCAATATTATCCATCTAGAAACACATTATTTGATTAAACAACCACTTGTTACTATTTTGTGTTGCAGGAAGTCAACTCTAATATCAGTCACATTGGAGTTTTTGCCACGAGAAAACTTTGTTAAGCATAGAAATAGTAGGTTGGCTTTGATTCATTGTAGAGCACAGCCACATGTTACATGTATATTCCATTAGTGTACTTGTCTGAAAATTTATAAAATTTGTAATAAAACCAATAGATAATAAGTTAAGAGTTGGACGTCATGCGTTTTCTTGCTAACTGCATTTGTGGTGCACTTCTTCAAACATAGCCCATGCCCTCTCACAAAATTGTGATAATTATTTTTCATGTTTCACACAATGATTTTTCCCCCAACCACTATTGCACATTGTTCTGCAGCTCACTAATGGGAAGAGACATCCCTATTTTCTCCATCCCCATGATGCAATTCACAATAGTATGCTAAATTTATCTAATAAAAAAAGCTAACAAGCTAGAATGGTTATTTTAAGCAAAAGATGAAAATTTGACCAAAATACTCCATGTATACTTATGCACAATAGGTAATATATTCATTTAATAGCTATTTTTGATAAACTATGGGGTAAAAGAGGACTGTTTGTGGCAATTGTGGGGTAAGACAGGACCATTTGTGGGGTAAGATAGGATCACTTGTGGGGTAAAACAGGATCATGTTGTGGTCCCGTCTTACCCCATGTCTGGTCCTTTTTTACCCCATTTTAGAATACATGTCAGGCAGTGATTGTAGCAGGTAGGAATGCCTAGTATGTCTCAAAAGTTGCTTATTACTTGAGGTTACCTGCCTACATCCACAAACCTGGCCAAAAAATTTTTTGTAATCAGACAGAGCTTATTTTCCAAATAGGGTTAACTATTTTGTGACCCTTCTTTACATAGGTTTTCTTTAAAAATTAACCAAAAATTCATTATTTGCAGAACAGGGTTGAAACAAACACTGAAATGACTGGCAATGATTGCTCTAACATATTCTTTTGTCAAATTAAATTCAGTGCAATTAGAATGCATGCCATGGGCTGGTCCTTTCTTACCCCATGAAGGCTGCGATCCTGTCTTACCCCATTTGACTATAATTTTTATGTTTTCTTGCCAAAGTTTTTTTTATATTTTATTTAAAAATGGGGGATGCATTCATGTCATGCAGGTTTTCAGATGGGCTGCGTTTTGAGCCATGACCAGCAGCCTGGAAAAAGTGTCCAAGTTCCTGGAGGCTCTGAAGGCATCGCATAGCAGCAGCGGTGATGGTAGCTCTGGGGGCACAGGTCCGGGCTTGGGCCAGACTGTGCTGGCCTTCCCAAGCTCCACTGAACAGTTCTTTGAACAGACAGCTGCTGTGGCCTCGTCCATCTCTCAGCAAGGTCAAACGTTCCTTAGGTAACTGCTGTATTTAGGCATGGAATGAAGCTAGGTTGATTGAATTACTTCATAATAATTTTAAATTTTTATGAAATAGAAAATGTGGATGATAAATTCTTGGCTAACCTTAAATGAGTATTTCAAGATTAATTTGTTTCATGGATCACTCATAGATACTGCACAGGTGTTTAGCTTATGAGTTATCTGGAGTAACCAAGGACTTTCTCTTGAGTTTGGTATGTCTTCTGCTCCAACGCACTTACCATTGGCACCTCCATGGTTTTTCATATATAAATTGATTTGGTTGCATATACTTCATTCATAATACAATTAAAATGAATTGTAGCAGACATTTATAGGAATTTTAATATATTAATCAACTTGAAATTATCTACCTATTTTAATAGCTGGGTGACGCATTTTGCTGTATTATTCTATTATTCAGCAAGTAGAACCTTACCTAGGCATGTTTGACTGCACTGCTTAAAATTTATGCAAGCCAATAAGAGCAAAAATCCATTTGCCTTCAGAGTCAATACTACCTACCTACAAAAAATAAAGAACTTGAGTTAGAATACTTCATTCAGAATATTTAGTCTCAGCTCCATCAGGAGAGTTCAGATATCATGAAATTGCAAAATGTCATACAGATTTAGTTAGTAATTAAAAATAACTAATAAGTAATAAAAATAATTAAATTAATTTGACTTAGTTAAGGCACATGTAAAATATATGCGCTTTTGTTTTGAAATGTAACTAACAGTCTTGCTTCACAAGGCTTAACTGTAACTGCTTTTCTTACACTCTGAATTTGTGCATTTTCCTGTACTGAACAGCAACTGAAAGCCTGGTCTGGGTAGAAGTATGCGCTCTTATTTCTGTTGTACGCTGAATGCTGTCACTGTTTCTGTTGTATGCTGTCACTGTTTCTGTTGTATGCTGTCACTGTTTCTGTTGTATGCTGTCACTGTTTCTGTTGTATGCTGTCACTGTTTCTGTTGTATGCTGAATGCTGTCACTATTTCTGTTGTATGCTGAATGCTGTCACTGTTTCTGTTGTATGCTGAATGCTGTCACTGTTTCTGTTGTATGCTGAATGCTGTCACTGTTTCTGTCATATGCTGAATGCTGTCACTGTTTCCGTTGTATGCTGAATGCTGTCACTGTTTCTGTCGTATGCTGAATGCTGTCACTGTTTCCGTAGTATGCTGAATGCTGTCACTGTTTCTGTCGTATGCTGAATGCTGTCACTGTTTCCATTGTATGCTGAATGCTGTCACTGTTTCTGTTGTAAGCTGAATGCCGTCGCTGTTGTACGCTGAATGCTGTCACTGTTGTACGCTGAATGCTGTCACTGTTGTACGTTGAATGCTGTCACTGTTGTATGCTGAATGCTGTCTCTGTTGTACGCTGAATGCTGTCACTGTTGTAAGCTGAAAGCTGTCACTGTTGTATGCTGAATGCTGTCACTGTTGTAAGCTGAATGCTGTCACTGTTGTACGCTGAATGCTGTCATTGTTGTACGCTGAATGCTGTCACTGTTGTATGCTGAATGCTGTCACTGTTGTACGTTGAATGCTGTCACTGTTGTATGCTGAATGCTGTCACTGTTGTACGCTGAATGCTGTCACTGTTGTATGCTGAATGACATCACTGTTGTATGCTGAATGCTGTCACTGTTTCTGTCATATGCTGAATGCTGTCACTGTTGTATGCTGAATGACATCACTGTTGTATGCTGAATGCTGTCACTGTTGTATGCTGAATGACATCACTGTTGTATGCTGAATGACATCACTGTTGTATGCTGAATGCTGTCTCTGTTGTATGCTGAATGCCTTTATTCTGAGCAGCAAGCGAGAGCCTGGCCTAAGCAAGCGGGACCGCATGAGCCACTGCCAGGTGTCGGTAGACGCGGTGCTCGCCGCCTTCAGTAGCAAGACCCGGGGCTCCTCGGCCCCTGAGAGCCTCAGCAAGACGCAGGACAGCGCCAGACTCCTCAGCCTGACGGTGGAGACGCTGCTACTGCTGGTGGATGATGAGCAACCTGACGTCAGGATGACGGCTGATGAGGGTCTCAATAGGATCACGAGGGTGAGATCCTGTTGACTATTCCTATCAGCAATTGTAAATTGTATGTAAAGCATATGGAAATTGTACGTAAAGCGTATGTAATTTGTACGTAAAGCGTATGTAATTTGTACGTAAAGCGTATGTAAATTGTATGGAAAGCATATGTAAATTGTATGTAAAGCGTCAATTGTCGGTAAAAGCGTTCAGTATAATTGATTCAGTATAATCTTATGTAATCATTGATCATATAAGTATATAATCATTGATTTATTCAGTATTATCTTGACCGATAGTAATGCCTTGCCTGGTGTCATGGTGGCTGCTGATGAACTGTTTTCAGCACGATGTAACAAGAGGAAATTCTTATTTTGTTTATCAGTGAAAATGGCGTTTAGAAAATTCATATTGTTTAACGCTGTCCACACTATAGAAAAAGTCAGATTGTGCAATGTGAATGCAAAGATTTATTACTATAATAATCTTGATTATTTTTGAAATTCATTTATTAGCGTAATAGGTTACTTACCAATATTACGTTACCAAAACTTCAGAACTAGTTCTTCAGATTGATTTAGAAGATGTTTTAAGTGCGAGTCATGCTGTATGTTTCTTCAGGATAATATTGAGGATATTTTTAGTTTATGTCATGCTGGTATGTCCATTTCTTCATAGTGATATAGTAGAGGATGTTTTTAGTTTATGTCATGCTGATGTGCTCATTTCTTCATAGTGATATAGTAGAGGATGTTTTTAGTTTATGTCATGCTGATGTGTCCATTTCTTCATAGTGATATAGAGGATATTTAAGTTCATGTCATGCTGATGTGTCCATTTCTTCATAGTGATATAGAGGATATTTAAGTTCATGTCATGCTGATGTGCTCATTTCTTCATAGTGATATATAGAGGATATTTTGAGTGCAAGTCATATTGTAAAAATTGTTTCGTTCAGGGCGTGCCAGCTGCCCAGACAGCTAAGGTGTTCGTCGAACAAATGAAGGAGAAGAAGAATGGCTCGGCGCGCGTCATTCGTGCTGCTCTCGCCAGGTTCGCTGTTCTTGCCAAGCAAATAAGGTGAGAATTTCTCGTGCGGCGGTCAATTTCGTCCAGTCTACTGGCTTTATTTACGATTCATGACAATTCAATTTACTATAAGAGGACTCGAAATTTCCATCGAATTGTGTCAGTAGAGTGTTTACGCAACATTTATATCACGAGAATGTTGGTTCTTTTATATTTTTCCATAAAATAATGCAAGTAAATCACGTAATTGTATTAAATATACCGTGCAATTGTTTTAATATAATTAATACAATTGCATTAATATAATTGTATTAAGCATATATTTAAATTACGCAGTTATATCAAGTAGGTATATATCACAATTACGCAATTATATTAAGTAAATATTCAAATTACGCAATTATGTCAAGAATATATTCTAATTACGTAATTTTACTATGTATATATTAAAATTACTTAATTGTATTAAGAATACATTAAAATTGCGTAATTACCTATACTAAGTATATACCTATTCAAATAACGCAACTGTATTAAGTACCGTATATATTCACATTACTTAATTATATTAAGTATATATATACATGACTTACAGAGTGCAGAAGGGCCGAGCCTACATGCAGAGGCAACTGTATTAAGTTTATACACAATATAGACGCAACTGTATTAAGTATAACATACATGCAGACGCAACTGTATTAAGTATATACACAAATTACTCAATTATATTAAGTATATGTTGACATGACTTACAGAGTGCAGAAGGGCCGGGCCTACATGCAGACGCTAGTGCCGCTGCTGTGCAGCTTCTCACAGCGCCCTGAGGAGAACCTACACGAGAGCCTAGCTACAGCCGTCACTAGTGTCTGCTCAGCCCTCGGACACTTCGCTTCTGACAACGAGCTGAAACTTCTGCTCACAGCTTACCAGCCTAACCTCGCTCACAAGTCTAATATCATCCGTAGGGCCGCTGCTCAGATACTAGTGGCCATTTGCAGACACTGTCGCAAGCCCAACCTGTTCCTAGGACTGCTGGTCGCCTTGCTGCTCAAGATGCTGGTGCCTCTGCCTAGATCTCAGTGTCTGGTGAGCAGGAATATGGTACTATGGGGATGTCAGGTGAGCAGGAATATGGTACTATGGGGATGTCTGGTGAGCAGGAATATGGTACTATGGGGATGTCTGGTGAGCAGGAATATGGTACTATGGGGATGTCTGGTGAGCAGGAATATGGTACTATGGGGATGTCTGGTGAGCAGGAATATATACTAGGTGAAGGGAGGTGCCAGGTGCCTGGTGAGCAGAGATATATACTAGGTGAAGGGAGGTGCCTGGAGTCTGGTGACATTTAACACTTGGTCACCTGTAGTATATAATAACAGATGACATGTAGAAATCTTTTTATTTTGACAGATCAGGATCCAAATACTTTCACGTACCTATGTTGTATGGCTACTTCATTTAGATTAGAAATAATTAATGGGTTTATTGTTTATTTTAATCTTAACAAGTTAACTATACCTGCGACTGTCACGGCATCAGGTCTCTGAGCCCAAAAATTTCGGCCGTGGGTTTACCACGGGTTGTTTAAATAATTTGATTATTATTAATAAATAATAATAACGTTAATAGATAAATTTCCAGTGAGACTTTACATAAATTTCTTGTTATTTGTCGGCAACCTGAACGTAGTCTCCAAATTACAAGAAATTGTCATTTTGTCAGGACCAAGTCAAAGTGAACGACAGTAACTCACCAAAGGATGATGATATGACGCGGATATATTTTTAAACTTGATTTAAAACATTATCAGAGGAATTGGTCGTACATGAAAAAATATAAATTCTAACTGTGATAGTTTATCCCCTTCTAAAGCCGCATATAGTTAAATTATATAGTTAAATTAATTAATATTGATTAATTTCATTAGATCAACAGCAAAAACTACTACCGTCAATGCCTTTAAACTCCGCCTCAGCACCGATGACGCCGGCCGTCAAAAGAAACAATCTATTTTCGTAACAAAATTGAGCCATAACTTTCTAGTTATGGCTCAATTTGGCACTTTCTAGTTATGGCTCAGATCTGAAAATGTTATTCAGTTATTATGTGGCAATCGAAGCCAAAAAATTTTAATTCTGAGCAATACAATAGGATTTGTAGACAAGGTATGAGTAACACGGGTGCCTAGTGTTCACTCAAGTGTGCCATTCGCTGACTGCCGTGTCACGTGCCACTGAAGTGCAATTAAAGTGCCATCGAAGTGCCAGTGAAGTGCCACGGAAGTGCCTTTGAAGTGTAACTAAAATGACACTAAAATGCCACGAAAGTGCCAGTGAAGTGCCACCGAATTGCCACGGGAGTGCCTTTGGAGTGTAACTAAAATGACACTAAAATGCCACGAAAGTGCCTCTAAAGTGCCAGTGGAGTGCCACTAACTTGCCTCTAATGTCCCCCCGTCGTAGGTGCTCGGGGGGCTGTCGTGTCTGCGGCTGCTGGCCCCCCACCTCGCCTCCATCTGCCCCCCCTCCAGCGACGACCCCAGCGCGCCCCCTCCCTCTGACTCCCACTGCTACTCCGTCTCGCTCCCCCAACTGCTCACGGTCAGTCGCTCCCCCAACTCCTCACGGTCAGTCGCTCCCCCAAACTCCCCACTGGGATTGGTTAAAAATTTATTGGGACGGCAGCTCCTGGCAGTCGCGTAGGGTTTTTTTACCTCGTTTGTTGGGGTAATATTAGGGGAAGAATTAAGTCAATTAAGTCATTGATTTATTAGTACATTATAACAGTCATGCAGTGTGTGGTGATGTGCAGTGTGTGGTGACGTGCAGTGTGTGATGACGTGCAGTGTGTGGTGACGTGCAGTGTGTGATGACGTGCAGTGTGTGGTGACGTGCAGTGTGTGATGACGTGCTATGTGTGGTGGCGTGCAGTGTGTGATGACGTGCAGTGTGTGATGACGTGCAGTGTGTTATGACGTGCAGTGTGGTGACGTGCAGTGTGTGATGATGTGCAGGTATACCAGCTGGCAGTGCATCACAGCAGCAGTGTGCACCACAACACCGCCACCGCAGGGCTGGAGCTGCTCAGGGTCAGTTCATCACACTTCTCTACTTGCCGTTCTCTTCATCACACCCTCATTTATATCATTCCTAATTTTATTTCATAGCTATTTCTAATATTTTTATTGTCTTTGTATTCTCTATTTCTATTTTCTTTTTATGCTTCACTAATTATCTTATTTCTTCATTATCTTATTCCCTGTCCATGTAGATATCAGTAATATCAATGCTAATCTTTTAATATTCTATTTAATGTAAGTATGCATATGGAATACGTGATTTTAATTGGTGAATAATTGGAAGCTTATTTTGCAGGGAGTAGAGAAGCATATTATGTGTATATGGTGGCCAGGCATCTCATCATACGAGACATTTCATCACTATAGCAATTCATCATTAGGACATTTCATTATTATAGCCATTCATCATAAAATTTCATCATTGCAAAAATTGCATTTTACGTAAATGTGGGTTAGGTTGAGTTTGTTTTAGTTCAAAGTCGCTCAAAGCTGGTGCGGTGTTGAAACTGGAGTCAGTTCAGCGGACCTTCACGTACAGGATGATACAGGATGAGGGAGCTGAATGAGGGAGCTGATGGTGTAGGCTGAAACACCTGGAACTGTACTCACTGGAGAGAAGAAGGGAAAGGTATATCGTACTGGTACTGTTCACTTGGAAGTATTAAACGGACTGGCTCTCAACTTAGAGAGTGAGACCTCCAGAATAGTGACACGTTATCACGAAAGAAGGGGGAGACTGTGCGAGGTTCCCCCATTTAATAACCGAGCCGCGGCCAGAGTACAGACTCTTCGTGAGGGATTACTGTCCGTGGTAGGACCGAGGCTCTTTAATGTCTTGCCAAAAGCGCCGAGAGGAGGGGAGTTTACCCTTGCAACATTCAAGAGACAACTGGACAAGTGGTTGAGAAAGATCCCGGATTGTCCAGTAATGGGGAAACTACCATCAGCAAGCGACAAGCAACAGCATCTTGCATCAGCGTGCCCAAAGGAGGGCAAATAGACGGAACACGTCCAATGTTACATCCGGGACCCGAGGGCGGGGTGACCTGCCTAGCGACGACTCGGAGACGGAGGACGACGAAGGCGGCGCATCAGGGTAACCGTGGACTAAGAAGTCCTAAACCCATAAGGTCATAAGGAGGTGCCAGTGTACTTGTGTGTGTACAAGCTACATCCGAAGGTAGTCTAGTGCGAGGGATATAATCCCCAACGACACTAGAGGGATATAAGAATGATGATCCGCATCACAACGCAGGGATGTGCTCAACTGCCTAGGATACGAGCCTCAGCAAGTCATGGAAAGAAAAGCTTGAGATGAGAGCTGCAGTAAATATATCAAATAGCAGACCCTGGTTGGTCTGATTTAAAGCGTCACGTGGTTTGTGTGGCAGGCTCTGCTGCAGTACGCCCCTGGGGCCCTCGTGGTGGCCCTGGTTACTCCTGGCGGAGTCCCTCAGTGCTACCTCCCTCTGGATGCTGCAGCTCCTGAAGATGCTACTGTTGCGGGTGCTGCTGCTGCTGAGGGTGCTACTGCTGCTGCTGCTGTTTGCTGCTGCTGCTGCTGATGATGATGATGATGATGGTGCTGCTGCTGCTGCTGAGGGTGCTGCTGCTGCTGCTGCTGAGGGTGCTGCTGCTGCTGCTGCTGAGGGTGCTGCTGCTGCTGCTACTGCTGAGGGCACTGCTGCTGCTTCCAAAACCACGGACTACTCCCCTCCCGACACAGCAGACTCCGCGCTGTCCCCTGACGGCACTCCACGATCCCCTCGTGAGTTTGTTGGTTTTTTTGAGCGAGCAAATATTGTGTTTGATGGTTCCTGCAAGATTTCTTGGCCAACTAATTTAAAGTCAATTTATTGAACTTAGAAAGCCCATTGATTTAGGTCTGACGTGAAATGAAAGTTAAAGTATATTGATGGGGAGTATAAATGTCGATTTAAATTACGAGAGGCTATTGCATGTTTTAGTAGAAGTAATTTTTGAAGGTAAGATGATGATGTTTTATTCAGGGTTTTTTTCTTGCTTCTACTTATTTTGCTTGCGGCGCTGAAGCATTCAAAAGTTGAATTGAAAGGAAGGAATTTGTGAAGAGTCTTGAATGAAAGTTTTTGTGAAGAGTCTCTAATGGAGTCTTGTGAAGAGTCTTGAATAGAAGAGTTTTGAGAAGAGTCTTGAATAAAAACTTTTGTGAAGAGTCTGTAATGATGACTTTTGTGAAGAGTCTTGAATAGAAGAGTTTTGTGAAGAGTCTTGAATAGAAGAGAACGTCTTGTAAAAAGTTTGTGGGGGCAGTTGGAGGTCGCCTGGTGGGGGCCATGGGTGACGATGATGCCACTAGCCTGGAGCCCGACACCCCCTCGTCTGGGGGAATGCTGCTCGCCCACACGTCCCTGGAAGACGATGGAGGTGGTGGCTGTGACGAAGACGACTTGGTTGTGACAGGCGACGTGTCAGCTGCGACAGGCGACCTGTCACCTGCGGCAGGCAGCGTGTTAGCTGCAGCAGACGACGTGTCAGCTGCGACAGACGACCTGTCAGCTGCGGCAGGCAGCGTGTTAGCTGCAACAGGCGACACGTCAGCTGCGGCAGACGACGTGTCAGCTGCGGCAGACGACGTGTCAGCTGCAACAGGCGACACGTCAGCTGCGGCAGCCGGTGCCAGCTTTTCTTCCGATCTTTACGCCAGCGTCGAGATCGGTCAGCTAGCAGGTAACCAAAGAAACTGTCTTTGTAATATCAATAAGAAAATTATAAATATTTTTTTCGTTGTTGGAAGACATAGCACATGTACGTTATTAGCCATTAATAGTTCCTCAATAATACGTGATAAGTTCTAGTTCGTCACTAGTGCAGTATGAACCATATTTCTAGTTCATGACTTTGTGAACCGCTGCTTGCTTTGCATTGGGTCTTGCGTTTGTCTTTTGTCTGTCAGCAACGATTGTGTTTGTCAGAAACAATTGTGTTTGTCGTTTGTCTGTCATCAACAATTGTGTTTGTTGTTTGTCAGAAACAATTGTGTTTGTCGTTTGTCTGTCATCAACAATTGTGTTTGTTGTTTGTCAGCAACAATTGTGTTTGTCGTTTGTCTGTCATCAATTGTGTTTATCGTTTGTCTGTTAGAAACGATTGTGTTTGTGTAGATGATGAAGAGCTGCACCCTCTACTGCTGGGGAGGAGAGCCCGAACTCCTGCTACCGACGATCAGGTGGGCCATGAGGGACGTTCTCAAGCTGTTGAAACTGCTGCCGCTGACTCTGCTTTCGCTGACTCAGCTGCCGCTGATTATGTTGCTGCTGACTCTGCTACCGCTGACCTTGATGACGCTGCTGCAGTCTCCTCTGCAGCTTCCAAAGACTCCTCCAAGGTGAGATACGTTTCGCCTTGTAAACGATAGAAATTATTCGCTATTAGTTTTAATATGTGTAATTGAACCATTCACTATTACTTTTAATATGTATCGATAGTGTAATTGAATAACCACGTCTGACGTAGACACCTCAGTAACAGTAGAGTGCAGCCTTACTGCAGTAGCAGCTACGTATGGCGAGGTCAGGTCTGGGTGGCTGTGAGTCGGGGAGTCAGTCGTGTCCTGCCAGCCCTACAGTAAAGTTTCTAGTAGCTCTATTAACCCTCTACCGCCGTATGTCACTTTCTGGGAACATAACTTTCAACTTAGATTATACGATACATATTGAGTGCAGCAACGTGAGGACGTTTGTACGCAACAGAAAACATTTAAAGTTGTCGTACGTGGCGGCAACCATCAGTGCAAGTCATTTTGCGCTCACTAGAACGTATCCTTTTTGGGTAGTAGACTTGTGACAATATTGCTCTCGTTACTCATTGTGACAATATTGCTCCGGTTACTCATGTAGGCGGTAGAGGGTTAAGTACTATATGTATCATCAACATTTTAATGAACAGAAACCAGGAACAGTAAAATCCAGTTATTGAACAGTGACAGGAACTTCATCCAGATCGGTCTTTCAACGAGATAGGTAGTTACCAGCGTATGGCCATAGAGCTCAAGCCTCCTGACAATGCTGAGAAGTTGCGGCGAGCGCCCGGTGATTACTTAACTAGTGTAACTAATATGAGTGGTAAAATGGATAACTTTACTAAACATTTATTGTCTTTAATGTAGTAAATTGGAGCCGGGCTTTATATATAGCCCGGCTCGGGCTATATATTCGAACTTGTGATCCTCGCTTTGCTTTATTGCTGCTGCTTTTTTAATTATTCATGTGTACTATTTTTAATATCACGCTATTTACGAGGTAGCACGCATGGTATAGTCACGCCAAGTACATTACGTTAGGCGGCAGTAGTCAGTATGTACTCAGTTGACTGCCCACTGTCGTACTGAACGGTTTAGTCAGAGACTTGTCTGTGCTGGAGCAATGCGGTCTTTGCCTAGTCAGCCTGTACTCTGTAGCTATCGTGACTTTGGCTAACAATTGTTAGTTGTTACCGTGTGCAATATTCTTGCAATGAGAAGTGTCTTGCTGTGCTTATCAGTTTTATGTGTTGAACTACATTATTGAAGAAGCTAAATAAACTATTTTACCCGGTGCAAATAATCATTTTAAATGGAAGTGAAGTTGATTCTTGAATAAATTATTTTATCGTTCCGTGAGATTACGATTTTAAACAAAGTGAATTTAATAAACTATTTTAAGTGTGACTCCGTCTTCATTTTGATCCATTGTCATTGGAGCGGCATTTATACTGACGATGACTAGGAGAGTTACATCTAGAAACGGCATTATAGGTTAGATTGATGAAGATCAGTCGCCTGAAATTCAGTCGGCCTCGAGCTGTAAAGCCCCTTTCACACAGGGCAGTCGATAATGCGCGCGTCAAAAATGCCGCGGCAGTATTTACTGCCCTGTGTGAAAGGGGCCTAAGTGTTCGCCCTCTGACATTAGCGAGCTGTATAAGGTTCAACTAAAGTTAGTTAGCTTGTAGCAGCTCTAGCCGGTGACACTGCTTTATTCGTTTATCAGAATGTTTAGTCTTCATATCAGAATGGTTTAGTTTACCTAACTTGCCACCACCTGGTCAGAATGGGTTTTTAGCGTTGACTTAAGTTCGTCTATGTCAGAAGAATTATTGTACGTTGAGAATTGTTCATTAAGTGTCATGTTTGTAGCGATGACTTCAAGTCGTGTTTGTCAGAAGAATTATTTTACGTTGAGAATTGTTCATTAAGTGTCATGTTTGTAGCGATGACTTCAAAGTTCAAGTCGTGTATGTCACAAGAATTATTGTACGTTGAGAAATAGTCCATTAAGTCTCATGTTTTTAACGATGACTTTAGTTCGTGTATGTCAGAAGAATTATTTTACGTTGAGAATTGTTCATTAAGTGTCATGTTTGTAGCGATGACTTCAAGTCGTGTTTGTCAGAAGAATTATTTTACGTTGAGAATTGTTCATTAAGTGTCATGTTTGTAGCGATGACTTCAAAGTTCAAGTCGTGTATGTCACAAGAATTATTGTACGTTGAGAAATAGTCCATTAAGTCTCATGTTTTTAACGATGACTTTAGTTCGTGTATGTCAGAAGAATTATTGTACGTTGAGAATTGTTCATTAAGTGTCATGTTTGTAGCGATGACTTCAAGTCGTGTTTGTCAGAAGAATTATTTTACGTTGAGAATTGTTCATTAAGTGTCATGGCGTGTTGTGGCAGAGCTGTGGCGACGTGTGGAGCGTGTGTGGCGCGGACGTGTCGTCAGGCCGGTGGCTGGTTCGGCTGCTGTGTCGACGGTTCCTGCTGGCGGGCCACAGTGGTTCCCTGGTGGGGGGGCGCAGTGTGAGAGTGAGCGCCAGGGTGCTCGCCCTCAACTGCCTCGCCAGCCTCCTCGCCTGGATGCCTGAACTGCTCGCCGACACCCTCCACGACCAGTGCCTCGACCACCTCGGTGGGTGCCTCGACTAGTGCCTCGACCACCTCGGTGAGTGCCTCGACCACCTCGGTGGGTGCCTCGACCACCTCGGTGGGTGCCTCGACCATTGCCTCGACCA